>NC_092818.1:42538378-42907545 GCF_023375885.2 Dermacentor andersoni | reverse complement strand
CGCCTCATTTTTCACTCTATTTTTGAACATTTCCCATTGAGCAAACAATGGAAGCTCTTGACATTGTGTTATTTCTAGCCATAATTCTTTCACTTTGTTTACAAAACTTTCCTCTCGTAAAAGTTGTGTATTAAGTTTCCATAGTGCCCAGTTTGGAGCAAACTTGCGAAATTTTCGAGGACCCCATGAAACAGCTACTAAACAGTGGTCTGTGAAAAATACAGGCTTCACGGCGTAGTTGTGGATGTGAGACCAGAGATTCGTCGAAACATACACACGATCAAGTCGAGCATGGGAGACGCCTTGAAAGTGCGTGAACCGCACCCAAGAAGGTGTGTAGGCTCCCACGTCTATTAGATTGTGATCTTCCGCTAACTGATGCAGGAAAGTAGCACTTGCATCATAACGATTAGTTAGGTATGAGTGATCTCTGGAATCACAAACACAGTTGAAGTCTCCCAACAGTACCAAATCTCTGTCAGTATCTAGGAGCGGAGCAAGTGAGAGGAAGAAAGCCCTCCTGTCATTAACTTTTGAGGGAGCATAAACGCAAATAAACCGCCAATTACGGCCATGAAAAGAGAGGTCACAGCATATAAGGCGGCCTTCCCCATCAACACGTAGCGACAATGAAGAATGATTTAACTGCTTTCTGATTAACAAAAAGCATCCAGCGGAAGCACCACATGCTTGGCTAATACACACCTCGTAATCAGGTTGAAAAGTTTGCAGCGCAAGGTTGAAATCACCAGCAGACGATATCTTTGTCTCTTGCACTGCACCAGCATCAACTTCATGCTGCCTAAGCACGTGTAGTAACTGCTGCTGGCGTCTTATATTCCTCAGCCCACGTACGTTGAGTGTCGCTACACATAAGGGGAGGGTGAAGGCGGTAGCCATTTTGCTCACCTAAAGCTTTTGTGTTTTATCGCCCTTGGCCACAGGTAAATCTGTGGTCTTGCTCCCTTTGGACTTCTTTGTGGCACTCTCCTGACTACGCTGATAAAACCGGCGCGGCACATTATTACCAGGAGAGGGAAGTCGCTGAGCAATAGGAGACACTTTCTCGGGCGCCTGTAGTGCACTTGCTGTTGCTTCGTCGTTGAATGGTGCCGGACGTTTCCTTGTCTGACTTATGTCAATCGCCTCTTCCTCTTCTTCCTTGTCATCAGGGGGCTTTTCTTTAAGGCTTGCTAGGCCAGGTGGGCAAACTGAGTCATCCTCGCCTGTAGCCTCACTAGTATTACTTGGGCTGTTGTGACTGCTTGGCGTTGGCTTCAAGGACTCCTGGTCTTCGTCCCTAATGCCACCTGTAGTCTCTCCGGTGGCATCTGCTACCTCTGTAGAATCCATGAGATGGTCCAGTTGTGGCTCGTCTGCGTTATATTGCCCAGAACGAAGCTTATTGGCGTATGTGGACACGCAGGCGTCCGCTGAGTGACCAAATCGGTGGCACTGTAAGCATCTCGGTGTTCTGCATTGTCGACGAACGTGTCCCACACGCTTGCAACGAAGGCACAGCGGAGGCCTACCGGGGATAAGTACGAGGCACTGGTGTCCATAAATGGACATAATGTGCGGTATTGAGCTTACGGTGATAGTGTCCTTGAGCACCAAGGAAACCTCCCGGTTTGTTGTCACCCACTGTTCCATACCAGTGCACCTCCATACTTCTCTCTCCACCGACTTCACCTGACCATAGCTCTGGAACGCCTCTTCAACGCGTCGTGGTTCAAGGTGAGGTGGAAGCCATAGTAATTTAAGCTTGATGTTTTTAGTCTCCGGATCTATCACCATGCACTTCAGCCCTTTGACACGGAGCTCACCACAAGCGACGAGAGTTTGTTTTGCCGCACTACTAGCGCAAGTAACCATCCATACATGGCTCATTTGATACTGTCCGACACCTACAATATCTGAAGTATTCACTACCTCAAGCAGAGCGTCTCGGAAGTCAGGAGCACGGTATGGTCTGCCACTCAAGTCCGCATGAAGGAAGATAGAATTCAAAACGTCGTTACCGATTGGTAGACGCGGGAGGACAACTTTGTAACTTGCATCTTCGGTCAAAAACGGGGTCGACGATCCTCGGCCTGGGGCCGATACGCTGTTTCCAGCAGAGAGCATTTTCGAGCACAGCCGTTCCACACGGCACGCCCACACGCCACGCCCAGTCGTGGTCTTTTAGAGGTTATATATATACCAAACGTATTTGATGAATCTGCTGTGGTGGGTGGGGTTTCTCTGCAGTGTGCTGTGCTGTTGTGTACTGGAATACGTGTGCGTTTGCATCATTTCCATTCCTTGCTACGACTAACGAAGGAAGACAACGTAGACGACAACGTGAGAACTATTCACGGCTTGTCGTCACCGCAGAAAAATAACAAATGTGCCGTTCAGCTCATGATCGAGTGCTTCTCCAGTCCATGTTCTCCAAAATACGCGGATACAAAGTATTGCGCCAACCATCCACGTATGTGAATTTAATTCGCGCGTATACTGGTGAGCAACTGCGACGCCAGTACCAGGCATTTCGACGTGTCTCACGCTGCCGTGTAGGCGTTCTTCTCAAGTGCATTAGTTTAGAGTTTGGTTCAGTCCGCTGTGAGCTGTTGTCCTGCATTAGCAGCGGATCGTTAGCGTTTTGAAGCGCATGCATTCCAGCATTTGGAGACTGCTTATGCCGATAGCCGCGTCAAATGCATTGGCACGCATGTTTAAATGACTAATGTGTCCACTTGTTACGCGTGCACTGCTCGTATCCTGTGGCAGTGCTCGTTCTAAAAGCTTCGAAGGCCATCTACACTCATGCGTGTGTTCAATTTATATATGCACAGGATGGACTTGCCGGCTAGTTGGTTGAGCATTTTAGAAGAAACAGCGCAACACAAGGACGACGCAAAAACATGCCACACCACGAAGCGCTGGTGTGGTTGATGCTTTTTTTCGTCCTTGTGTTTGCGCTGTTTCTTCTTCCACGATACACGCACACCACAGGTATGCGTAAGTTTAGGAGCATAAGTGGTTAACTCTGTTTTCCCCGTTTTCTCTCAGTGTCAATGGCACAGTGCGTTGCCCGGAATTGTGCACGCTTACCCCCATATGCAGAAATGCATCATAACTTGAAGCCCATGCTTGACTTGATCTAAACGACGCAAGTCGTGAACGCACCAAAAGAAAGGCAGTGAGCGTCTTGGGGGACGTTCGCACCAGGCGTCGTTTATATCAAGTCAAGCATGAGCTTTGTATTAAGATACATTTCTGAATACGGGGGCTAGACATCTGCTTCTTCCAGAAAATGTCGAAGAAACGCCCGCCAAAACCAGGCACATTCGTAAACTTAACTAGGCAATACGAAGCTCCATAGAAAAAAAGAAGAGTGGTATTAAAAGCTTTCAGTATTTTTCTTTACTCCAAAATAGTTGCGCTCTCGTGGCTTCACTGTACAGAGATAGTGCAGCGTTAGCTAGAAAGCATGAATTTCCTAACTCCATGCCAAAATAAGCTTGTAAAATTATTTAGGTGCTAGAATCCAGGGTTTGTAGCGATCCTTGAAAATCCTTTATTTCTAAAATGCCATTTTCAAGGCATTGAAAACCCTTGAATTTTTGGAAGTACTGGAAAGTCTTTAAACTTGTACACTTGGCTAGACTTAGCAGACATTGCCAAGCGCTTTTTTTCCCTTCTGTGACACTCTTTCGCATGTCACAGAAAATTGTCTCTGGAGGTAATAGAAGGAAAGCGACATCCTTAAAGTTAAAATTACAAAGGAGCTGCAGATACCAGTTTTATGCACATGGAACCGGCGACAAACTTGCTTGGAGGAGCAGAAGCAGGAAGCTCAACAGTTGGGGCATTCGAAGAGAAGCCGTGAAGAGTAAATTGAGAGCGACAGACACAATAAAAAGAAATTAGAAATGACTATTGCTTATTTGATGGTGAAAAAAGCTGAGGCAACAGATGACATCACATACACTGTCAAACCAAACAGTATTCAAAAACTGCAAATGTTCCAGGTCCAAGTAGTTAATTGTGCTATTGCAGAAAAACTTTGAGCGCTTTCTTGAAATGCTTCCTTGTGTGCGTTTAGTGGTGGGCGGTGAAAGGCAAATTAGCAGTCTTTGAAATGTTTGAAATCACTGAAATGCGATTTGTTTTGTTTTCTTTTGTTTGCATTAAAGTTAATGGTGTTCTTGAACAAGTTATTGCCTGTCCAAACTACTACACACATTGCACGAGGTCCTTGAAGTTACTGTGTCGGGGCCTCGAAAGTCCTTGAAAACCATTGAATTTTTTTCTTCAATATTGCTACGAACCCAGTACAACAACTGTCATGGAGTAAAAACCTTGGCTGAACAGGGGCTTATACGCAGAGCACAGGAAGACTAGAAATGCAGTAGTAGGCATGGAGGGCCCTGAAAAAAATGTGCCACATCCGCTCGTCTGCCTTATGTTTCTGCACCGACTGTCGCATTTTTAATAGAAGTGCACTTTCTGTTCTACTCCAATAAACGCAACATTACGAACTCCAGTGTGGGGCAGTCCTTCAGCCAGTGCAGAACTTTTTCTGTACATCCGAGTCAGCTCTGTCATTTTTCCAGCATTGTAGTACAAGATTTGTTAAACTGGTTTAGCAGAATATGAGCAGTATACTCTTAAATTAGCTGTTTATTTGTATGCACAAGTTCAGGTCCTCAGTTTGGTTGCATGACAAATTGCCATACCCCAATAGATACAAGAAACAATTTTATTACAGTTTAATAAAATCCAAACAGTAATAATCACAACATTATAATGACATACATTTCTTTTGGTACGTATACAGCCCATGTCTTGGCAGTGTCTAAATTCAACTATACACCGCAAGTACTGCGTCCTGACCACTATTATTCACATGTGTAAAACCATCACAGCAATTCAACAAATATCACAGTAATTAGTGACATACACTTTGTAACTGCTTTACATGAGCATAATGTATACAAATGGTCCCTGTGTACCTACACATGACTAGTGCCACCCGAGTACTATTACTCACAGGTGTAAAACCAACAAAGCAGTTCTTTAAAAAAATATCACAGCGCTTAGTGACGTACATGCTGTAACTCCCTTGTAGAAACTTAATACAAACACGTGAGGACACAGAAAGCTAGCAGTGGGCATACATGGGAATACCACCGCCTCAATACTAATTCACAAGTGTAAAACCAACCAAGCTGTTCTTTAAAGAATATCACGATGCTTAGTGACATACATTTTCTAACTAGCTTATATAAGCTTTATACAAACATGAGAACATACACAAAGCTAGCGGTGCACCCGCATAGAAGTGCGGCCATCTGAACACGATTATTTGCAAGTGTAAGCTCAACAGAACAGTTTGTTATAGTGACGCACATTTTGTAACTGCCTTATACAAGCTTAGTGCAAGCACAAGAATGCAGAAAAATATAAATTAAAAACTTGCTCTATGCATACACAAACAGATCAACACAAATGGTAAACACCGCTTTGAAGACAAATGTGACTGTGGCAAAGCGCAGTGCTGTGCCGGTTGAAATTGCCACCCACAAAAGTGTTGAGCAATGCTTAAACCACAGGCAATAAAGTGCTGAAAGACTGCGTCTCTAACGTAACTATTTTAATTCAAATTTCTTGAATATAGGGCTCGCTTGCAGATAAGGCATCTGATCCAACGGACCTGATTTTACACCTGCTACATGCATACAATGCTCTCAGATATAACTGGTAATAATAAATATAAAAGGCATTTAAAAACTTGATAGTATGATGGAGATGCATGACTAGAAAAGTTCTGTCCCCCTCGTACATGTTAAAAAGGTGTAAGTACGACACATGCTCTTTTTTTCCTCAATTTTTGCATTAATGGACAACCGGGAACCTCGAACCGACCCAAAAAAAAAAGATACTGCTATGTTAATAGTGTTATGAATAATTTTTTGTGAAAGCTTTTTTACAGACAAGTTGCAGTCTCGTTTCTGGAGGTTGAGCTGTATCTTGCAAAATAACTTGAAAAGTGGTCACATGGGAGCATGACACTATATCATAATGTTAGTTTCAGTTGACTCTCTTGCCCTACAAGTCGCTGCTCACTGTGGCCAGTGATGCAACAGCAGTGTCTGTGTGATTTTCATCACACTTCTGTCCTATGCCATTCTTACCAGAGTTGGCGGCACATAGATACCCAAATTTCGATAGTGTTGCTTTCTCAGGTGGTTGCTTTTGATTTGCTCAATATCAGTTGGCACTTCAGCTGCATCAAACTTCTTTTTTACCTCTTCAACAACAACATCAACAACAATCTTATGACACCTGTGTTGTCCTTCTAGTTGCCTACAAAGACCAGTCAATCTAGCAACAACACTGACAGTCTCTACTATCTTGTAATGGGGGAGAGGTGTGTCCCACCATGTGTTCCACATTGTTGTCACTATGTGGGCTGGCTGGGGAGGCAACAACTGTAACATATTTGCATTTGCATATATTAAAGTGATGCTTGTACTGTGTTATAACACCTAACTTAGTCTTGCGCTTGCTGCACAATAATACTGGCTCACAGTCGTGGTGAAAAGCTTTTGTATGTTGAGCAAATGAGTGGTATCCACTACAAAAAAAGTCAGTGATAGCACACATGTTGCTCTACCAGGCCTGGTGTGGTTCCTTCTGACACTGCTGCTGATGCTGACGCGCTGCTGCTTGCCTGGTACACTGTTGCAGCTGCAGTAGACATGGCAGTCTCTGTATCTATTGCTGCCGTGTCATCTGTCATGGTAACTTCCAAGTGGTATCGGGTTCACTTCTGCAACAGAGATGTTGTTTGCCCCTTGAGGGCTCTCATGATCAGGGCCAATAATTTCGTAGGCATTGTCTCCTGCATCGAAGAACCAATAAGAACAGCATGAATTAATAAACATAGCTCTAAAAAGTACGGACATCAAGACTTAACCACAAGCTTTGCACATAAGTGACCGGGCTTAATGAATAATACTTGCAGGAGGAGTTACACAATTGTTTCTGTATATTACAGTGAAGCCTCATCAGAAGATATTCAAGAGGCACGGGAAACATGTCTCTCGAAACCAAAAATTTTGAGACACTGAGGAGCCAGACTAGATCACTTTATTATGCATCACTAAAGTATGTTTTAATATATCTGAAGGAATAAATGCTCAGGGTGGCTTAAAGGGCCCCTAAACCACTTCTCGACATTTTTTGAACATTTCAAGTAAACACGCGTATCGAAATCAGAATGGCGTCACGATCGACGAAGTCAAATGCCAGAGTGCGTAGCACTGCCGGAGCACCACAATATGAAGAAAATGACCCCGTGCGCCTCTCTGGACCTATCCTGCACCCCCCAGTTTGTCATGACGTCACCAGGCTGTCTCTGATGATGTCACCAGTTTCCGGTGCTGTCGATTGGTCGAACGAAAGTGTACGACTGCCGGCAAGGCCTGCAAGCAAATACACACACTCCTTCTTCCTCGTCGGGTTGCGCGCGATGCCATTGTGGGCAGCCAATGGGGGCAAAGAACAGAAACGCCAACAGAAGGGTCTCTCTATGAGGCTCTTCAACACGAGTCACCATACAGTTCCGTTGTATTAGCGCCACCCCTCACAGGACGACGGGCCAGCGCGGCAGCAACAGAGCTCGTTGGTGTTGGCCTGTCCCGTAACATTTGGAGGTGTACTAGGCAAGGAAAAGACGATACTGTCCATATGGCGTGTACCAGATGAAAGAGTAAAATGAGTGGGGACTACTTTTCGATAATCAAACACACGTAGCTCCACCATTACTGCACCGTTTCGAAAAATTCTCGTGGCTACCTGTTCATTGCCTTATTGTGTAGAACTGCAACACCGCAACTAAATTTCAACCTCGGTGGTTTAGGGGCCCTTTAAAGAAGACATTCACAGCTTTTTAGTGACTGTAGATTGTGTTAGCGTTCTTCCCAACATCTGGAATTTAAACACTTCATTTTGCAAGCCTTGTTGCTCGCAGTACCTTTGAGGTGCTCTTAGACGCTCGTCAGCTTCAACTGCCGACACTTTCTGCCCTGCACTGTCCTCGTTGCCCTCCTTTTCTGGTTCATGCTAAAAGAGACATGCGCGATTGACTTGTGTAAGGATTGCGTGATCTTTACGCCCTTCGGAGCACACAAGGTGCACAAAGTGAATGTGTCTGGGTTGTGTCCCTTCGAAGTAGTGAATACTTAAAAAGGCATCCTTAGTAACAAAGGTGTCTCTTGTATACAGTATTGTTAACGTGGCAAACATCGGAAAACCAACCAAACCATTTTCATATGTCTCTTACAACCAAGTGCATCTTGTAATGAGATTCTACTGTACTGAATATTTTTCAACTATGGATCATCTGCATGTACATATAGTCACAAAGACATGTTGTGTGGAATGGCGAATCGGGAAACAGTTCGTACTCTTACTTTTTGTCCCTAACATAAGCAGCTGATAACAATATGATAAAAAAGCAGGCAATGAGGCTAGAATGGAACATAATCCTTCAGCTCTAAACAGTTTTTTGGGCCCACATCATTCCCTCATATGACATAAGGAAACAACTTGATTGCAGTAATGGCTGCATGTGATCTGAGTTGATTGAAACAAACTATACGTAAGGTTGTCCTGTATGTAATTTTATCAGAGTGCTTTTTAGATGTCCTGCTGGTGATCCTGGCTGCGCGATGCTTCTCATGCTTTTTGGCACGATTCCTTTTTTTCCACTCCACTTTTTTTTCAGATTTTGTCCCCTTTCCCTTCCCCCTTGTGTAAAATAGCACACTTGAAGTATCAAATCTGTTGAACTAACGTGTGTATCAAACCTGTTAACATGTGTGCTTCTCTGTGGTCTGTGTTGTATTTTTGCGCTGCACAATTCAATTCAAGATGAAAGATGGAACGTCCCTGCCTTTAGTTTAATTGTGTGTGTGTGTGTGTGTGTGTGTGTGTGTATGTCTCTCTCATGTTTTGAAATATATGTACATTCAGGAGTGCCTGCATGCCCTTCTCTCCTGCTCCAGTGACGAAAAGGAGAGCCTGTTTATGTACCATAGTAAAAAATTCAAAGATTCTCGCTGTGCCCATTACATCTTTTATCATATGGATCTGTCACAATGCAGAGTAGCAGTGGTCCATAATACTAGCCCATCCCAACATAATTATAAATTAACACATACCGACATGCTGCGAAACAGCTGTTGCAAAGCCGCTGGTGAAGGCAATTTCCGCAGCACTGCAGTGGTACAGCCGAGTTCCACCTGTATAGTGACAAATCCATATGCGGCGTAGCAACTCAGTAGTTGCTGATGGTTTCATAAGCTTTACACTACACAATAAAGTAATCTAGACAACTTTGTTGGAACAAATGCACATAATTAGGACACCACTTAAACACTAACACGATTAATTGCCCCCAATCTCTCACTCACTAAGGGTAATACTACTGAAACATCGGTGGAGAGCTCAGATTAACACAGCCCATAAAGGACAAGCGTTCTTTGAGGAAAACAGCTATAACAGCGGTTAGTTTTCTTGATCATTTTATGTGGTAACTTTGATTGAAATGTCATGCAGTACTATAAACTACGAAGTGCCGCATTTCTAGCAGCTGAAGGCGTCGTCAGGCTCATGGTACAACAGATTCTTGCACTGTTTGTCAGTGAGCCGACACATACAAAGAAAACCGAATTCACACATACATATACAGTGTCAAGTGCACTTCTCCTTCTGAAAACGCAGCCACCAGTTCCAATGTTGCTGAAAGGAAAGGTTATAAAAAGTGCGAGACTGCATGGAACTGCCACTTATGACTGTAAATGTATGGTCTGCTGATTGCAGAGGTAGTCACATGCTATTTCTAGTCTCTTTTAGAAGCATTACTATAGAATAAATTAAAATCTATTCATAAGTCACGAATTTTATGCATCCACAGTTTGGCTAAATAACCTGTGAGAAAAAGACATGTTTACCTGGAATAGCAACCTTTTTTCCTGCTGCAAAACTTTCCTTCGAATTAATGAAATAACTTTACAGCGTCATAATGCGTTTCTCGCAACTACTTGCCGGCAGTGGCGAGTTAGTGTTTATATCCGACTCATTGGGCGACAATACTCCCAAACACAAATGCTTCACGAACACGAGAACACG
Source organism: Dermacentor andersoni (assembly GCF_023375885.2). NCBI lineage: Eukaryota > Metazoa > Arthropoda > Arachnida > Ixodida > Ixodidae > Dermacentor > Dermacentor andersoni. Next base: position 42,897,360 of record NC_092818.1, on the reverse strand, counting down.
TCCCTCGCAGGGAATAGCAACCATATATGCCTCTGTGAGACATGATCGCACCTTTGTGGTCAAAATGTACATCAGAACGACATCACCATCTCATTAAAAAAAAAAAGCCTCCGTACAAGGCAGCCGCCAACTGCATAATGTGAAATTGCAACTGATGTCCACTTACTGGTGGCCTGTGTTTGAGTCACTTTTGGCAGTTGACTGGGTGCTGAGAAATGCACGTCCTGGGTTGTCCCTGCAAAACATACAGGGTTATGTCAAATGTTGAAAATATATATATGCCGGCATTTCATCAGTCGCAAAACAAACGAGTAAACTAATAAACAACTGTAATGTAAAAAGAGTACACATCATAAGATAGGCTGTCAACTGTTAATGCATTACGCAAAAAACCTAATGCATAGGAAAGACTACATGTATACACACGAAGCTGACACACAATTTAATTCGCTCTAGGTTTTTCCGTGCAGTATATTCAAATTATTATGTCTCGTGGTTAGAGCAAAATTAGTGTAAATTACGAACTAAATTATCTACCCTGGAAACTTTTCTTCAATATGCACCTGTGCGCGCTTCGAACGAGTAGCGTTGTAAAATTTACGTACATGGCATTTAACATTTCATTTCATTTCATTTATTGTACCCTCAGGGCCGCAGCATTACAGAGGGGAGTGGCAAAAAAAAACATTTCTGTGAAAAGATACTTATACATGGAGTTATATAATGTACCAATGCAAATACAAATACTCTAATTAACAAATCAAGTCAATACAAATCACCAAACTACAAAACAATGTAAAATGAGTCGATGATACAGGCAAGCACAAGCAAACAAGAGAAAAAACGAGAAATAACATGAGGTAAAGAACTAATTAGTTACTGTTAAAGCATTTTTGAAATGTTGATGGTCTGTAATTTCTGCAGTAGTGGTAGGTAGGTGGTTCCACTCTTCACAAGTCCTGGGAAAAAATGAATACTGAAAAGTAGAAGTCCTGCAAAAAGAAACGGCTACTTTATGTCGGTGGTCAATGCGTGGTGATACGTACTGGGGAGGAAAGATGAAATCATCGTGTAGAGAACGATGCTGAAATATGCGGTGAAAAAGACACAAGCGATAATACTTACGGCGAGATGCTAGTGATGGTAGTTCAAGGCTCAATTTCATATTAGTCACACTTGCGGTTCGAGCATAATTAGACATAATAAAACGTGCAGAGTTATTTTGAACCATTTCGAGTGAGTAGATTAGATTGTCATGGAAAGGGTCCCAAACAGAGGCGGCGTATTCCACCTTTGAACGAATCAGTGTTTTATAAAGTAAAAGTTTAAGAGCCTGAGGAGCGCGTCAGAAATTCCGGCGAAGATATGCAAGTGTTTTGTTGGCGCTGGCGATTATGGATTCAATGTGATCATTCCAGGTTAGTTTTGAGGATATAGTGACGCCAAGATATCTATATGACGATACTACTTCTAAAGGAAAGTTATCACGATGATATGAAACATTTGCATTAGTAGATCTAGTTACACGCATGACTTTGCATTTTTTAGTGTTTAATTCCATGCACCAAGTCTTACACCAAGCGGACACAGAATCAAGATCAGACTGTAGAATAGTAGTATCGCTAGGACTAGTTATTTCTCGAAATATTACACAGTCATCTGCAAACAAGTTGATATGGGAAGAGACGCAGGAAGGTAAGTCGTTAATGTAAATTAGAAAGAGGAGAGGGCCAAGCACCGATCCTTGTGGTACTCCTGAGGAAACAGGACTCGGAGGAGAGTCAGTGTTATTAGTAGACACAAACTGGGAACGATTTAGTAAGAAACATTCGAGCCATGCAAGCAGTTTGGAATCCAAATTTAGTAACTGCAACTTATATAAAAGGAGATTATGGCATACTTTATCGAAGGCTTTCGAAAAATCTAAAAGTATACAGTCAGCTAAAGAAGAACGATCGAGGATGGCATGAAGACGGTGAGTGAAACATACGAGTTGAGAATCACACGAGAATGTCTTGCGGAAACCATGTTGTGAAGGCGAAAAAAATGAATTCGATTCAAGAAAAGAAACAAGATTTGAAAATAGAATATGCTCGAAAATTTTACACGGAATGCTAGTTAGCGAAATGGGGCGATAATTTAGAGGCGAGCGTTTATTGCCAGACTTGTGAAGCGGAACCACCCTCCCTATCTTCCAGTCAGTGGGGAGGGAACTGTTCTCTAGAGACTGTTGAAAAATTTTTGTTAATATAATTGATGAATAACAGACTGTATATATAAGAAACCTAGGAATAATAGAATCGTACCCAGGTGAGGAGGATGCTTTTAAATTTTTCATAGCTTTGACCACGCCATTGTAGTCAATTATAATGGGAGACATTACTATAAATCCTAAAGACATAGTTGCTGAACACGGATTTCCTTTGCCCTGTGTCGTGTACAGTGAGCTACATATATCTCCCCCCCCCCCCCTTTTTTTGTACTAGCCATACTGCGTGCCACTGCACCTATACGCACGTCAATAAACCTCACGACACAGAAATAAAAAAAGCGCCAATCGGTTGTAGTGGGCCTAACCTAACCAAGCATGGGCTGTTGCTTTTTATAGTAAACCCAGGCACCGTGCTCATTGCAAGTATGTATTATGTCGCTAAGCAAATATGCAATTTAATTGTACCACTATTTTTTTATCAGATGGATATATCTGTTGAGAGGCAAGACAAAAAGCAGTCACTTCTCAGAACTAATCAGCTTTCTTAAAACACATTTTTAACTTTTCAATGACACTTGCTGCTATGTGTTTGTCTCCAGAGAGCATACTTGATTTGACTTTCCAATCAGAGACATTACATAAATATACCATGTTAAGATGACTGCCTGGAGCACGTGAGAATTTTCATCTTCGTGTAACATACTGTATCTTGATTTTGTTGACATTTGGTCAAATGGTACACCCAATAACACACACACTAGTTTTCTTGTCCAAATCACATGCCAATGTATTTTGATTTTTTGGCATTGGCTCCTCTGCACTACGTGAAGTCGCGCTGCACTGGCTCTTTCACATCCTCGTGTCCTTGCAGCTGCCTTCTTGCGTTATATAAAGCGGGTGCCTGAAAAATATCGTATGCAAAAGTCAACACAAGGGCATGGTGCAAAACAACATCAAGACAGTCAAGGCCATGGCAATAAAAAGTCTTAGCTCTTAGTCTTCCTAGTGAAATGCATGCAAAACATCCAAATGACTGCAACAGTCAACTGCTAAACTAACTTCAATTTTTAGATTTAAGCAAAAAAACAAATAAACCACAGTTCATCCTTGTTTTTCATGAATGTTAGAATACTCCTGCTAATGAATAGAATATTGATCATTTTCAGACGTCATAGGTCTGTCATGAGTCTGGTGTATCGCAAACACCACTTGTGACACATCCTAAGCACGTGCCCAGTGTGCCCCCCCCCCCCCCCCCCCCCCGCACCACCCCTGGTTGTGCCACTGCTGAAGCCATAATTTGAGGATTATAGCTGCAAACATGATGCTCAGTAGGGATGAAAATATTATCCTTCAGCTCAATGGATATATGGATGTGCCTATAAAAAAGGGCAACAAGGCTTGTTATGGCAAGCTTACCCACATTTCAATACTAACAAGTTCACTGCGGCCTGCATCTAAGCTTACTAAAAGGCATGAACTTATTTTCATGCATGAGGTGCGCAGTGGAGTTCATTTTTGACAGACCCGACTACTGCTGCAGTTTGAAATCTAGCATTTTAGATTCTTGTAGGCATGTAAAAGTTGCAGTTAAACCGCAGTTATTAGTTTATTACACCAACCTATTGTTCTGTGTACGACAGACTGGTAACACGGAATTAAAGCAACATTTTATTTTGATATTTTATTTCTCTACTAAAGATATTCAAGCGATAAACACATCTTGATCTGCCATGCTATAGCAAAATGCACACATTACGCTTGTAACCCCCAGAGGAAGGCTGATTTAGCTGTTCATATGACATAACTCTGACACGCCAACTCATATTAGCAAATGCACAGGCATGTCCAAAACAATAAGCGTATGCAAAGCGCCCCTGCAATTGTAATTCCACACAGCAGCCGTTATATTCGATGCCGATGCGTAACTAGCTGCTCGACAATTCACCGAGTTCGTAGACATAAGCATCCTTTCAGTTTCGAACCGTGCACGAAAACCGCAACAGGAGACAAAACCAGACCTATAATCACACCATTTCAACATGAGCAAAAACAGTTCAGTCTTAGGGATAAACACTGTGAGAGCGATTTAGTGCGCAACGGCGACGAGCGACGGCTTCGAGCGACAAAACGGGCCGTCGCTTGAACAGATGGCTCGGTTCTGGAAATCTAGAAATCGTCGCTCGTCGCCCAGAAGTGCTATGAGCGACTAGCCAATAGCGCGAAGCCGGAACTGGATGTACATACATCGCTCAAATACTACCGATTGTCGCGCGGAACGAGCAAATGATTCAATCTTTATACGTGCAAGGATAAGAACGTACAGCAAGACCTCCGGAAATATTTTATGCTACTTTTTATAGTAAAATACATCAACGTAAATTACTAAAGCACGCGTCACGCGTGACTGCAGCCCTCATGCCGGCAACACCGGGGAGGCGTCGCTCAATATCGTCGCTCGCACGGAGTACGACTTGTAGGCGACGAGCGAACGCGACAGCCATCTCCGTCGCGTCGCTTGTAGCTGCCGCGCGCAAGATCGCTTATATGGGTTTATACTTTTTGCCGCATAAAACATGGATTCCTCATGCGTTTTCAGTAAGTTCAAGATAACGCGCCCAACTGACCTCTTGCAGCATGCAGCTGAATGCCTGCGGCAAAGTTTCTAACTAGCACTGGTACTGCACGTAACTTCAGTGGTCGCAGATTCCCCCTGCGCGAGACACCGTCAAGCGCGCGGTATATTTATAAAAAAAAAGCATGCTGCCAGCAAAATGACGTCTTCTGTTATGTGATTCCTTAGTTCAACAGCGTTCCGTACACAGTAGACTGCCAAACTGAATAAATTAAAACACACAGAACGCACGCTAATCACGCTCCGCATAGGCTCGGAATCACGGGCTGGTGAACTAACCATATTAAGCGTCCTCTCGCCTGGCGTCTTATTGAACATACCATAGTTCTGGCAGCGTTTGCGATCTTTAAAGCTCTTACGGACAACGGCAAAGTGATAAAATCACATGCAGTTATCGCGACGACTGGATTTTTCGATTGACATCGAGAGACACAGCGCGTATGCCTAGTCCTTTGTCAATCGCGTCGGCTAAGCGCAGCTACGACTTCCTGGCGATAGGTTTAGTAAAACAAGCCACACTAATCTCCCAGAGGGAACGCTTGAGCTACACTCACGCAGGACGGGCCCTACTGACAAGGGTACGTATTTCCCCACACCCACAATTTATCAGCGAAGAGTTATTACCACTACCAACCTCAACACGAGCTCGAATAACGGTGTCACCCATACCCAAAAACATGCACCCTGAATACAATAAAGCAAGGCGAAAAGCACGTGTACAACATATCAGAACAATGTATGAAAATAATCCCACGTACAACACAATATACACACACGCAGCCGCGTATTCGAACGTGCACTCGAACGCCAGTGATGCCCAAATGAACATCAGGAGGTACGCAGTGGCAATCGTCGACACGAAAGCACAGCAACAATTTACGGCTTCCGTTAGGGCAGGTACTCCCGCGGCTGCCGAAACTTTCGCCGTGGCAATGGCCCTCGCTCACGCGGAACGCACGCAAAACAGCGTCACCATAATAACAGATTCACAAGAAGCATGTCGCCTTTTTCTCAAGGGCCACGTGACCAAAACATGTCACTCAATAATACCGACGAAATTCGCCCATCATCACCGGATCCTATGGTGTCCAGGTCATACAGGCCTTGAGGGGAACGAACTGGCCGATTCGCTAGCCCGAGGTATTATTAACCGGGCCGACTCAACTGGGACGGTCCGAGGTAGCCACTGTAATGACCCCAATCCAACGAATGCCCGGGAGATTCTCGCTCATCAGCGTGCAACAAGAAAAAAGTAACCTCCCCCTCACCCACAACTCAGTGGAGAGGAGGCCGCCAGCTGGCGCAAAATTCAGACTGGGGTATTCCCCCACCTTAAATTACAGAATGCCATGTTCCCCACTCGCTACAGGCCCGACTGCCCGTGGTGCGGAGGCATACCAACACTACAACACATTACTTCGGATTGTGAATCACACCCGTTTGATAAAACACACCACACAATGGAGCAATGGGAGGCACAGCTAACCAGCTCAGACCTGGCGGGACAACAGTCCTTCATAAGACAGGTCACGCTGGCGGCCGAGGCCAGCGGGGCCTGGGACTAAAGGGTCTCCGACCACTGCACGTAAATCGTTTGTCAATAAAAGTTTCTCTCTCTCTCTCCTGGCGATAGCATGACATATACGGAGAATGTGCACCTAAGTTAGAATTCACTTACCGTGGAGGATTTGTTGTTATATCCAAGGCATGACGAACGACTGTCGTGTTTTCGTGGCGACGCGAGATGGCTGAGACACGATCTCCCTCGGCTGGCCTTTGCTCGCTGGAAAGATCACCTTTCTCCGGTGCTGTGTTGTTCCGCGATCTCGAGCGCGCGCGCGCGCGGTGGAGCCACTCCGAGTGAAAAAGTAGAGCGCTCGCTACGCGTTCCTTTGAACTGCGGCGGCCTGTTCTCGTAGAAGCAAAACGATGTGTTCTTTGCTCAGCGTGCATGAATGATACATTGCCATGTTCGGGGCCAGCCACCTACAGTTGAAGCAGAAGATTACGCTACGTTTTGTTTTCTATTGTCGCAAGAGTCTTTTCACTCTCTCTCTCTGAAGGGGAGAGTGAAAAGCACATTTCACTCTCTCCTTGGTGACAGAGTGAACAATGCATTTCACTCTCCTCGACATTTTGCGAGAGTAAAACGACGCTTTGAAGAGTGAACCGGCAGCTTCACTCCTGCGATACCCTTCCTAGTTTTTAGAGTGTATGGTCGCCGTGGGTATGTGCCAGGCGATGAAAACGACGCTGAAGTAGCGCGAGGGTAGGAAAACAGAGACGCAAATGCGTCGCGTTGACTGGTCCGATCAATTGCTTTTGTACGCCCTCTATACCAGCTTTCCCGCCTCCTACTAGGCTGTGACACTGGTGGAAGTGCTGGTTAGGATTGCCTCAGGCTTGGTACCCCTTCGCGGAGCCATACATAGAACGCGGAATCAGCTTCGTTTGTCGGAACTCCTGTTCACCGGTACAGTCACCGCCTGCTAGGCCTGACGCCCGAGTTAAGCCTTTGCAGGACCCTGTAGGAACGCGTCTACCTACTTCCGCCATGGCCACTGTAACTCCATCGCAGGTGACGCTGCAGAATCTTAAGATCCCAGAAAGCTTTCATGGTGACGCTTTTGAAGATGTCCAAAAGTGGTTGGACCAATTCGAACCTGCCGCCAGTTATAATAGCTGGGGCTCCCAGAAAATGCTGGCTAATGTCTATTTTCCTCTTCAAGACAGCGCGCGGACGTGGTTTGTGAACCGGGAGAGGCGTTTGACCGCATGGGATGCCTTCCGCACCCAGCTGCTACAGACATTCACTAGTGGCGACAGAAGAGACAACGGCAGCGCCTTCTCGAATCCCGTATTCAAAAACCAAACGAGAGCGTTGCCATGCTTGCAGAAGATATTGTCACATCCTATATGGTCACCGCGGGTATGTGCCAGGCGATGGGAACGACGCTGAAGTAGCGGGCGAGTGAAAAAACAGAGACGACATTAGGTCCTTGGGATGGGTTTACTCCAATTTCCTTAGCTGAACTAAATGAGACTGCACTATGTTTACCGAATTCAGCCCCTGGCCCTGATGGCGTCACAAATGCAATGTTAAAAATATTGTTACAGGAATCACCTAACGTTCTTTTAGACCTGGTGAATTATTCAATTAAATATGCTTGGATTCCGTTGCACTGGAAGCTTGCCAAGGTAATATTGATGCTTAAGAAACAAGAAGGAAGGTATGTATTGGAGAACATTAGGCCCATTGCGCTTACATCAAACGTAGTAAAATTTATTGAGAGGCTTCTTCACCGTCGCATCATGAAATTTATTAATGATAATTCCATTCTTAGTCCCTGTCAGATTGGTTTCAGGGCCGGCTGCTCCATCTGGCATGCCCACGTCGACTTAGAAAGCCGAATACAACTCGTTCGATGTCATAAGCAATACGCTGCCTTAGTGACGCTCGATATCGCTAAAGCATACGACACTGTGGAGCACACTATATTGATCAATCGGTTAACTTCCTGTGGTGTTCCTGGGTATATAGTAGCGTAGATTCAGTCATTCTTAGGTGAAAGAGAATTCTATTGCTACGAAAGCGGCGTTTCTTCTTCTAAACACAAACAAACGAGAGGCGTACCGCAGGGCTCAGTGCTTTCCCCGGTACTTTTTAATATTCTCATGAGCACACTACCTTGTCATCAAGAAATAACTACTTATGTTTATGCAGACGATATTGCGTTTTTTGCATCTGCAAACGACATCCACACGCTATACCAATGACTGCAAACTTACCTTTATGATCTGGAGAGGTGGTTAGATGCTAGTTACTTCACACTCAATGCCAGCAAATGTGCTGTTCTCGTTTTTCCGATACGTGACATAGTGCACATTTCATTGTCTTACCACCTTCAAGACATACCACAGGTGGAATCTGTTAAATACCTCGGAATTATTTATAACGCCTCTCTCAACTGGCGCTCACACATAGATCTGTTGACTGGGAAAGGTACCCGTGCAATTGGCATATTGCGTAGGCTGAGCAGTCGTCGAATAGGATTGAGAAGAGATACACTCCTAATGATATATCGTATGTACGTTCGCCCTGTATTAGAATTTGGTTGCGTGCTCTTCTCTGGAGCTCCAGCCTACATGTCCCGTCCTCTAATTCTCTTAGAAAGAGAGGCATTACGTCTGTGTTTAGGTCTTCCTAAATTTGTTGCAAATTCTATTCTTTATCTAGAATCCCGTGTTCCGCCACTTTCGTGCAGGTTCCGGCTTTTGACGGTGCAGACGTTCTTAAGGATTTACGAATCACCACTGCGTCATCCCCAAATAATCTTTATTTCACAACCTGCGTTGTTTTTTGGTGTCATCTGGCCGCGACTGCATAAACCGCAAATTATATTCGTGCAACAATTACTTGACTCTTTGGGCGTGCGCATATGCGATGTACTTCCTATTACCGACAGAGCTGTTGCCACGGATATTCAATTTGATGACATCTTTCCTAATAATGCAAAATTACTTCCACACCGTATTCTCGACGGTATATTACAATATCACCTGATATACCTTCAAACGAACGTTGTCATTGCTACAGATGCTTCACAATGTGAAGAAAAGTCAGGTGTAGGAATATTTTCCCCGATTCTCGATTGGACATTTTCTCTTCGGCTGCCAGATTTCATACCAATTTTTTTAGCTGAATTCATGGCCGTGGTGCTGGCATTACGCAAATTAGGACCATCAATTACGTCAGCCGTGATAGTCACTGATTCTTTATCATTGTGCTCATCCCTTACTGCTTCTAGTGATTCTCGCGCGATGAGGACATTTCAATCATTGGTACCTGGTTACTTGAAAAGCGTGCGTTTGATTTGGGTGCCTGGCCATAAAGGACTAATCATTAATGAAATTGCAGACTCTCTAGCCAAGGCATCGATAAGCGGCCCGATTCTTCCTTGCTGCCCTTTGACTGCTTATGTTACTGCAGCTAGATTTCGCAGGAGTGTCATTACACAGTCCGTATCAGGCTCCGCAATTACTAACTCTGAGGATTACGGACATCTCCTGCACCCTTGGAACAGAGATTTTTGCCGAACACGGAAAATTGAAGTGTCCATCACGAAGCTGCGCTGCCGTATACCTGCATTGAACTTCTACCTCCACAGGTCTGGTCTGGTCCCCTCACCATTATGCTCATTCTGTGGCGAAGCGGAGACAATCGACCATTTCTTGTTGTCTTGCAGACGTTTTTCTATTATAAGAAAACGACTACTCGAAATGCCGCTTCGCTCTATTGGTCTAACTTTATCAGTGCCTGTGATCCTATCTTTTGGAGCCTCCATTGTTGGGTTCAGCCACAGAAATGTTTGCTTGGCGATCCAAAATTACCTAATTGAAACCAATCGTTTTCCATGTTAGATTGATCGTTCTCCCTCCCTACCATAGCTTTTTTTTATTTCTTATCTATTATTAATTATTATTGTTATTATTATTATTATTTTCTTATACCCGGTTTTCATCTGATTATCTATTTTTTTTTCTCCAGACACAAAACGTTTACTTTTAAGCTCACACGCCCAAATTGTTAACTCCCTTGTTATCATTATTATTTTTAGGCACCTAATTAAACCGCCCGATTCTTGGCCAATCCCCCACTGTGGGTATGTGCCACGGCCACGTAGGACAACAACAACAACAACAACGACGTCGCGTTGACTGCTCTGATAAAGTGCTTCCATACGTCCTCTACGCCGGCTTTCCCGTCTTCTACTAGGCTGCGACACTGGTGGAGGTGCTGGGTAGGATTGCCTGATGCTCGGCACCCCTTCGCGGAGCCATACCTCGAAAACGGAATCACCTTCGTTCGTCGAAACTCCTGTTCACCGGTACAGTCGCCGCCTGCTAGGCCTGACGCCCGAGTTCAACCCTTTGCAGGACCCTGCTGGAACGCGTCTACCTACTTCCGCCATGGCTACTGCAACTCCATCGCAGGTGACGCTGCAGAATCCTAAGATACCAGAAAGTTTCCATGACGACGCTTTTGAAGATGTCCAAGATTGGCTTGACCAATTTGAGCGTGTCGCCAGTTATAATGACTGGGGATCCCAGCAAAAGCTGTCTAATGTCTATTTCGCGCTTCAAGACAGTGCGCGGACGTGGTTTGTGAACCGGGAGAGAAGTTTGACCACATGGGATACCTTCCGCACCCAGCTGCTGGACACGTTCACTAGTACCGACAGAAGAGACACTGCGCAGCGCCTACTCGAATCCCGTATTCAAAAACCAAACGAGAGCGTAGCCATGTATGCAGAAGATATGACCCGCCTTTTCCGCAGAGCAGACCCTGAGATGACTGAAGAAAAGAAGTTACGCTATCTCTTGCGCGGAGTGAAGGAGGAACTGTTTGCCGGACTCGTGAGGAACCCACCGACGACAGTGGTCGAATTCACCAAGGAGGCTACCGCTATAGAACGGGCACTATATGATCGCGCGAACTCGCCGGTGAATGCTTCAGTTCTACCTGAGAGCTACGGCACGTCTCTGCGTGAAGTCATCCGGGAGATTGTGAGAGAGGAGATCCGGCAGCTCGGGATTTCTCCTATGGCACCAGCGGTGGCTTCTGTCGCTGATATCGTTCGGGAGGAAGTTCGACAGGCCTTTTCGTCCCCCGACCGGCAGGCGGTGCCGCGACGACTAACCAACGCGGAAGCTGTCTGTCGCCCACCTCCCGCGACTTCGATGCTGCTGACACCGTCGACCACTACGACGCAGCCAGCACCGCCACCCCCGACGCCATATTTTCGCCAGTCACAGCCGCCGCCAGCTATGCCGTATCGCCGCCAGCCGATCGCTGCGCCTCGGTCTTACGGCGAATCCCCTGTGGGCTACCCGCTTCGAAAGACCGATTTGTGGCGCACCGCTGACCGCCGGCCGCTGTGCTTTCATTGCGGCGAAGCTCGACATGTTTATCGCGCGTGCCACTACCGCGCAGCCGGGTATCCAAGGCTTCCCAACTGCAATTACCCTGTGTTTGATGCTGCACGTACCTGCGACGAAAATGCGACTTTCGGCCAGAAGGTTCAGCGACGCCTCGATCACGTTCCCCTTCTCCGGCTCGTTATACCCCACCGACCCGTCGCGATTTTTCTGACGCCTCTAGGGGCGGGTCCCCTAGCCCACGCCGGGGAAACTAGAAGCAGCGACCTCCGGGGGTGAGGTTGCAAACCGTCTAGCTTTCCAAGAGCCCCCATCACCGACGACCGACGACTCTAAAACTCCGACGTCTCCAATCGCACCCCCTGTAACCGATGCCGTCAGCGCCGATCTTGTCGTTTTCATTGACGGCCACCAAGTGGCCGCTCTCGTCGATACTGGTTCGCATTTTTCGATAATAAGTCAGAAGCTGGCCGACAGATTGAGAAAAGTGAAGACGCCGTGGACCGGGCCCAACATCAGAACTGCCGGCGGCCAGTTGATGACGCCGATCGGAAAATGCACAGCCAGGATAGTAATCGCCGGTGAAACCTTCGTCGCCACCCTCGTCATTCTCTTTGAGTGTTGCAAGGAACTTATATTGGGTATGGATTTCTTGAGAGAGTACGGTGCAGTGATTAATGTCCGTGACCTCGTCGTCACATTTTCTACGAGCTCAGACGACGTAGACCCCGCGGAGCACCAGCGACCCCGCTTACGTATCGCCGACGACGACGTCACGCTTCCGCCGCGAAGCTGTGCCCTCGTACCTGTTATCTGCGACAAATTGAACACCGGGACGGGTGTCGCTGAACACATCGACGCACTGGTACTGAGTCAAGGCGTTTCCATCGCCAGGGCCGTAATTAACGTACACGACGGACATGCTGAACTCCTGCTGACGAATTTTACCAGGGAACGTCGACACGTTGCTAGAGGCACGGCTGTTGCTTACTTCGACGAATTTACCTCAACACAAGACTGCCTCTCAGTGGAGCACGTGACGGCCACCGTGGCCATGCCTGCCCCTGTGGTTGATATCAGTCGCACCTTGTCACCCGTCGAACGTAACAGCCTTCTTGAGCTCATCCATGAGTCTAAGAGCTGCTTTTCATCTACGTCACGAGTCAGCCAGACGCCGCTCACTAAGCACCGTATTGTCACCGAAGCCGACGCCAGACCAATTCGGCAGAATCCTTATCGTGTGGCACCGAAAGAGCGCGAGGCGATACAAACGCAAGTGAAGACGATGCTTGAGGACGGGGTTATTCGGCCATCTAAGAGTCCTTGGGCATCGCCTGTCGTGTTGGTGAAAAAGAAGGACGGTAGCCTGCGCTTCTGCGTCGACTATCGAAAACTCAACCAGATCACAAAGAAAGACGTTTATCCGCTGCCGCGTATCGACGATTCACTGGACAGGCTACGAAACGCACGTTACTTTTCGTCGATGGACTTGAAAAGCGGCTACTGGCAAATAGAAGTTGATGAGAGAGACCGTGAGAAGACCGCTTTTGTGACGCCCGACGGACTTTATGAATTTCAGGTGCTCCCCTTCGGTTTGTGTTCGGCGCCAGCAACGTTTCAGCGACTAATGGACACGGTACTCTCAGGCCTCAAATGGCAAACCTGTTTGGTGTACCTCGACGACGTGATTGTTTTCTCCGCCACGTTCGAGGAACACTTACGGAGACTAAAGACGGTCTTTGAAGCAATACGCTCAGCGGGTCTAACTTTGAAACCTGAAAAGTGCCATTTTGGCTTTGAAGAACTTCAATTTCTCGGTCACGTTGTCAGTCGTGAAGGTGTCCGACCTGACCGTGATAAAATCTCTGCCGTTGCTAATTTCCCAACGCCATCAGATAAAAAGGCCGTGCGACGTTTTCTGGGCCTTTGCGCCTACTACCGACGCTTTATTGCGGACTTTTCCCGCATTGCATGGCCATTAACGCATCTAACCAGAGAAGATGTCCCCTTCGTATGGGGTGAAGACCAGCAACGGGCATTTCACGACCTACGGCAACGGCTGCAGACGCCTCCCGTGCTCGCACACTTTGATGACGACGCTCCTACGATTCTTCATACCGACGCTAGTAATCTCGGCCTCGGCGCAGTGCTTGTACAGCAGCAGGACGGCGCCGAAAGAGTGATTGCTTACGCCAGCAGGACGCTATCAAGAACGGAGGCAATCTATTCCACGACAGAAAAAGAATGTCTCGCACTGGTGTGGGCCGTCCTGAAATTTCGGCCATATTTGTATGGTCGGTGTTTCACCGTTGTCAGTGATCATCATGCACTTTGCTGGCTGACTAATTTAAAAGATCCAGCTGGTCGCCTAGCGCGCTGGAGTCTTCGTCTCCAAGAGTTCGACTTCACGGTTGTCTACAAATCAGGGAAACGACACACCGACGCCGACTGCCTTTCTCGGTCTCCTGTTCAGACTGCAGTGCACGACGATCATGACACGGCTTTTCTAGGCGTGCTAGATACTGTCGCCGTTTCACACCACCAACGCGAGGACGCAGAACTGGTCCCTGTTTTTGATTACTTACAGGGAAGAACAGGCAGCGTGCCGAAGTTATTCGCCAGAGGGCTGCCTTCATTCTGCTTACGCCACGACGTTCTGTATAAAAAGAACTTTTCACCTAGTGGCAGCAGCTACCTACTCGTCATTCCCGCATCTCTTCGCGACGAAGTCCTACACGCCTGTCACAACGAGCCGACCGCTAGTCACTTGGGCTACACTCGGACATTAGCAAGAATTAGGCTAAAGTACTATTGGCCGAGACTTGCGTCGATCGTGAAACGTTACACACAGATATGCCTGGATTGCCAGCGCCGCAAACCCCTACATGGCAAGCCAGCTGGACTGCTGCATCCTGTTCAGACACCGCAAGCGCCGTTCGAACAAATTGGCATGGACGTTTTAGGTCTGTTTCCGCTGTCTACTGCCGGAAATAGATGGTTAATCGTCGTCACGGATTATCTTACGCGATACGCCGAAACAGGTGCTATCCAACGTGGAACAGCAGCCGAAGCAGTCCGATTTTTTGTCGAAGCCGTTGTCCTAAGGCATGGCGCTCCCGCAGTGGTCATAACAGACAGAGGATCTGCGTTCACGGCTGCGCTTCTGGATACCGTGTTGCGACTAAGTGGTACCACTCACCGAAAGACCATGGCTTACCATCCCCAAACCAATGGGCTGACAGAACGTCTCAATAAGACTCTGGCAGACATGATGAGTATGTACATCGACGTCGACCGCAAAAACTGGGACGAGATTTTACCATATGTTACATTTGCATATAACACGGCTCGCCAAGAGACAACACGCGTGACGCCTTTCAACCTCGTTTACGGACGTGAAGTGACAACCATGTTGGACGCAATGCTGCCGCACGAGTGCGGTGACGACGAGACTGGTGCCGAGGAATTTACGCAACGCGCAGAGGGAGCCAGGCAGCTTGCGCGTTTGCGAATCAAAGAACAACAGGAATACGATGCCCGACACTACAATCTTCGACACAGACCCGTCACGTACAACGTCGGTGACCAAGTGTGGGTCTGGACTCCGATTCGTCGGCGGGGGCTGTCTGAAAAGCTCCTGCGAAGATACTTCGGCCCGTACACAGTTCCGCGCCGTATCAGCGATGTTAATTATGAAGTTGTCCCCGACAGCCATAACTGCTCCAAACGCCGGCGGAATTTGCCCGAGGTTGTGCATGTGCTTCGTATGAAGCCATACATTTCCTCATGACCTCAACTTTGCACCGTCTGTGCACAGCCTTCGGACGTTGGTGCATCGGGACGATGCCTCTTTTTTCAAAGGGGGGGCAAATGTCACATCCTATATGGTCACCGCGGGTATGTGCCAGGCGATGGGAACGACGCTGAAGTAGCGCGCGAGTGAAAAAACAGAGACGACAATGACGTCGCGTTGACTGCTCTGATAAAGTGCTTCCATACGTCCTCTACGCCGGCTTTCCCGTCTTCTACTAGGCTGCGACAATATGGCCTGCCTTTATCGCAGAGCAGACCCTGAGATGGCCGAAGAAAAAAAAGCTGGGCTATCTCCTACGCGGAGTGAAGGAGCAACTGTTTGCCCAACTCTTGAGGAATCCGCTGACGACGTTCGCCGTTCTCATCGGGGTTCTGACCACCGCTCGCATATTTGCCCACTTTCATCAATCTGCACCGACTGAAGTCCACACTGGCGCAAGTGGACACGGTATTGCCGCTGTTCTCGCCCAACAGCAGAATGGTACCGAGTGCGCGATAGCTTACGCCAGCCGCCTGTTGTCACCTGCTGAGAGAAATTACTCCATCGCCGAGCGGGAGTGCTCGGCTTTAGTTTGGGCTGTCAATTTCTGGCCTTATTTGTACCGCCACACGATTTCGGTCGTTACAGAGCACCTGGCCCTCTGCTGGCTGTCTCCCCTCCGGAACCCCACAGGACGGCTGCGCATGATAGGGTGACCTGCGCGTTGGCTTTGACTGACATGACTGACATGCGCGCTGAACAACAACGCTACGCAACCTTACAGCCCGTCATCGCCGGAGTGCAATTTGGCAGCACTGCCGGCCTGTGCTGCATGTTAGTGCGGCATGACGGCATCCTCTACCGCCGAAATATCAACCCTGAAGGCCCTGTGTTGCTCCTTGTCCTTCCTCGTCATCTGCGATCCGTCGTTCTCGAACAACTTCACGATGCACCTACGGCGGGACACCTTGGAGTGCGAACATGCAACCGGGTACGACGCCGGTTCTGTTCGTGTCTCTACTGCTCTGTGGGTCGTTATGTCCCAACTTGAGAATTGTGTCAGCACCGGAAGAAACCGTCCCTGCCACCTGTCAGACGACTCCAAGAAATTCAAGTTCCCTCTTAACCTTTCTTTCGCGTAGGCCTGACCTGCTTGGCCCTTTTCCGACGATGACGAAGTGGATCGCTGTCGCTACTGATTACGCGACACGCTGCGCGGTAACAAAGGCGGTGCGGACTAGTTGTCCAACTGACGTCGCCGGGTTTCTACTTCACGAAGTAATTCTCCAGCACGGTGCACCTCGACAGTTACATATAGACCGCGGCCGCTCGTTCTTTTCTCGAGCTGTGGACGTCCTCCTCCGCTCTTGTGCCACTAAGTAAAAGCTGTCCACCACCTACCACCCACGAACGAACGGTCTGACGGAACGTCTCAAACCAACACTCACAGAGATGCTGTCGATGTACGTTTCCAACGATCACCGCATCAGGGACGCCACGCTGCCGTACGGGACACTCCCGTATCACTCGTCCCGACCTGACACCGCAGGATATTCACCCTTTATCTCTTGTGTGGTGTTTGTGCACTTTGCCATTTGACACCATCCTACCTTCTGTGCCACGCGTTACCACTGAGTACGCTCGTCAAGTCATCGACCACGCTCACATGGCGCGTCAAGTCACCCGATCTCATTTATTAGCCTCGCAGTATCCGCGAAAAGAGCGTTATGACCGGTTCCATCGCGATGATCAGTTCGCCCCAGCTGCTTAGGTGCTGCATTGGTCACCACGTTCTCGGGTCGGCCTTTTCCAGAAGCTTCTTTCTCGCTACAAAGGCCCTTCTGAAGCCCTACGTTAAGCTAACCACGTCCATTAAGAGATCGCCCTGTTACAGCTTCATTCATCCTGAAGTCCGCCGCCTGTTGACGTCGTGCACGTTTTGCGACTGAAGCGATACTTCGCTCGCAGTTCTTCGCCTACCATGAGCCGGGACGGCGGGTCAGCACCCGGAGGTCCTGTTACGGAAGGATAAAAGAAGAGAGAGGAAGAACAAGATTGCGACACGCTGGCTGCTGCGTGTTGTTACTAGCCAGTCATCTTAACCCCATTGACTCTGCTTGTTCTGTCTGTACACCGAACATCTCTAACAATATTTGCGTTGTTCCGAGAGAAAATGTCCTCATGTTTTGTGTGCGCCAACAATCACTAAGCCCCTGGGGCTGTGCAACGCTATTAGCTCTCTGTATGTTTCGTGCGGTGCACAGTTGTTGATCATCGTAGTACGGTTCATTCGCGCTTTCTTCGTTCCCGGCTCATGACTACTCTCGCCGCTCTCCCATCGGATCACAGTGCATGGAAGAATGTGCTGAAAGTTGTACTATGACGTGCTGTAGTTCATGCGCAATTAAACAGTGTTTGCGCCGGAAGGAGCGCTGATGCAGTCGCTGCAGCGTGAACTGACACGAAAGAACGTTTGCCGAGTACGTCTCAGAAGGTAACTCCGGCGCTTGGCTCATTGCTATGCTTTGTGTAGTGTGCCCTGTCATTCGGAGCAGAAGATGATCAGTACAGCTACAAAAGCAATAAAACTGATTTCCTAATGTTCGTTTTTCATGTCGTACAGCACATTTAGCGAAAAGTTTCACGAAAATTACCCTGAGATGCATTGGTTTTTGCTAAGAGATTCATCTAATATTTATTTGCTTCCTGTTATGAAGTACGCTAGCACCGGGGATCGCTTGGTCTCAACGAGCATAAAAACTCAAGCAGAGAATATCACTGCTTCTGTACTTTATTTCTCAGCAAGAAATCCTATGGACATTTCTAGAAGTACACCGATGTGCTGTTTTCACGGCTAACGTCAACGCGCGACGGTAGCCGAATGCTCATTCGGACTTATGAGAAGATTTTAGCTTGCATGCAAATTATTTTTCTGATTACAGATTGTCGCCAAGGCAATCTGTATTTCTTATGTTTAGTGTTCTTTGTGTTTTTGTGCCTTTCACACGTTGAAGAACCGCCTGTGATGTAATAATGATATATTTGTGCAAGTGGATGCAGCTTCTTGTAGCTGGATGTACAAGCGCTTTCCACAATTTAACGCGATGCATTTAAATCACAAGTTTGCAGTTTCAGGAGTGATTACAATAAGCTGAACATTTCCTAGTGTTTAGGGATGTCGCAATTTCCGGAAACGGAGGCATCTCTTCACCTCATAAGAGCCTGCGGCACTAGTGGAGTCTGAACAGCACGACAAACCATCTGACCTGCTTGCTTTGACTTTACGGCCACTTGTGAATTTTAGGTTCTGGTCGTGTATTTGGTACCTGCCGATTTTCCTGAGTCTCTCGTGCAATTTACAAATTATTGCTCATTCTAAATGTTTGCTAATGTTCCATTAAGTCGTGAGAATGAAGTTCTATCAGTGAAGATGTCTTAAAGCTCTTGAGAGATGGCGTGCCGTGAGATTGCGAAAATGCATGTATAAAATGAATTGTTATGGAACTTGTGCTGCTTTCTTAATAATTAGCAATGGAATATCCCTAACAAAAATACCAGAGGGCCACTGTCTTTAGGCAAGTTTATTCAGATACGCTCCTGAAGCAGGCTAAATTGGGAGCAACAAAAGCACTGAACCATGCCGTTGCTTTTCTTACAGTGGTACCATCTCTTTCTCCTCCTTATTATTATTGTGTTAATTTGCTAATATGCAGAACTTCTAGAGGCTTGATTATGGTGTTGACTGCTGAACTAGGCTGATGTGAATTTCAGTAGCCTGTGGCACCCTCAATGCCATGCTGTACTTTGAATATATTTTAAAATGGTCAATTTGAAGTATGTAATTCGCTTTGGCATTCTCAGAGAAACGAGGTTTTTGTTGTGAATAATGCATATATTCGCATTTCCTGGTATTCTTTCGGGGAGCAGCCTATGGGCTGTTTCCAAAAGAAGTAGCGGAATATGATTTTTTTTTGCTGAAGAAAAGTGTTTTATGCATGCCATACAAAACCGTGCTGTACTACTATAATTATTTCATAGCTGCTATGTCAATAACTACACACTATTGAAAGCGGCATACAAAGGTCACAAAGGACTTTAATTTGACCGTTAAATTGTTGGGGCTACCTGAGGTGTAGCCTTAGCCCCCTCTGGCATAAACAGCATTAGTGCAATGGGAGGCGTATGTCATTAACAAGGTTTTCGGATAAGCACAGACTGCATAAGGACGTGTTATAATATTGAGCTAGTACCATATTATGGGTCCAAAGCCTAATTTAATTTCTATTTTTCTATTTAGGCCATGAAGCCACATTTCTGTGCAGTTGCTTCACACTGCGGGAATCGCCATTCATTTCTCCCTTTACAGTGACTTCAGTTATTCAATTTCATGTTGCTTGGCACACAAAGGCACTTTAAGCAAGGCCGACGATAAGTGGTTTGAAGGTGTAGAATATGAGTTCGTACACATATCTCACTGAATAAACCTATGGATTTGGCATTAAAGGAACATTAAGGACAAACACTAAACAATTCAGGTGCATCAAGTATTCTTTCTTTGCGTGCTAATTTTCTGATGGGAGGTTATCTATAGAACAGTGTGTAAAGGTCAAAGCTTCAGTTTGTGTGAAATGTCGCACTAAAACATCGCCGCCAGTACGTCATTGGGGCATCGTGCATTCCAGAGTATTTCACTGTATTTTGGCTGCTGCGTTTAGGTACATTTGCTCAAAAATTGCTAAGTACAGTATTTGGCTTTGTTAAAAGGCTGTATATTCAACATTCGTCAAAAACAAATTAGGCCTTAGCAGACGGCCAACAGGTGCGGGATCTTTATTGTGGTTTCACCACCCCTATTGCGTTCTTGTCTTTGTTCTGGCTTACCAAGCCTTCTCGTTTGGTAACTGCAGTCTTCCTCTGGTGTTCCGGAAGAGTAATTTATTAATGCAGCTCAGATAATTATTTTTCTTTTCAGTGTCCCCTTAAAGGTTTGTCTGAATGGTGTGGCATGAGAGAACGCTGTAAGAAAATTATTTTGCATGTCAGTAGTTTGTGTTGCCATGTGATCACTAGTACTGTCTTTGAGGTGCTCAGAGATGTCACTGCACTTGTTCCTCACTTCCGAAGTGGCTAAGAAGCCATAAGTAGCATCTATTTGAAATGTCCTGCAGTAAATTATGTCATACTATGTTTGCGGTAGCTCTGGTAGAGGACTGCTGCAGAAAAGCACTGTCTTTGTCAAAACATTTACAGTGTGTCAAGAATGTGTTCACTATTCTTTTTACCTCAATAATCATGGAAAGATTGATTTGCCGTGTGGACTTTGGCACATTTATATCAAGACCGACCTCTGTAGCTGACTGTATCCTTATTTATTACTAAAATATTACGCTAGTTTTCGATGATGCCACCTTTTTAATGTACGGCAGAACCACCACTTTGCCGAAATAATTGAATAAACGGAACTATATTCTCTCTAAAAGCAAACTGCTGTCTTGAACAGCAACTTGAGTAGGCTTTATTTAGCACATTGGCAGGCTTAGGAGGTTAGTTAAAACGTGCGTCACTTTGTAGCCATTGCAGCAATATATTGTCTCACTGTTCCTTTCCGTGCTATTCACAGTTGACGCATACTAAAGAGATAAGAGACTGGCAGACGGTGCACTGAGCAGATGCAAAATTGAACAGGGGACACGCAGTGTGTTTAAGAGGACAGCGCTTTATCACGCTCTGCTTGTTGCCTATCTTTTGGTGTGTGTGTGTGCGCTATGAACACCATGAAAATTCACTGTTATCAACATGCCCAAACTTCAGCTCTTGCAATTGGTGTTTTTGTCCAGAAAATGCCCATATGTCAGTAGTAGTGCTGGCGATATTTTAATGTATGAAAAAGAGAGGAATACTGCATTCCAGAAGAATATGATTTGTTGTACACATGATACTGAACTTGTCATTGTTATACTAAACGTGCCATTAGGCGGGAAGCTATTGTGGTATTTTTTATGGCGATGTGGCGCATTCAGCTTGTGCAGATCCTTCGAGCTTGTATTTTCTTGGCAAAAATTGGGCTGACGTCATAGGAGGAGAGTTGTAAAAGTGAAAAATTGAAATTGAAGTGAAAAAGTGAAAAGTGAAAAATGAAAGCTTCCTGATAGGTATGCTGAGTTGTGCTGCTGTGAACGCTAATTGGTTAGCCCTATTGAGTAATGCTGTTAGGCTTATGGGTGCTTTGACACTGTAGGGCCTACAGGATCGCTAGCGTTACAAAACACACTACAACGACTGCATTGAGGCATGTCGCGCTATGGTACAATAAATGGCACACCTCTACTTACAGTCTGTGGCAGTCTGGTCCAGTTTACTTAACCTGACTGCTATTTGTGTACAAGAAGGAGGAGGGAAGCAAAAAAGGGACCTTAGATTTATGATTTTGCAAAAATGACTCATACATTGCATTTTCTTATCTTGCAGGCTTTGTCAATCAATGCTTTCTATGGGCGAATATCAGCATGTCATTCCTATTTATACCATTTAAGATTTGCTTTGTCCACAGTATCATTTTTATATTTTACTCTCGTGACACTAAGCTCACTTGTTTTAATGCAGGTGCTTCTGCGCCTACAGAAAGAGTGTAAGCAGACTTCTGTGTTACTGATCAATGCCAATACCCACGCCTCAGTTGGTGCCACAACATCCAGGCACCACTGCGCTTTCCTTCATTGACAAGATAATATGATATGGACACGTAGCACCTCAGTATCAGCTTTCAGTTTTAGTTTGAGATATATGTTAAGACACAATGGTTGGCCTTGCTGATAAATACACTCATGCTCTTTTTTTAAAAGTGCTCTTTTTGCAATGTTCTTCATGGACATGTTTTCAGAGGATGCTTGCACTCCTTAATTGCAAACTGCCTTGCAGCTCGTTTCTGCCTTAAAGTAGCACTCTTTCACCAAGAAACCTTTATTTAACGCACAACTCAAAAGTAAGGTAAGGGGTTGACAAGACATAACACAGTCTAAGAACCATCCAATTTTACTGCTTGCACCACAATATAAAGCAAGAGTCGAAAGGGCGAGAACAGATAAATCGGCAATGAACGGTGCTTCCACAACTGGGAAAAGAACACATGGCGTCGCTACTATGACACTTGTGTTGCAATGATAAATAAGGAGTCTTGCTATCTTTTTCTCCTCTGGAAGGGGCGCCAACTAGCAGTGATCTTGTAACACATATAATGACAGCCTCACAAGTCTCGCCAGCCCTATGGTCCTTTTACATTGCAACAGTTGCACAGTTTTCAAACAAAATAATGCAAGTGAGCTGTGCTCTACCAAGTGACCGCCAAATGACCTGAACGTCAAGTTACCATAGTTAAAAATCCAGTCATTTATACATTGGCCTGTCTTGACGACGTAGTGTCTACTGCGCGATAGTTGTATTTAATGTCCATCAACACCTCTGTGCTCCATTACTCTTTTCTGCATGCCATTTTCACATGTAGTGATGCATGCCTGTTCATCATTTACGTGCCTACACGGCAAAGCAAGATTCTGCCATGCCGAGAAAGAATTGTCGGAAAAGCAGAAATGAGGTTACTTTTCTCAGCACTGAACAAGCTAGGTTTGTTGCTTTGGGTTTGTGTTCATTGGTTCTATGCTTTTCGGAGCCCGATACGGGTTCTTTGCTCACGCTAAGGGAGCGAACCTTGTGTGGGATGTGTTTCTGCAAATTTGTACAGTGCACTAAAAGTGCAGGTGTTGGCCTCATCTTCCCGAGGAAGTGCCCTAACGGCACCATTCACGGCGCAGATGACTCTCATTGAGTCCGGCAGGGCACCAGTGTTTGTTTGTTCCCTTGCCCAAAACAGCAGGTTTAGGTTCAGTGCAGTTGCAGAAAGACATGCTAAACGTAACTTCTATGCTGTGATGTGCCCATTTGTCTTAGGGCATAGAGTTATTTTTTTTTCAGGAGACTGTCTGCACTAGTGCTTCCTCAGCATCGACATGAAGATGTGCTATAGTTGTGACCCGCAAAGTCGGGAACAACGATCATTTAGTTGGCACATTGCGAAGAAGGGATCAGCTTTGATGCCCTTCATTTTTTGTTGGCGTACTTGTGCTGTCAGTAATTTCTTCTCAGCTTGCTTAATTATCTTGAAGCCCCAAGCTGGCGCTGCTGATGTCTTCAAATGCAGACTTTTCAGGATGAGGCTTTGCAAGTGTGGTTGATGAAAAGGTAGCACTTACAGGTGACTATTCCAGATGTGAATGAAACGAACTGGCAAATCTTGGTTACATGTTGTGTTCAGTTGTGTAGGAGGTAAATATTTCACAAAATTCGTCTCATCTCTGACGTGATGAAAATCACTTACTTGGTCAGTGACCGCAACTTCACAAATCGTTTTACCTGAATAAATGCGTTTTCGTCGAATCCTTGACCACACGTTCTACCGAATTTATTGACAGAACATTTTAACGGAGACTTACTGGTTCGTCTCACTCGCATCTAGAATAGGAATGTAACTGTCACCTTTCCTTAAAGCAGACTTGCTAATAACCTCGTTCTAAAAATCTACATTTGAAGGCATCGGTAGTGTCAGCATCGTGCCTCAAGATCAAGGGCGCGGAAACTCAAGCGTTCTTTGCAAGGAGAGAACTATAGCAGATCATTATTTGTGTCTTTTGGGACATACCAGCTAAATGTCAACTTCATAGCTACACCAAAGGACGACCTGTGCAGATAGTCTCACGAAAACTTGATGTATTAAAGCCAATAAAGCCTGTTGAAACCACAAAGTTATCTTGAGGTTGTCTTCCTACAAGCCCACTAAACCTTCAACTCCCATTCTGCACAAAGGAATCCACACTGTGGCAATTCACCCTACCCTGACGAGGGTTACCTGCACCGTGGAACGGGCCAACACTAAGCCCTTTCTCAGGCAAGACCACGAACTTACCGTGCCAAAGCAGGAGCTCTGTTGGCTTGACTTGGCTCAGTGACCCTAAATTTATCATTATGAAAGAGGATGCATTAACAATTGCAAACTCAGGTTAATTTCGTGTTCGGCATCATTTTGTGGACAATTGATGAAAAAGGGCCAACTGTGACTAGTGATCCTGCCCAGGAGTCCGTGATCTCAAGAAGTGCGAAAATCATTTGCTTAGGTTAACAATCGTAAAGCAAACTTGTGCTGTCGCTTGAAAGAATACCATGCACATTAAGGAGTGGGGCCAATTTTTTTTAGGTGTAGGGAGCACCTGCACTGCACATATAATTAAGTTAGAAAGTAAGGCAGAATGGTTCACGTAAAGCTAATCACAATAATTTTAGCATAAATATGTATTTTCTCAAATCATGTGACAATTTCTTATTTTAGAACGTATGAAAATTCGCTAAATGTAGCTACTGTCAGATGATTCTATATAAGCATTCGTCCGTATGCATATAATATTTGCCCTATGTAAATTAAATTCTGGAGTGTTATCTGGCAAAACCACAGCATAATTATGAGGGACGCTTCAGTGCGGGACTCCGGATCAATTTTGGACACTCAGGGTTCTTTAATGTGCGTCTATTACACCTTTTATTCTTACCCTTTGCCACCATCGAAATGTGAGAGTTGTGTCCGGGATTTTATCCACCGCCATTTGGCTTAGCAGTGCAATGTCAAAGCGACTACGCAACCACGGTTTTTACGTTGCCGGCAGAGAGGTAGTTTCCAAGTAATTTTCTAGTTCGCTCAACCTGTTTTTGCTACTTCTTAAAATTACATGTAGGCTTGTTACTTCTGTTGCTGCAATACTAGTAATGACTGTTGATCAAACAGTGGGCTTGTGTGACTTTTTTTTACTCTCGTAACACTTGTTTCAGTGGCCTGCTAATGTGACAGGTTATTCTACCACAATAATGCACGTTCCTTTAGTAGTCATAAGCATTTCAGGTACCCACTTATTTTCAACAAACTTTATTCAGTATCAGATATGTTCTGAACGCTGGAGCACTCTTACCTGTGCGAATGTAGGAAAACTGCTTTTGCGTATGCGTTATCTTAATCCTTAAATGAAAAGAAATTGCTGGCTCTTTTCTCTTTCAGGTGCTCTGCAAGCTCTCACTCAAGCAACACATGCAATGGCCATCTGTCAGCAGTCTGGGTGTATCAAAGTACCATTAGAAGGTCCACTAAACGATGCTTGTGAGATGTATGACACGCTGTTCCTTAAATTCAGAGGACATCACTACTACTGAAAACTTGAATGGCTCTGCGAAAGAACCCGCGTAAAGTATACTCGTTTATTTATAGATACAAGCCATTACATCATCTGACACTTATCACTCAAAATTGCTCTTTACTCTAGAATTCTCAACAAACGATTACAGCAAGACAACGGTGCACTAAGGTCAGCGCAAGTGATCATGCATGTAGTATCAATTAAAAGAATTGTATTTGCATTATTATAGTAAATATGTAAGGGAAGTGCCAATATTTTTTAGGGTTCATACTCTTGCAGGTCGTAGAAGCCCGTTCCCCTTGTATGAACTCAGCTCGTACAAACAAAATCGTTCATGGTGTACTAGAATCTTGTTCATTGGCAAGAACGCTATGCGATGCACACATTTAGTACGAGAAATTGTTCAGTCCGCGACAAGTCGTTCAGTCGACGAGAACTCGTTAGTCTATGAGAAATCGTTCACTTGACGAGAGGTCATTCAGCCTACGAGAAATTGTACAGTCTATGGAGCAATAATAGCGTACAACATTTCTTGTACATTCTCGTTCACATTTTTTTTAATTGCGTTATTTCGAGAATTGCCACCAGGCACACTGGCATAAAAGACAGCAATGTCATTCGACTGGCACAAGCCTTTATCATCTCTCGTATAACGTATAGTGCGCCATTATTCAGCGTCACAGATACCGAGAAACACATGATTGACATATTGATAAGGAAATCATTAAAAGTATCACACGGTCCTCCAAGAACAGAAAACAGAAAGCTATCAGGCCTAGGATTGCACAATACACTGTACAGAATTAGAGGCACAGAGAACATCGCACTATGAACGTCTAACACATACGAAGACAGGAAAGACAATACTGAACAAGCGGGTAATACAATACCAGACGCGAATTGAAGAAAAGAGAGCTATTCCACCAGACATCAGGAACGTCTTCATAACCTCCACCATTTCAGAGAACATACACCCAAACCATAACGCAGAGCGACGGAAAGCAAGAGCTCAAACACTCAACAAAGTGCTCAAAGTCGCTGACATATGCTGTTGCTGCAAAGTATCCGTCACAGCCAGCCATGACTCTGGCAGTTGTTACAGGTACAAAAATGAATATCGCAGCAACTAGCTTCATACGTACCAAACACTGAGAAGAAGGGAATGAGGCTGCAATAGCTTTAGTATACGCATCCAGCACTGCATCATGCATCGTCACCGACTCCCAAGCAGTCGTAATTATTTACACGAAGGGGCTCATATCCCCTCAAGCATAGCTAATTCTCATTGGAACACATCTTGGCAGCTGAATGTTTTACTGATCTTGACGCCAGGCCACGCAGGGCAATTGGGAACAACGCTGCGCACGACGCTGCCCCACCAAGTACCAACCGGGAGAGTCACTTGCGTGGCCCATCTCTCTGCGGACAAGAAATCTCCGAAGAGAGCCATAGAGAACTAGGCCCCCGGAACCAGAACCAGATCAAGAAAGAACAGTTTCCCAATAAAAACAAATTACTACTTACGGAGGGGTCCTCGAATACTATAGAAATGCTCGCTACAAATACCCTTTCCCTGAGAAACCGATAAACAAACACAGATTACCTGTATGGAGACCCCTACAAACAAGCAGCTTCCCTACAGCATACTCTTGTACCGGATACACCCAGAGGCATACTTGTCACACTGTAAGACATGCAATACACCATGTGCAAGCCATCGTCAAATTACATGAGCATACCCGTCAGCTCCTAACAATATCAGACCGAACGTAAACCCCAACGCTGAAATAAGCACCCCTGAGCAGAAAGAGGGTAAACTGCTCAGCGAACGCCAAGCAAACTTGCTCTTAGGTGTCCAGCGGGCGCCGGACGCCACTACGCTTTGAGGCCTGGCCTGCGTCTGACGGAAAGCGGAGCTTTACGGGACTAGCCTCCCGGCCCCGCCGTTCCCCTTTCGACCCCAGCAGAGATTTCCAATAAAGTTGTTTTATCTCTCTCCCTCTCTCTGTCTCTCATGCGTTCTTTTGTACGTAGGGTGCTTCGCGTTTCGCCTGCCCACCCCGCTTGTGCAATATCGTCTAAAACTCTCTATTGGCGACGATCAACCGTTGCACGTTTTACGGACGGAAGCTCACGATGCGCGTGTCTGGGAATCTCGCAACGGTCGTCCTAATTGGTTTAAAAGCGCTAATGGGTATCGATCCCGACCGCTGGTGGACAGCGAGAGGAAAACGAGCGTTCAACTGTGAGAACAGAGGGCGACGTGAAAGATTGAGGCCCCGCCAAGCGGACGCCGCATCATTTCGGTGTTAATGGGAATCTGTGGGCGATCAATCAGCGCCTCGCTAAAATGCTGTCATCTGCGTTGCGATGGCGGCTTTCACGCTTAAATAAAGATGACACCTTGAAGTTAAGACACCAACACGTCTGTATAGGCGTCGTGAGCCCTGTTGCCACGCCTATTTCCTTTTAATTATTTGATGTTGTGCCAAAATAAAGGAAATAACATTGTGCTCATCTTAGCATAAGTAAATGAAGATTACTGAAGCCTTGTTCAATCAGTGGAGGAGAGTCTGTTGAATGATAAGAACTTGCTCCTCGTGTGATACAAGAGAAAAGTACTTTGTAAGTTACTGAGTCTTCTAAATACTGGTTGCAGAAAAACAATAAAAATTGGGCATCATGGCGAGAGGACATTCTTTGTGATAAGAAGCTCTACCACCTGCCTGACAGGACAAATAGCACGCGCTTATTGCGTCTAACAATATCAAGCGCGTAAGTAAAATTGGACACAAGAAATTTAGGGTCTCTGACATTGGTTCTGCTAACTGCTAAATAAAAAGTGCTTCATACAACCTAAAGCAAATCAGGACGACCAATATATATGATTTTTTTAAATACATCAAGACGACTGGTGATTTCAGTAATGTAAAAAGAACTAGCACTTGAGGGCTCCTGAAAGCTTATGGTAAGGGCCGGTAATACAGTAACTTGGAACAGGCCCATGAACCATTGACCACACCTAAGAAAAATGAAATCAATGGAAGCAAAACTGACATTGTGAAATAAGCTGGCAGCCACAGTTAAACTCAATCAGATTAGGTGGTTCCTATTCTACTGAAGCCCACTTAGAAGGAGTGCTTAAGCGGCAAATGTATTGACTTTGTAAAAGTAAGATGTGGCTTGGATATAGTTACAAAATGATGCGTTGACTTGGGCATATACGTAACGAGTCCGCATCACTTCAAAGGGCAATTCGGCTACTTGTAATACTGCTGAAACATGATTGCTAGCTGCGTTTTAAATATATTAAAAATAGTAACAGGCGAATAATTAGTACTAACTGTAAAAAAACATTTGTTATTCTAGTTTCTCATGTGCGCAAGTAAACTGTGCGGGAGAGATGCAGTTTAAATTGTGATGTGCAAGCATGAACCGCTTAAATTACAAGAAATACTTTAGAATGCATGGCGTTAAGATGAGCCATTCCATAGTGTAAGGCGCATGTTAGACTGATGGTAATTCGCGTAGTAGTAAACAACTTTGTTCGTGAAACGGGTTGTGACTGACGTTAGTTACAGAAGTTTTCAAACTATATGGGTGGGTAAAATATCGGTGCGAATTCAAGGCGCTGAACCTTAAGTAACTGAATACACGAATGCCAGCAGCCCATTGTAAGCGCAAGGCTGACTTCCCCATCAGAGATTTAAATGTCAAGCAGTCATGCCGCGTTAGCGCCTGAGACGACAAAAACATCACGGACGGGAGGAAAGCTAGAGCGAGGCAGATGCAATCTCCGGTAATTTCGCGCCATCCGAAATGGAGAGAAAATGGAAGTGACAGCCCCACTGCGAGTTGGAGTTAATGGAGCCTACGTTTAATTACAAGACGACTGAGAAAGTCTCGCAGGTTAGAGCGAGAGACCCAAGCTCACGACTCGTTAATTACTCAAGCCTACGTCGGAGACAACAACTTGCGCTTTGTCCTCTTTTTCATTCTTTACACGGTCAGACTTAACAACGACGGGAACTACAGAGTAGGAAAATGTCAGAGAAAAGTGGGACATGCCAAAGACGATCAGTCGTAAAGATTCAGGCACACTTGAAAGTACTCGTCCAGTTAATTACTGACTGCCTTGTAAAGAAGCAACTGAAAAGAAATAGCGCTTTTTTTGTCCTGAGGTAAATGCTAAGCATGGCCCGTGAATTACTTGTTTCCCAGTGGTGTAGTTCTTGGACAGCGACGTAAAAAAGGTGGCATCTTCCAAACGTAACTTCATATCGATGTCTATGGAAAAGAAGACTGCCCCGCTGACTGCCCCGCAAACAAAAACATAGTTGGTTTCTCATAGAGTACGCAGCAAAATCAAGGCCCAATACATTATGTACGAAGTCTTAAGTTGCATAAGATTGCTTTGAAAATGCGCGCAGTGGAAAATCGGCGAGCTTTGGTACCATGGTATCGGCACAGCCGGTGCGCATGCTTTCTGAACTGGGCCAGATCACTCCATTGGTTGCTTTGCGCCATGCAATAAATGAGCAGAGTTGGCTCAATGCCTGATGCGGGAAACATAATTGCTGGTTACCTTCACTTGCACAGGGTTAAAACTCGCATACGGCCCAGTTGTTGGTCGCCCATCAAGATGGTGAAGAGGTATCGCTGCGATATGCCAGATGTGCGCTCTTACACCGTCGGCTGCAATGTATGTTTCTATTGTAGCGTTGCTCACCGCTCACCGCTCATCGTTACGATCCAACTGCGTCAACTCAACGTAATTGTGTCACTGTGGTCCCTGCATTCTATGCTTTACAGTTCCAGAGACTGGGAAGAAGGCACACGTGTCCCAGTAGCATTGAAGGAGCAAAGTTATTGAAACTGCACGAAGTCCACAGCGACCGCCTACATATTTACAGTGGTGGATTGGTAATGAGCTCTAGTTCCGCAGTTACAGTGTTTGTCCCAACTAAATGTATTGAAATGAAGTTCGAGGCAAGGCATTTCACATCGACGATGCCCGCCAAATTTGCAGCCCTTTGTGCAGAGCTTCACGTTATCAATAAGGATACGCCCTGGAAATGGCAATTACTCTGCGATTCCTAGGCAGCGCAACTCCAGAGTTTATGCAATACGCAGTGAACCCATTGAACAACTTGTCGCACACATAAGAGAAATTTACCATTCGGGCAGTTGAGAAAGGCCATGAATCTCATTTCAGTGGTTGTCAAGTAACTGTGGTGTCTTTCGAAATAACCAAGCAGATGCAGCGAATCAGTCTGCCCGTGAGAGTGTCGATTAGGTTGCTATCCTGATGTCAGGGTATATCCTGTGTTAAAGCTTAGCGCGCTATAACCCGAGGTAGCTAATATTGGGCAAATAGTATTCAGCAGACATTACAAAGCAGCACCTTTGTTAACTGAACGTCCATCTAAAGCTCTGCCTTCCACATGGCTTGCCAAGATAGGAGGTGAGTTTCACTAGTTTGTCTATGGATAGGAGTAGCATTCACTAATGCCTACTTCCTCCTCATCGTCAAGAATGTGAAGTTTGAGGGTGCAAAGCGATATTTCTCACCTTTTGTAGAAATGTACTTATTCCAGTGCACAAATTCCTCAGCATCACACTCGATAAGGTAGACAACCGTCTTGGTTAAAACACGTTGGCGGGCTAGTTGGCCTGTTTCTTTCTACGTCCTCGTCCAGTCGCGCTTATACACTCTACCATAGACAACCGTCCCCATATAGAAAGAGCTTTCCGATGAACAATGGGCTCAGCCGACGTCAGCCCGAGTTTCTGTGAAACCACTGGTGTGCCTTCTTGAAAAGCATCGGGACATTATAGGAGCTGTCAGATTCTCTCACGGTGTTTGTGCGGCCAGGTTTTATTTATATCGTAACATCTTTCCACCTCATTTTTCTGCCCTTTCTACCTCTCACACTGCTGAGTAGCCATTGAGACAATTAATCTGATTAACGTATTTTTCCTTCCTTTCTGATTCCCTAACTCTCTTCTCCATTGACACACCTGAAGTGCCTAATAAGCGTCATGCCGTATCCTTATGTGCTTTTGTCTAATTCTGTAGTGTCTGCTCGCATTAGGTTGGCTTCAACTCCCGGCAAGGGCTCTGGTTAAAGTGTGCGCCATGACGGTAGGGAAGGCACAGCTCATTATATGGAGCATGAAATAAATATGGCTGCTGCACTTGCGTAGTGATGGTGAGGTAACCTTCTGGTCATTTGTGAACGTTTTCGTTGCGGAAGCTCTCAGGCCATCAATGCGGAAACTGCCGCTCTGCGGCTGCGACATTTTCACCCGCCGCGAAATCATCGCGGAAATCACGTATAATTGGATTTACGGATGTCCTTCCGCTTTTAGAGACCGATTACACCGTGCAATAGATGTTTTTGTTCTTCACGCTGGCAGAATTTTCTGAAGGATCATTTTCACACACAAGCAGTTATGTCTCAACTTACCTATAGTGTGATTTGTTCATGCAGTAGAAAAGGAGTTGAGTTACCACAGGTACACCAGATTTCTGAAAATATAGTCGATAGCATCGTCGTCGTGACGACTGACAGCGACATCGCAACAACAATGCCACATATATTTTGCGTACTAGTTCAAATTATTCGCAGCTTCTAAGTGACCGTAATATAGATGTATGACTTTAATTGCAGAAAGACACAGAGGCCGGTCTGAGCTTATGCGCTCTAACCTACTACTTGGTGCGGTGAAGGGGAAAATGGGAATGAAAAGCGGATAGAGGAGGATAATCATAAGAGAGAGGGGTGCGATGAATGCTGGTCAACATAGTAGCATACTTGAATCACAGCCGTCAGTTCAGTCTTTGGTCCTCAACAATTTGAACTATGGCCCGTACTATCAGTGCAGAACATCTTTGGTAAAGTGAAGGACCCTGAACTAAGCTTTCCAAGAAGTCTTGCATTGGTGGTTGCCAGAGAAGAGGCTAGAATCTGACGTTCAATCGTATATGCTGGGCAGACGCGGATTATGCGTGATGTGGTCTCTAGCACGTGGAAAGGACCGCAATTGGGGATGCTCTTAAACTGAAGATATTCGTGTAGCACCGTGTGAATGCCACACCGAGTCGTGTTCCGTGCCCCAAATTTGTGTCGCTGCTTTTGATTGGCCTGCGAAGCGTCAAATCGGTGTCCAAGTGATGCTGGGGCCTGTGATGCAAGCCTGGTAGTACCCAGTGATTGGAACAAAAGCTTCGGGTCACATGAGTTGCCCAAGAGTTTATACCAGGTCCCGTATATGGTATGCGAACTGTAAATGCACAGGGAAAGAATATTTCTTTTTTCAAATCCTGAATGTAGCACTGCATTTTCCGTCACTTGTTACAACAATTCTCGAGGTATTTTCGGCCTCAGATTTACATAATCCCCATATAAGGCCTCGTCTTCTAGATGTTTTGCTGAGTTTATGTAGTACAGTAGTAGTCTCACTTGCAGAAATGTAGCTAGCCTTCATCCTTAGGAAGATTAGCCTAGCTGTACATAATGATCTGTGCGAAACAAAAATCTTACCGTGCTGACGTTGTAATTATCTCTTTACGAGGAAAATGCTATAGCTCTGGCGCTGCGGATAGCAGATAAGAGATTAGCATAAAAAGGAATGCGACCCGCTTCCTCTCGCTAGAACTGCTAAAAGTCGCCATGAAAAGAGAAGATGCTTGCCATCGGACAGGAGAATTACGCGAAATATGGGGTTTAGATTTGCTACAAGATGCTACTTGTCGGAAGCAAATAAAACACAATGAAGCATTAATATCCTTCTCTCAAAACGCTTCTGATGTATCGCCATAGCATATGCCTAATGAAATGCCGAGAAGGAATTGCATAATTATTTATTAAATGAGCCTAATAGGACGAAGGTAACGGCTCACAAATGAGATGTGCAATTGATCAGTAATAATTTTCGCAACGCTGACGGCTACGTCGCATTAATTTTTTTGGACGTGACATAGGCTTCAATCAGATAGACTTAAAGGTAATATTAAAGGGTTTGCTGGGGTAAACGGGCAACAAGCTAACCAAAGCAGTTTGGCCTTGATGGCGGCAACCTCGCAAATGAGCAGCCGTCATACATAAGTATATAAAAGCGAAGATCTCTGAGAAGGCAAAATTTGTTTCACTGTGCACTCTATAGTAAACAAACGACGCAGTGTAGCTGCTTCTGGAATCAAAGCTGACTCTTAATTAGCGTCGTCGTAAGTGCTTCCGTTCTCCCCAATATGTTTCCAGATCAGGTGCTGAAACGTATGAGGGCTAGGAGGGGAGATTTTGTACGTCTGCAAAACAGTATTATCGCTATGCGCACTAAGTTTTTATTTTCTATAAGTGATATGCGTAGAAAATTAATGAACTTGCAATTTTGATAAAACTTGAGCACACTTCTGCATCTTATGGCACATATACTTACAGAAGAACCTTTCTTTCGCAACAAAACCTACATTGGCTCGGTAAAAATCTGGTGAAACTGATAGTCGCGGATATTCAGCTATTCTTCGGGCCCTATACATCGCGCGAAAACAGGTTCTAACGTTTCACAATAAAGGGGTTTCTCCGTACAGTGAGATAAAGATGTGTTAAAGCTGACTAGTATTATTCAACGGATGACTGGACAGCAGCGCGTTCGTTTACTCACAAGAGCCATGCGACGAAGCATTGACTTTCCTATTCGCGGTAGATAATAGGCGCCTAGAGCGGGGGCTAGAGGGCGCAAGCCCCCTCCAAAGCTATCATAGGGGCGGGCGCTGAGCACCCCCCCCCGCGATGCCGAAGCCTTTCCCCCTCCCCCGCCACACACCTAAAGTGCCATTACGAGAGCTTTTTCAGCCACGTCACTTGAAGTTTCTTTTGATTTGCCTCGACCTTTTCAGTTTAAATTTCATTGTGAGTAATAGCTTACTACATTACTGTTAGCTCTGACGTGCATGGCTGTTAATTCATACTTTGACCTTATTTCTGCAAATCCTGACACTAGGAGGCAAACGCATTAGAAGTACCAGTGGCGGCTGCCTCATCTGCCTTTTCTCACTTCAAGATTGCTTTAAATTTTCACTATAAACAATATGCATATACTCAGTATATTTAAATATATACACAGAACAAATTTCACTGTATTTTTGAAAGAGGAGTTAGCCAATTAACAACATTTTCTAAAGGTATGAATACCCTACGCCTAGAGAACGAATATGTTGCCGTGTGTACACCTCACTTGAAATTTCTTTGTGTGATTTTTTTGTCCCTAAAAACAGCTATAGACTTCAGTGCCCCCTTCGGCAGAGTATCTTATTTAAAGCGTGTGAAATGCACGTGAGTGATATGTGTCTTAGTACTCCTTCTCTTACCAGTACACAACGCTAAGGACTCATGGAAAGAAAGCGTTTATAATAATGTATAACATTTATTAGAGAGGGCAACATCGTCACTTGCATGCAGAGGTCATAAATGTATATAGGATGTCCCAATGAACTATCATTAACCAAGATTTAAAGAAAAGAGCAATGCGATACTCGAACAAACCGTAGTACATATTGTTTACAGTACAGTGGAGCAGATGCCAGTAATTTTTGCCACTAATTTTTTGCGAGTAATTTTTTGCCAGATGCCAGTAATTAGGTCTTTGTAATTAATTATCTAACTTGAGACGTAGCCTTAATGATCAAAGTGTCAATGAGGCATTTGCTGGCACAGCCATGGGACATCTACCTGCTGTATTTTCAGCGACGTACTAATTTTTAACAATTGATAAATGAACCCTGCCAAATTCGGAGTATACCACGTGACTGCGCTCCCAACCGCATCATAAAGCAGCACCCACGAACATGCTCCCTCTTAGTTAGCCAGGACAAAATGAATGAAATAAAGAAAAACATCGTGATCGAGCTAGTGCCTTACCTACCGCACCCCAGCCGAATTAACGCGTCGCGTTTGGTGTTAGTTGTAAAAAAGCTGCGATAGCTGTTGTACGGATGTTTCTTTTTTTGACACATTACCTATCACCTCAAAAGCGAATTGGCAAGGTCAGTGCAAATGTTTAAAGGTGCGTTTTGTTTCCTCCCAGTCGCCATGTCATACTCTAATGAGCAAGAAGAAAACAAGATGCTTGCCTTCGGAGAGGCAAATGGCAACGAGAGGAAGGCCGCAAAAATGTATCAGCCGTGAAACTGTGGCGGTAGGCCAAAGACATCGGCTATTATCAGACATTATGGAAACCTGAGACAAACCGGCAGCTTCAATAACAGCGGCGGAGGATTCCATCTTTGAATCCTCACCTATGCACGGATGCTCTACCATTTATGGCCTCAAACCCTCATGATAGCGTGCGGGACGTGGCCGCCCAGGTACCAATTTCCAAGTCGTCAGTTCAGAGGATTCTAAATAACTCAGCCTTTCACCCGTTCCACCTTAAGCAGCACCAATGCTTGGAAGATAGGGACTTGTGGAATGGCTTACATTTTTGAAATTAGGTCCTCACAAAAAGCCGATGAGTCGTCAGAATTCCTCAGCAACATCATTTGCGCAGATGTAGCCAATTTTTGCAGAAACGGCCAGGTACATAGGCATAATGTACGCTATTCGTGTAGCTACAATGCACACTGGGTAAAGCGCACGCTGCACAGTACCAGCGGGTGTTCAATGTGCAGTGCGGAAATAACGCCGGTGCTATAATCGGTCTCATCTTCTTCGATCACACAATGCCTGGATAGGGTTACGTGGACGAAATACTTGAAGGAGTGGTCGATGAGTTTCTCAGAGAAGTCTCACTGTCACGCCTTCCACTAGTGTGGCATCAGCAAGATGGGGCACCCGCACACAGCAGAATCTGAGCATAAAACTGGCTGTATATATGCGACTTTTCATGTGCAATAGATTGGAAGGCAGGGGCCTCTAAATTGGCCAGCTAGGTCTCCTTACCTCTCTCCATTCGATTGCCTTCTTTGGCGTTATGTGAAAGATTCCGTTTACATGATCAAGACGGACGTAAGATTACGTCAAGGCGAGGATAACGGATGCCTGCCGTAGAATTCCAGCGTCGGTCATCAAGTAAGCCACACAAGAAGTGATAAAGCGGACTCAGTACTGCGTAGCTGTGGAAGGAGACAAATTCGAACACGCCCTCTAGGCAGCAGCTGGTGTTCAACGGGGCTTATGAATTCATGGGTAATAAGGGTACACTGAAATCTGAACATTTTTTTTGTTGTTCATTTGTGCAGGCATTCCGATTGCCTATTCGGTTCATTTAGAAATGGTATATTTGCTTTCTTGAACGAGTCGGTTCTGCCTTTTCTCTACACGTGGGTCACTTCTCGGTCTGTTTCGCCTTTATTTCTTCCCACGAAACTGTTCTTGTAGCACGCATCCACTTTCAGGAAAAATAAAACCGCAACTTTAATTTGGCTTTGGGTACGAAGCAAGTTTTTGGCGTGAAATATGGCTGCGCGCGCACTCTTTCGATACGGTGCGAGCGGAGTCGGGATTTTGAAACATTTCATGACTATTCCATTGCTTCTCGCGTTTCGTGCGTAGTCAGAGCGGCGCTTCGGTCGCATTATCAATCAGCTTTTGTTGTCAATGTGATCAGCAGGCCTTGAGAGACGGAGAATAGGTGTGCCGTAGAACTAAGAGCAAGGAATAGCTGCGAAAGGCGAGACCTTCCGTACTATTATCAACGTTATACGCTCTCTCTTCGGGTTTGCGACAGGCAATGCATTTGCTTTCAGTCAGCTTATTTTAGGGCACTGCTTTATGATGCGAGTGGTCACATGATACTTTTCATATTTCGTGAGGTCTCGTTGCCAGTATATATATATATATATATATATATATATATATATATATATATATATATATATGCGGTTCGGAAGGCTGGTCGGGCCCCAGCACCCCCCCTCCCCCGCCCCCGGATTAATGAAAAGTTTCTGCCTATGCTGTACATTCTGATACTTTCGTGGTATACCGACGCCAGAAACCTGGAACGAGTCATATGTACCTCCAGAAACTCAGAAATAACGCATCGCGTTCAGGAGGTGTCTCTATGAGCCATTATTTAAAGACACATGTATACGGGTATCGTGATATTCTGTGAAAATATAGCCAGCTAGGCAGCCGTTACGCGGAATTCTGTAAATTTTGTAGTACGCACCCTGAATCAGAGATTATGCTTACAGGTAATTCTGCAACCGGACTCCAGAACACCCGATTGTTGAGGTACGTCATGGCCAACACTGAGCAAGAATCGAAATTAAGAACTTACATATTATATCAGTACGTACTCGGCAAGAGATGATAAAGGTCTAAGTATTAGTTGCGCGAGAAATCACGGAAGCCCGTTACAGGTTTGTATTCAGGAGAACCCAGAGCAACACTGCATAGATCTTAGCAACCGCTGTACTCGAGTGGGTATGGCTTGTGCTGCAGAGTTCGCGGTCGTAGGTTCAATCCGAGCCGCGGCGGCCGCATTTTGACATTGATGAATTGCAATGACGCTTTCGAACTTAGGTCTAGCTGCAGGTAATTAACTCCAGGCGGTGAGAATTATTTCAGAGTTCCTCACGATGGTGTTAGTTATCATCAGATCGTGGTTTCAGCACGTAAAATGACAGAAATTGTTTTAAAGGTTATCCTAACAGTTGGCACGTGAGTGCATCTGCTGAAGCTACAGCCGTCATTAGCCTTCAAGAACAGGTGAACGCTGTTGCTGTGTCACGACATCGTGCGCTGAAACCGTTTTACCATTAAAACGTTCAAGAATAATGTCTCGCATTTTTCATTTTATAATTTCGCTACTAATCAATGGAGGAATTTAGAGCACTGGAACGACGATAACGATGTAAGCTGCTCAAAATGCGACACGTCTGAGTGAAACTTTTCTTTTAGCGGTCGTGTTCTTTCCCCACAATTCTCAACTCACATGCCCCGCCCCCGCCGTTCGAAATATCAACGATATTTCGACGATAACGACGATATCAACGATAAAGAGAGAACAATGTGCCAACCTTTTTCAGCGAGTGTATACATTAGACGCAATAATAGGAAATGGAAAGCCTGTAGAAAGAGAAAATGACTGGCATAACGGAAATGAAATGGTGCCCATTGTGCCCAAAGGTAAGGCGAGCTAAACGAGCCAACTGTGATAAAACCTCCAGGAAGTATCGCGCCTCGGTACGATTGCACGGGTGGAAAGACGATCTGACATGGAATTTTCCTTCCCGTTCCGTTTGTGTCCGTTTATGCATCCCGCGCTTTCAGTGAGTACAATGAGTCGAGCGACAAGAAGTCGTGATCGTCTTGATATCGCTGCGCTCACAGTTGCATTTGAAACGAAGAACTTCAAGCCGCCATACGTATTCTATGCAGGTCATGACACTGATGAGCTCGGCTTAGGTGCCTTTTTTTTGAAAACCTGTCGCAAATGTTGCTAAATGTGAACACCCGGAGATTCCTCATGTAATAAACTAATCATTAGGGTATGTTTTGTGGTATCTGGCACGGTGCTCTTTGTTAACATATGCCAATGTACTTTTTATGCTCGATATTTTCTGTTTAGCAGAACAGTGAGCCGGGCAGTTTTTAATCGCAACAGTGCAGAAAGAAGGAGTAATATAAAATACATTTATGATAAGAGTAAGCGCTGAATACAGGAGCTGACGTTTAGAAATAAACGTCAGATTCTATCAGCGCACCACCCAGTCTAACATGTGTGGTTCCTATGCCCCGGCGTTCTGACGCACTCGTCAAATATGAATTGATGTTATTGAACTAACTTTCAGTTATCTGAATAAAGCATGTACATGTCTCTTGATACCGGTGGCTAGTCGGGGCAGGACGCACACCTCGTGGCACTGTCGTTCCATATCGTATCGAAGCGCTATTCGAATAATATATTTCATATACAAGATCGCTTACTTTTGTTTTGTTAGACTGCTTACATCCACGTTTTGACACGAGAAATCTCAGTTGGAAGACTTGTCACACAGTGTGTGTTTTCTTTACATACTTGTCTTCGCAATAAACATGCCGTACAGTCGACCGATTCTTTAACAATACGGCGCGAGCGCCTCGTGGCTGGCTCGTCAGCGTCGTCTAACGGCGCGAGGGGGCGATATCATCAAGAGTATCGCATGCACACAAAATTCACTGGAAGCGGAAAGTTTGTCTGGTCTGCGCTTCCAACAGGCATGACACCGCCCCTGTCGCCATTAACTCAGTTGAAGCTTCAGTTCGGGCGTTATCATATTTGGCGTATTTGCAATGCGTCTTTAAACGGGTCGAATGCTTGCGCCACGTTTTAAGCAAGATGTAAAAGTTGATTAGCCCCTCTCGCGCTATTCTTTCGTCCCCCTTTGATTTGAGTTACATTGCAGCTTTACACGTATTGCTCCTTTTATTTTTCTGCGCATGTGCACTTTCGCAGCACACGCTCAATAAAGGAAAGCAAAAAAAAAAAAATTGGCTGAAGGCTTAGCTTGGTTTAGCCTGGAAGATTGCGAAAGCAATACCCTTGGCTGCACCTTGGTTCGGCTGATGGGGTGGACATGGTTGCCCTTTGTTAAACTTATGGCTATACATCATCCGACATAGCGCAAGGCAGCGCGCCGACCACTGCGAGGAGCCGAGCTGTAGCCCCATTTATCCTGCTAGCGTGATGTCACACCAGCGAGCGCCCTCTCTCGGTAGCGCCGCAGTAGCGGCGCGCAAGGCTTCGCCTCCACCATCGATGCCGCGAGCTGGGGCCCCGTCTCTCGGTCTGGCGTGACGTCATACGGTCACGTGACGCGCAGCTGTGTAAGGAGGCGCCACGACCACCGATGGGCCGAAATTGCGAGCAGTATTGCTTTCGCAATAAAAGTACGCAAGCCAGGGGCACACGCTCCTGCTATCTCCAATAAGCCGAGAAGCTTGCGCCGAATTAATCGTGCCAGGGGCTGTGTCGTGCTCGTTCCACCACGAGCCTATCAGACGAAACTGGCGTTTCGAATCAACTTGGTGCGCATGGGCTACTCGTTCTGGGCCGCTATTTTGTAGCGATGCCTTATGCCTTATTCTATGCTATTCTTATCATCCACCATACACGGCCGCCTGATCCCGTTGAGAATGTGGGCAGACCGTCGCTCTGACCACTGGCCAAGCGCGAAAAGTCTGAAAAAGCATAGCATCGGAAAAGGCACCGCTACAAGATATCGGCCTTGATCTCGTCCCTTCGTGCCGTTAGAAGACGCTGAACAGCCGGCCAGTCTATGCTCGCCTGATGCCTTAGGCGGATCATTTTCATTTTTACGGGGGGGGGGGGGGAGGGGGAGGGGCGGGGGCCCGACTAGCTTTCCGAACCCTATGTATATTGTTACGGAAGGATGAAAGAAGAGAGGAAGATCGCGGGATGCTGGCTGCTGCAAGCTGTTGGTGGTTAGCCATCTTATCTAATCTGACTCATTTTGTATATATATTGTAAATATAATCTTCTATACTCCCAAAATGCCCGTAGCACATTGGTGGATGAGCGGGGTACCACGGCTGGAAACGAAGCTCCGCAGTGGACGTCGCCTCACCGTCCGCACCATGACCGACGGTGAGCACTCGGGATCAACGTCGTTGCCGCCTCCTACGTCCCGTCGCATGCTACGTCGCTGTCACCTTCGGTTGTCGTTGAGCAACCCAAGGATCCTGGAACTTTCCGCGGGACCGATGGCGCCGACGTTGAAGAGTGGGTGGCCATGTACGAACGCGTGAGTGGAATAAATAGATGGGACCCTACGCTTATGCTAGCTAACCTGTCGCTCTACCTAAGAGGCACGGCAAAGGTGTTGTACGAAAACCATGAAGAGGAGCTAACCAGCTGGTACCAATGCAAAGAGGAATTGACAGAGAAGTTTGGCAAACAAACCGGCCGTAAAATTACCACAAAGCAGGAACTGGCCTCCCGTGCCCAATCCCCCGCGGAGCCCTATGTCTCGTACATCCAGGACGTGCTGGCACTTTGTCGTCAAGCCGATCAGTACATGACAGAAGCTGAGAAGGTCGGGCACGTGCTTAAGGGCATTGCTGATGACGCGTTTAAGCTGCTCATGTGTAAAAGCTGCTCTACAGTTGATGCAATCATTAAGGATGCCGACAATTCGAAGAGGTCAAAAGCTGACGCGTCTTGCAACCGTACACCCAACTTCCCCATACTGCCGCAAGGTCGACGTGCGAAGCTCAACCCGCACAGTAGCATGCGTTGCCATCAGAGGACGTGGTGTTAGGGTTGGCGTCTGGCACCACGTGGCTAAAGGAGTTCCATCCGACCATCTTCGTTGAAATGAGGCGTGACTTCTCCTGCGATGGTTGGCGTCCCGCACCTCGCGCAAACACAACTTTCTCTCCCCCGACCTTCTTTTACCAGGCTTCGTCGAAATGTAGCGTGACTTCCTAAGTCGCCATGACCGTTTCGAGTGCCTACCTGTCTGCCGGAAGCCCTGCAGTGTACAGCCTCTTTTGTGTGTGTGTGCGCGCGAGTTTAGAGAGGCCCTTTCCTCGAATTGGACTTACAAGAGAACTTCCACAAACCCGCAAAACGCAGAAGAGGCGGACAGGCGTCTACAATTCCAGGAGGCGGGAAGACTTCTTTGTTTCAGCAGGCTTGGTATAACCAGAGGAGGAGGGGCCCTCTTTCTGTGCCGGTCACGTGACATCGACGGAAGCAAGATCCCGCCCACGATTATAGAGAGCCTATTTAAGGGGCTCCGAAATGTACTTTTGATCACTTCATGCTCTTCTCATTTTCTTTCATCTACCTCTGAATAAATCGTGCAAGTTTCGCACTAGAAATCATCTCGCCATTGCTTTGTCGCCATGGTCTACCGGATGCCTGCAGCACACCGACAACGCCACGCTACCCAACAAGTAGCGTCGGTCGAGCTTCAGTAGGCCGGCGCCGCTACAACTCGGCAGCAGTACGATACGCTACCCTGGAGTACGCAACAAACTGACTGGCAGCGATTGGGATACGGAACCCTGGAGACGCCAACTTGGACGACAACTACAATATCGTAGCCTCTTCGTCCTGGCGACAACGCTCGGAAGGAAGGTGTCTGGATTCATGATTGTATATGTTGAGTGCACGGCTTTTCTTCACTGAGATATCACTTGCCTTTTACGTATTTTCGGAAAGTACAGTGCAGTGATTTTTCTTTAACCGTTGACGGAAGTTTTGAGTACGTCAAGGTTGTTATAGAGTGAAGAGTCAGCAGCACTAAGGGCAGCCATGAACTTGAAGGCACTAAAGAAGCCGGAATTGTTGAGCTTGGCCAAAGAGTTGGGCCTCCAAAATGCCGAATCAAAGAGAAAGCCGGAGATCATTGAGGTGATCGAAGCGATCGGCGCAGACGACGATGAATTGAAGGAATGCCTAGAGGGCATGGAAGAGCGTAAACGCCAAGAGGAAAAAGAAGAGCGTAAGCGCCTAGAGAAAAAAGAAGAGCGCGACCATGTTGCATGCGATGCACTCGAAATGAAGCGCCTAGAGATTGAGTTGCTGAAAGCTCAATATACCGAAAGACCTAGCATAGAGGCACGTGAAAGCGAGCGCAGAATGACAGACCTCATGGCACCCTACGCAGTAGGAGGGG
Source organism: Dermacentor andersoni (assembly GCF_023375885.2). Lineage (NCBI taxonomy): Eukaryota > Metazoa > Arthropoda > Arachnida > Ixodida > Ixodidae > Dermacentor > Dermacentor andersoni. The sequence continues at coordinate 42,853,920 of NC_092818.1, read as the reverse complement.
ACATAGGTCTTTTTCTGGTATAGTTTGAGCCCACGTGTGAGAAGGCAAAATTCGCGAGAAACGCGTGGCCGCAACGCTTGCTTACGTTAGTGCCACGTGAGATAGCTGATATCATTTCCCGCATGGGGAAAGAAGAAGTAGAGGACTTCGATGAATTCAAACCAAATCTGCTTAAAAGTATAGATTATCAGCGGGAGCATTCAGGCGAAAATGCAGAGAAGTTGAGAACACCAAAAGCGAGTCATACTCAGATTTTGCATAGACTTTGGAAGTAAACCTGAAGGAATGGCTCAAAGAGGGTGCACTCGGCGATGCCGAAAGGACAATGCAGTGCGTTGCTTTAGAGCAGTTCTACCGCCGGCTACCAGTAAACATCAAGTATTTGGTTCAGGATAGGCCAGGCGTAGACACTGTTACCAGAGCGGCCGATCTCGCTGAGGAGTACGTAACTCGCCGTGCTGACGAAGGCAACGAAGCTCCTAAAAAGGAGATGAATAAATACAAACCCGACAAGCCAAAGCGATGGTCTAAGGCGAGTCGGTAGAAAACAATGGAAGGTCAGATTCGGTGAAAAATAGTGACGAGGACAGCGAGGGAGAGAAGGAACCACCCGAACGGAGTGCAGAAAGGCAGAAGGAAAAATCTTTTGAGGCAAAGAAACCAGTTGTTTGCTACAACTGCCAGCAAACGGGGCATATCTCCATGGGGTGCAGAAATACAAAACTAGTATTGATGTCACTAAGCAGTAACGTAGAAAATCTGACCTTGCTAGAACCATACATTCGAGACCTCGTGGTAAACGGCAAACCGTGTAGAGTGCTTCGCGACTCGGCAGCTACAATGGACGTGGTGCATTCGTAGTACGTAGAGGAAGGACAGTTCACGGGAGAATGTGCTTCCATAAGGCAAGCCATAGAGGCCTCCAGTGTTTGTCTCCCAGTGGCCAAGATTCGTATCGAAGGCCCTTTTGGAGTACTGGACACTGAAGCCGCCGTCTCGGCACATCTCCCGCCGCAGTATCCTTATTTGTTTTCTAACGAATCTGAGGATTTGTTACGACGCAGGCGAATCGGGTTTCGTGAAGGGATAGTGCATGCCTTAACTCGTTCCAGACACGGGAGCTCGCGGCCTAGGCAGCGTACGAATGTCCAGTGGTGAAGGAAACAGGTTTGACGGAGGATTCGTCAGACAGCACCAGACAGGACAGCCCTATAGGGGATAATGCGGAAAGTGCACCAGCTAAGGAAGACGTCAGGCAAACGCCGGAGCCTGAAATGTCTCGAGAGGCAGGATGCAGGAAAAAGTTATTGAACGTAAGCCCTGCCACAATGATTGCTGAGCAGGAAATGCGTAAGGAACAAAGCAATACTAAGCATTATTATGGCAGGACGGCTCGCGCGCGACGTTTTGAAGTTGGGGAAGAGGTAATGGTCCTGAAACCCTCGTTAAAAACAAACTAGAGGTTCAATGGGAAGGAGCGGTTGACGTAATTCAGAAATTATCTGAAATAAACTGCGTAATCACGGTACCGGGAAAACGAAGGACACCACAAGTGTACCCTAGCAATGTACTTAAGCCCAACCGGCAGAGGGAAGCCATTGTGAACATGTCCCTTAACCAACCTCAGGAGATGCCTGTCGACTTTCCAGAGTTAATAACAGCAGTGACGGAGGCAAAAAACATTCACGAGACCATTGACATGTTAGTAGAACAGGCGGAGTTGAATCCTAATCAAAGGGCCGAACTGAGGGAACTCGTGCTTAAATTTAAAGACGTATTTTCAGACATGCCAGACAGGACCACTGCATTCGTTCACGATATCGAGTTAACCTCGTCGGACCCTGTTCGTTCGAAAGCTTATCGCGTTTCGCTTCGTCAACGTGACCGCTGAAATAAACAAGATGTTAGAGCTAGGTGTAATCGAGCCAGGAGAGAGTGATTATACCTCGCGTCTCATCTTGGTTGAGGTCCCAGGAAAGAAGCCGCGACCGTGTATCGACTACCGCAGGCTCAATTTAATCACGAAGGACCAGATTTATTCAATACCGCGTATCGAGGAAAGGCTTGAGAAAGTGAGCCGTGCTAATTTCATCTCTACGCTCGATTTATTCAGAGGGTATTGGCAGGTTCCGTTGACCGAGAGGGCAAGCAGGCTTGCGGCGCTTATTTCCCCGATGGGAACCTTTCGTCCGAAAGTCCTGAGCTTTGGATTGAAGAATGCGCCATATTGCTTCTCCAGCCTTATGGACCAGGTGCTACGAGGGATGGATGACTTTGCACTTCCGTATCTCGATGACATAGCAATCTTTTCTTCAACATGGGTGGACCATATGCAGCACCTGCGAACCATGCTGTGTCGTCTACGAGAGGCCAACTTAACTGTTAAGGCTCCCAAATGCCAATTAGGGCGCGCGCAGTTAGCTTATCTAGGTCATGTAACAGGGCAAGGCCATCGTCGGCCTTCCGAGGTTAAACTGGCCGCAATAGACAACTTCCCGCAACCATGCACCAAGCGGGACATCAGATCGTTCCTTGGCTTGGCGGGTTATTACCAAAGATATATCCCGCGGTATTACGAGATTGCGAGTCCTTTAACGGATGCTCTCAGAAAAACAGAACCACAGAGGGTAAAGTGGGATGACACAAACGAAAATGCTTTTAGTATGCTGAAGAAAGCATTAACGAGTCAGCCAGTGTAGAAAGCGTCTGACTACTCTAAGCCATTCATTCTTCAGTGTGATGCCAGCGACAGGGGCATGGGGATGGTGCTCTGTGAAAAGAGAGGTGACGAGAACGAACATCCTGTACTGTACGCCAGTAGAAAGCTTTCAGTTCGTGAGGAAGCATACAGTGCATCAGAAAAGGAATGCGCCTGCGTAGTATGGGCGGTGCAGAAGCTAGCTTGCTATATCGCTGGTTCAAGGTTCACCATGGAGACTGACTACTGTCCCCTCACATGGCTGCAGTCCATGTTTACGGAAAACGGTCGTATTTTGCGCTGGAGCTTGGCGCTTCAACTGTACAGCTTCGATATTCGCTACAAGGAGGGTAAGCTTAACGGCAATGCCGATGGTTTGAGTCGTTGCGCCTAGAGTATCGAAAGCTTCATGCTCACCCGGGTTTCCGTGGCATTTTACGTTCGTTCGTACGCTTTACCGAAGTGTAGCCGATTGTTAGCTCATTGTATTAACCACGTCTTAACGCTTTCTAGAAATGGCTGTTTTTAGTGTTCAGGGGTGAGGAACGTGGGAAAGGTGTAGGGGAATGGGAAAGGTGTAGCGGGTTTTCCTTTTTTTTTAAAACCGGGTGTGTTTTGGGGGAGGGTGGCCTTGTGCTCGCTGCTTTGTGGTTGTGGGTCCGGCACTCTTCTGGGGTGATTGCTTGCCCACGCAGGAGGGGAAAAGTTGCGAGACCTGCTTGCAAGACCAATTTCACCGGACCGAACCAGGGAGAAAAGTCACAAGAGCGCCACGAGCACTGATGACCACTCTCAGGAATCTACCTGCTACGAAGTGAGGGTTCGTCACCTCTAAGGGGAATTCTGCTGCCGAAACGCCGATCCCTCGTACAGCGGCTGCTGGCCCCTACACGCCGCAATCTTCCTCCCCCGCCGGAGAGGCTGTTAGGGTTGGCGTCTGACACGACGTGGCGAAAGGAATTTCATCCGACCATCTTCGTCGAAATGAGGCGTGACTTCTCCTGCAATGGTTGGCGTCCCGTACCTCGTGCAAAAACAACTTTCTGTCACCCGACTTTCTTTTACCAGGCTTCGTCGAAATGAAGCGTGACTTTCTAATTCGCCATGACCGTTTCGAGCGTCTACCTGTCTGCCGGAAGCCCCGCAGCCTACAGGCTCTTTCGTGTGTGTGTGTGTGCGCGAGTTTAGAGTGGCCCTTTCCTCGAATTGGACTTACAAGAGAACTTCCCCGAACCCGCAAAGCGCAGAAGAGGCGGACAGGCGTCTACAATTCCAGGAGGTGGGACGACTTCTTCCTTTCAGCAGGCTTGGTATAACCAGAGGAGGAGGGGCCCTCTTTCTGTGCCGGTCACGTGCCATCGACGAAAGCAAGATCCCGCCCGCGGTTGTAGAGAGCCTATTTAAGGGGCTCCGAAATGTACTTTTGATCACTTCATGCTCTTCTCATTTTCTTTCATCTACCTTTGAATAAATCGTGCAAGTTTCGCACTTGAAATCGTCTCGCCCTTGCTTGGTCGCCATGGTCTACCGGATGCCTGCAGCCCGCCGACAACGCCACGCTACCCGATAAGTAACTTCGGTCCAGCTTCGATAGGCAGGCACCGCTACTTCTCGGCAGCAGTACGATATGCTACCCGGAAGTACGTAATAGTGGTGCGAATCGTTAGACGTGAACTGGATGCGATGGCACCCCTAGCTTTCTCTTCGCGTAGCCCTGATGCTACCACATTTTCAGTTCCCCTCGTGCGAGCCATCGTTCGCCTGGAACTTGAAAACATTGATTTACAGTCTGTGTGTGCCGTCTCCCATCCCAGAGCTAATGAACGCCCTTCTACTATTTTCGCTCCACCCCGGTGCTTCTCTCCGCATTATCGCAACCCGACTGGGTGGAGAACTGCGGATGACAATCCGATACGCTTCACCTGTCACCGCATCGGTCATATCGGCCGATACTGTCGCAACCCGTGGCTCTCAACACCTCGTACGCTGACCAAGCTGAGCCGTTTTGATGGAAATGCCTGCAATATTTCGCCGACCGCCGAGTCTAACGGCGCCGACAACCATGCTAGGAACACGTGGTACAGCGCTCACCATCGCCGCGCAGACACCAGTCTCGTTCATTGCAAACATGTCGCTCATCTTCCCGTTCGCCGCAGCCACGCCGCCTTTCACTGCTTGTGGCTTTTGGCCGCCCCCTTTTGCAGAGCTAGGAAATGCAGCCCCCGGAGGTGGTTATGCATTGCCGACTACTCAAGCAAATCCTGTCTGTGCCCACGCGATGATGCGTAATTGAAGTTAAAATAAACGGCGTACCTGTTCAAGCACTCGTCAACACTGGACCCACTAATCTGTGATGAGTGCTAGCCTACGTAGACGTTTAAAACGGGTGCTCACCCCAACAGCTGCCCCAGTGCTTCGTGTGGCCGACAGTGGCGTGCTGGTTGTTATTGGAATGTGTACTGCGCGTTTAAGTATCGCCGGCCGCCCTATTTCTGTTCTCTTTGCTGTGATCGACAACTTCCCCCACGATGTTATCTTTGGATTAAACTTTTTATCCATTCATTCTGCTCTCATCCCGGCGTTCTTCATTTGCAACTGCCTCAACTCGCCTATGCTTCGAGCATCGCCCTACCGCGCTTGTGCTCGCTTCCCGATGTGCGTCTGTCACTCGATGCAGTGACTTACGTCATTTTGACCGCCCAGCCAGAGGTTCCTGACGGTGACTACGCGCTTCGCCCTATCATCGACGTGCTTTTGAACCGGAACGTTGCTGTTCCGCATATGCTGGTCACGGTTACTAATAACGACGGCGTTTTAACGACCTCAAAGCGTGTAAATTTGCTTAAGAGCTTATCCTATATCAAAGAGTGAATGAGGCCTTTGTAGGCACAGCCATCATCATCATCAATACTGGAAGTAAGCTAATGAGCCTATAATTATTCACTTCTTGAACGTCTCCCTTTTTGCGGATTAGTATAATGTTAGCATTCTTCCAGTCCTCTGGGACCCTTGAAGTCATGAGACATGTTGAATAAAGGGCCGCCAGCTTCTCAAACACATCTCCTCCATGTTCAATTACATCGGCTATTATTCCACCTTCTCCTGCCGCTTTTGCCTGTTTGATGTCTCGCAAGGCCTTTCTAATTGAATCGCTAGTCACAGGAGGAACCTATGTAACTTGTTCATTACTACTTCGAATGGAGGTATCATGGCCGCTCTGGCTGTACATGTCAGTATAGAATTCTTCCGCTGCCTTTATAATGTCTTCGAAATTGCTGATATTAGCCTCCTTATCTTTCAGTGCAAAGATCTTGGCTTGTCATATGCCAAGTTTTCATTTCACTGATTTCATGCTGCGTCCATCTTTTACTGCTTCCTCAGTATTTTTTTACGTTCTAATGTCGAATAACCTCTTATTTTCTCCTCGTTGATCAGTTTTGACAGTTCCATGAATTCTGTCCGATTGCTTGAGCTGGAAACTTTCATTCTTTGTCATTACTTTATTAGGTCCTTCGTTATTTGGGAGAACTTACCTATTGGTTGCCTTGGTGCGTTACCTCTCACTTGAATTGCTGCTCCTTAAGGCAGCCTAGTTACTATTTCATTCGTTGCCTCTATGTCAACTTCATCTCTCTGTTATAAAGCTCAATATTAGTTTGCAAGTACAAGCCTGTAGTGGTCTGCTTTTACACTTACTGCATCTAGGTTGGCCTGTTTCTTCTTCACTGTTTTTAGTCTTTCTCTCTTCAAATCGAGGTGAATCCTAGACCTCACTAACCTATCATCACTGCACTTTACATTACCTAACACTTCTAGATCCTGCACTATACTGGGATGTGCAGAAAGTAAGAAAGCTATTTCATTTTTGTTTCACCATTACGGTTTTTCCTGGTACACTTTTTGTTCCAACGCTTCCTGAAGAAGGTGTTCATTATTCACAGCTTATTCCTTTCTGCGAATTCTACCAGTGTTTCTCCTCTAGTGTTCCTAGAATAGACGCCGTAGTTTCCAATTGCTTGCTCACCAGCTTGCTTTTCCCCCATTTTTGCATTGAAGTCGCCCATTACTACAGTATACTGAGTGTGCACTTTTCTCATCGCTAATTCAACATCTTCATGAAACTGATCTACTTCATCATCATCGTGACTAGATGTTGGAGCGTAGGCTTGTACTACCTTTAATCTATACTTGTTATTAAGTTTGATTACGACTGCTGCTACCCTCTCATTATTGCTGTAGAATTTGTCAATGTCGCCAGCTATGTCCTTATAGATTAGGAGCTTTGCCTCATATTGCTTCTTATATGGAAGACCTCTCTAGCAGACGACATGACCATTATTCTGCAATGTATAGATCTCACCAGTTCTTCTAATCTCACTAAAGCCAGTGATATCTAAAGCAATATGTGATAGTTCCTCAAATAATCCTGTTAAGCTAGCTTTATTCGCGAGAGTTCTGGCGTTGAACGTTGCCAGGGTCCGTTTTCATTGATGGCCTGTCCTCGTCTGGAGATTCGTAGCACTTTCTGCTGTGCTACAGATCTGACCACTGCCTTGGTCAGGTGCTCTGCAGCTGCTGGGGACTGGTCGCCATCGGTTGATCGAATGAGTCATTAGAGAGGTGGTTACCAAATACTGTACCAGGTTGGCTAATTCCTGTTCTGGTGAGGGAGTGTCTTTTATTGATGCTTAGTGGGTCTTCCTCATTAGGTTTTACCTGGATTAGTATAGCCCCACTGGCTCTCGGGATTATTGCCGTTTTCAGGCGCCACTCCTAGCCTAGTATCTCTGATTACATGTAAACTCACAGTAATGTCTCTCACTCGTAAGCACCTAATCTCAGATTTACCATATCACCTAAATAATAATTTGTTTATTCCGGATGCTTCATGCAAGTGTTTGGCATTAATCTTTCAACAAGCTTTTCCTGGACCGATTACGTCACTATTACGTGTGTTAATGCTTCAAAATCACTCGGTTGTTTACGCCGAAACTTACGCAATTCGCCCTCCAACATCCGAAAGCCAGCTTTTCAGACATTTCTTCGGCCCGAGATTGATTTTGCTACTCCCATCTGGTCACCCTATCATAACAACCTAATTCTCATTAGTATCAGTTCAAAATAGGGTCGCTAGGTATATCTCACGTAACTATGCCAACAATTCATGCATATCACAAATAAAACTTGATATTTCACTACCGCCCTTAAGTATTTGGCGTGCTTTTGCAGTGTTATCATTACTTCCCAAATACGTTCATGTGGCGAGAAAATCTTTACGGCTTGAAGTCCCACATTGCACATCATGCAGATAACATAATCATCTCAGCTTGAACCGTGTCTGCGGGAAAATGTGCGCATTGAATTGCTTGGCGCGTCCGCGTGCTATTTGTTTATGGAATGCTCTTTCTAATTTCATCGTCTCCGAAAGAAATTCTGGTAAATTCCGCCAGCTCATAAATTCATCTTTCCCTGCCTAATTTCAGCAAAATGCTTGATGTCTTTTGTTTTCTAGTTACATGCGTTCTGTGTGCTCCCTTGTTTATGAATTAATTATTTTCCTTATTAGTCTTTTCTTTTTATGCTGTGAGGTTGGAGTGGTTACTTTTGTACATAGTTTGCTGAAAGAACTCTATCTTTCGTCTTTCCTCTAATATTTACGTTACCGTCTACTAATATTTTTGCGCAATGCTCTAATATTTGTATGAAATGTTCTTGATAGATTTTCACAGTCTCTATTATTCATGTATATATATTATGTTTTGTTATGTCCCTCTTATATATACTCTTTTAGTCTATCTGTGACGCCTTCCCCCCTCCCCCCTTACACGATGCCTCATATGAGGTCTACAAGAAAATTTTAAATAAATAAATATGAATTACATGTGAAGCATACCGCTTAACATATTTTGTTTGCTATTTTATACAATATTGACGGCACCAATTCGAAATTTTATAGGTAGGGCACTGCTAGAAGATTGTTTTCACTTCAGGATCATTTATTGCACCGAGCAAGGTTTGAAAATAATAAATAAATAGAAAAGCACTGCAGACCACAACGTAATGCAAGCAAAGTTAACATGCCAAAGTGGACGCTCTGATATGTTAGGTGGACCAATGCTCGCGTATCACCAAATTGTCCGCGAACCGACACATACACGCCCCGCATTTACGGAATTAATCACAAGACCTCAACCAAAATCAATGTCACGTTTTTGTTTTTCACCACTCTCCCCAGACAAGTATCTGCAAGTTTACTTACTAAGCAGAAGAAAAAGTGTTGTTTTTGAATAAGTAAGGTCGCGCACTAGCACTTTTCTTACAAAAGCTTTTTCCACACTTGTGTCATCGTACCTGATGGAACGCAAATGATAGACATATGATAAGAATATAAATTCTTCGCGAAAGTCCTTTTAGTATACAATCTCTCATTGTGTTGGAATAACAAAAATTTTATAAACCTTTGTTATAGTGAGATATTGAGAATAATATGCTCTTTCAACCTTTTTACAGACATATTACTTGTTCTGGAATCTAGTAATACAGAATACCATATTTGACTAGCAGCAGCGATAACTAGACGAGGAGAAAGAAAGAAAGAGGATGACAGCACAAGCGCTTCAGTGGTATCCTCTTCGTCCTTTGCCAGTTAACTCTGCTGCTTGTCAAATATGAGCTTCGACCGGGTGGACCAGGTTTCTCGAGTAATACAGAAGACGTAGGAAAGGGCTTTCGCGTTGGTGGCGCTATCTCGTCATACTGAATTCAGCAAACGAGAAGAATTGCGAGAAAGGAGCAGCTTGGTATTTTCTTTGTCTTAACTGTACGAAGACAGCAAAACAGGGAAAAGATGAAGTAGACAATGACCGAAGCAAGGAAAGCATAGGTAAATTACGTATGGGTTAATAAAATGGTAAAACTAAAGAAAAATATAAAAAGCAATGAACAAGGTTGAAAAAGGCAAGGTATCTACGGTGGCACCGAGTACACTACCTCCGCATGACGCATATGTTTTTCTTTCAAATGAGCTACGGTGGCGGACATTCCAAGTATAATTTTTTTGTATTTGTGTACCAAACGTGGCCCTTGGGCTGTTAGACTGCAATACTCATGGTCATGTAGCGGCCGCGCATATGTCACATTATTTAAATCGCCGATTGTAGGTGACACTACGTGCCCAGGTGCGTGAAGAGAAAACCCTCATATGCTGCCTGCATGGCAACGAGGTCGCCAAAAATTTGAGGCCCTGGTTATACGAGAAGAATGAGAACAGATGGGCTTAATCTTCTATTACAGCCACACGAATTTAACCGAAGAGCGAAACCGAATTGCATCATCCTATTCATCATCATCATCATCATCATCATCATCTTGATGAGCATATCTTTACGTCAACTGCCAGGACGATCTCTAGTACTGTATGGATATCTAATTACCCGTGGCTTGCACTAGCTGATTCAAACTTGCGCCTGCACAATGCACATAAATGAAATTCCAAATAACAAGAGAAAGGGGAGGGAAAGTTGAAGAAAAGACACCTTGCCATCAGTTCGATCCGAATTCCCACCGACTCTCTCTTAGTCTATGAGAGATATGAACGCGTCAGCAAACATTATTGCTGTACGCTTGTTATACGTTTTTTTTCTTCTTGAAAAATGTGGGTTCAACCCGAACGTTCGTGCCAAAAAAGGGAGAAGAAAGATTGAGGAAAAAAAAAAACGCTCTGGGGTTGTGGCTGACGGAAGCGTCTCAATATGTAGCTGCAAGGGCTGACGCTGTCCTTCATGGCTCCATCGTTTCGGTACTGCGTAAACAGTAATACTAAAGATATGGGGAGACTTAACACCATCCAATGCTATCCTCACATATGAAAGAGGTGGGGTACGTGTTGTTAGATTTCAGTTCGTTTGAAATAGCTGCCACCGAACTTAACCTAGGCGAACTAAAACCTAACCTCTGCAAAACTGTAGTCTCTATGCCGATACTTAGGTTCACGCGACGACTTTCAAGAGTATTCAAACTTGCTGATCTGTCTTGCTACCTTTTTTGTTACTTTAGCTTTACTTGTACTTGCCTGAAACAGTGACGTGCTTATTTGAATTGCTCCAACAGGATCTTCTGAAGTTGTGCATATGTAACCACGATCCAAGTTTGTACTTTGTCTCACTTGAGCAACTCTGCGGCTAATTTTCATCGTGGCAGAGTCATGCAGGCGCCTCGGCCTTTTAGACCCCTTATACGAAGCCGAAGTTACACGGATGATGTAGGGACTTTTCTGTCGCGCATTGAGAGAAACAATGCTTGCGGCAAGAAAGAAAAAAAAAACATTAGTTTCAGTAGGATTATTACCAATGGAAACTGTCTATAACTTTCATTAGTTCCATTTCTCTCATAAAAGGATTCAGCTGTACCACCTTATTCTCTTCCTGGAAAGCTAATACCGCGCTCAAAAGGACCCTAAAGAGAACAAGTTTGTAAGCTTAATCCAGTGAAGCAGTTCTTTCACCACTTATTGCATTTATTTGAACAAAAAAAAAAATACGTGAAGTGAAAATCAAGTCCCACGTGTTCTTTTTTGACTTCAGCGTAAAACAGGTGGTCTAGTGGGTCAATATGACAATAGGTATTTCAATGTATTTTTTTAACAATCAAAACGTTCAAAAATAACGTTACCTTTTGTAACAAGCATGTGACGCCCCCTCGAGCATAATATTCGTTGGCCCGCCGGGCTAGGTGGACAACATTGGTCACCGCACCAAATAAACGCCGACGAGCACAGCTGGTCGGCCGTCAGTTATGGTTGGTCACCACCCCACTGCGGAGCGTCTCTCTAAGGGAGGGTGCCTCGAGCCCTCCCTCGTTCACGAACGCGGACGGATCGTGACACCTTTGTTTGTCAATAGGGTACTGCTTCATCCTGAACAGATGGGTCTTAATCTGATGGCGACACAAGTAATTAGAGCAGGAGCTTTAAGCCCATTTTTAAAATGATTAGTGAAGCCTCTGTTCATGGTAGTACCGACACTTCCTGCATTATAGAAGTGTAGGTTATGAATGCAGCTTCACTAAACATTCTTGTTTGGTATTCCTCTAAAAATATTTTTGTATTTTGAATATTTCTGCTGTTAACGTGTCGGGCCGTAGGCAGGGAGGCAGTCGACTTGTATCACTCCCAAACTATGTGTCTGTATTTGCCTGTAGGTGTAACCAACATGCATTATTCGCAGTAAACGTTGTATCGTGCGTTTTCGCAGAATCAATACGACTGTGGAGAAAGAAAGTGAAAGTAAAGCACGCCTGTCTCCCTGCCTTTCTAACACTGCGTATACGAGATTAGGTTTCCACGGAGATTGCAATCGCCTCGCCGTCCTCTGTGCATTAGTGTCGACTGAGATGTCGCCAAGAAAATATACAGCCGCAGCGCCGCGACTTAGACCCAGTTTGCTTTTAAATAAGACGTTTGCGGGGAGAATGAAGAAGGATGAGAACTGTAGAAGAGCCAAACTGAGCATGTCCCTCTCATCCAAACACATAAGCACCCTCGACGTAGCCCTCAATCGCAAGCGTTCGGCGACCGAGTACCTTCGTCCTTTATTTTTTGTTTTTTTTTTTCAGAACAGTGAACCGGTCGAATAAAAGATGTGATCTCGCTTTTTCGATGAGCGTTTCCGCTTATCGAATCGACTTGGGCGAGGAACACGGCCAGAAGGCCCCCTTTTTCGAGTATATATCCGTGAGGAGCACGGAGGTCTATTCTTGGGACGTCATCGATCGCTCGCGCCTGATCTCCAGCCGATAAAAACAGCAGCTCCTTTTCGATGCAAGGCTGGCGCTGAGCACGCAGCAGAGCCAACGCCCCTATGGGAGCTCCTGTGCGATGGCGGCGCACAAGGGAGACACGGGACGTTCCTGGACACAGCGTACTGCATCCGTTAGAGATGTAAGGTGGCGTTAGCCGAACATGTTCTCGTGTGGTTTCTCTATGACGTGGCAGTTCGCGAGAAGAATACTGAGTGCAGCACTTTACACTGGCCAGAGCGTGCCTGTTATGGCACATTCCATGCGCATTTGTCCTGACATAGTCTTGTTTCTAACCGCTTACCTGTCACTGATTGGTCTAACTGCTAATTTGTGACTTAGAATCCGCTGAAGGACTGCTAGTTGCGCGCACGTAAAGTTGCCGAAGCGTTATGCACGAAAATGTTCGGCGATGACTGCCGCTGTAAAGCAACAATTCCATTTTCAATAGAAACGTTCACTCGTGTGAGTTGCTTCCTTAGATGCATTTTCTCTTTTTAGTATATAGGCTGAACAGTTTTCGTTTTCACAATATTTTAAACAAGTGACTGTGTCAGCTAGCATAATTCTTGTCGTTGAACTGGATTATTCGAAGGCGCGGACATTACTGGCAAAAGAAATCAAAACACATATTGTTCAAGTTTCTCAGGAAATTTACTAATTAACTTCTTAATTTAATAATTTACGGTACATATTGTCATTTAAGAAATGTGTCCGGTGAGTTTTTGAGACGTATCCACTTCGAATGAATCTCCAGGATGACAGCAGTTTTGAGATACTGCGTCCCAAGGTGTGGGACGAAATATACATGCGCGTTCTATAGTCGGATACAACTTTAGAAAAAAGGGGCCGTTTACTCCTCCGAGGCGGATTCACACGAACATCCACCAATGGGCGCGCTCTCTGGACCAACGTCATGCGCCAGACGGCCGGTGACCCCGCCGTCGGAGAAGATGGCCCCCCGGCCTTCGAACTGGGCGAAGTCGCGTCAGCTGTGCGCGTCAACGCCTCGTCACAGTGAATTCCCAAACTGTTTGTGAGTGTCTATCATGCCGGAAATATTACTGCGAGCTTACGATGCGGCATTTGTGCCGCGTGCGTTTATTCCAAGCCGTGATCCGGCGAAGAAACATTGCAGCGAGCATCGCTGACGCTGCACTACGCTCTGCCTGAAAACATGATCCCACGCCGACCGCTGCAAACACACATCCTGCCTGTTTCTTCCATGTCTGTTTTATTTCGCTCCCGAGTGAAGTTACGACGAGAAAAGTTTGCCAATGTCTGGTGCCCACTGTCAGCGGTGGGTGTGTTCGTGTACTGTGTCGCTGCGTTTCTCGTCGGACGGGGTGAAGTGATGGAGAAAAACCATTCTCAGGAGAAATGAGAAAAGCGTGCGCACTTGAAACAAACCTACGAGCGGCTCAACAGAAAATATTTGCAAAAGAAGCCTCCAACGCAAAGATTTGTCGCTGTCAACTTAGCGTGAACGATCGTTTTCAGCAGTCAGATGGCCGAACGTCTAACGGCGGTGCTCGTGCGTTGTGTGGCACCGTCGATTGATTGCTTTCCACCAGTGCTCACCGCGCACGCAAGCTGTAGAATGCGTGGTGTGGCACAGTCACGCATAAGTTGTGTTGCCAGCGCTCGATATGGTTTCCCACAACATAGCTTCGCGCTGCTTTTAAATTCTTGTGATATGTTGCAATTAAAAATTCCCAAGACAGTGTTAAGAGAACGGTTAAAAAAAAGAACATACGAGAAGGTAGGCACAGCAGCTTGTGAACCCGCTCCTATAATACCTCTAGCCAGCTCTGTTTGTAAATGTGTGTATGTTTTCTTGCGTTTGTCAATTTTTTTATTTCCCACATTTCTTTATATTTGAGATTTTCTTAGTTTTCGCGTTTGTGTGCCTGATTCCATGCATGTTTGTGCATACTCTTATTTCTGTCCTTTTATTTTATATTAGCATTTGTTTTTGCTAGTTTTCTTTCAGCAAAGTCTTTACACATTCTCATAACGAATCTCATTCAAAGCACTAACTTCTCTACACTGCAGGGCTGGCCTCTTCCTTCTCATTAAAAACTTTCTCACGGGTCTACCTCGTCTTCTCAATCTGCCTACTCACTGTGTTTTCTGTCCTTGCTTCTTGTGTTGTTGCTTCAATGTGATTAACCAACTTGCTCAAAACAAATTTTGATCGCCTGTGAAAACAGAAAGGTTTAGAGATACATTTTCTTAAAAGCGTCATGTGGGTTGCACAGGAACTTTGCCTCTTACCTCTATTCACGTTTATGCATCAGTACATGTGGCAGCTCGCCAGAAGTACACATGAAAGGCTGCATATTGCGAAGCAACATCTTTCTATGCTGCTGCATTTTTCCAGCATTCAGTCTTAGTAAACAGACGGTTTCGCTGCCCATCACATATGATGGTAAAAGCTTTCAACACGAATAACATTGTGCAGTGGGGAGTCATTTCCTGTCTGACGCTTTCGTCGTTGCAAATGCATTTTTCTATGAATGGAGCCCAGCGGAGCAGTGCACTGAGAGCTTTAGCAACTTTCACCATTTATTACTTTCACAAATGCCATTGTCTGAACCTGGCTGTACATCACTATGCCGATGGCTTATGAATTAAATAATTGCCGCAATAAAACACATTCAACATCACTCAGCATTTTTTAGTACAAATAATGCTAGCAGGGCTATTGAGGGTGAATAATTGTGCTTACATTGGTGTTACTTGCCCAGTCAGATAAACAAATACAACAATGGCTGTGGCATGACTCTGATTTGATGTGCAGACTGCTAATGGTGCCTTTCAAGCGTGCCCTCGACTACCGCTATTAATAGTTACCCGAATGAGTATTTTGGGCCTAACTAAGCTAATGATGTTTGATAATTGTTCTTATTTGCAAAACTTGCTTGGGCAAGGTAACCAAAATAAGCAATGCCACCACATGAATGTGTTTTTGCGTGCAAGCTGCCAACAGTGCCTGTCATTCTCGCGTTGATTGCTGCCGTTTCACCAACAGTGGCGACGACATGACTGCGCTTTGACGTGCAGACTGCTAATGGTGCCTTTCAAGCTTGACCTCGAGTACTTCCATGAATGGCTACCCGAATGAGTATTTTGGGCCTCACTAAGCTAATGATGCTTGATAATTGTTGTCTTATTCGAATTACTTGCCTGGGTCAGATAACCAGGTTAAACAATGCCACCACATGAACGTGCTTTTTCATGCAAGTTGCCAACAGTGGATGTCATTTTCGCGTTGATTGCTGCCGTTTCACCAACGGTGGCGACGGCATGACTGCGCTTTGACGTGCAGACTGCTAATGCTGCTTTTCAAGCGTGCCCTCGACTACGCTCTAAGAAAGGTTTACACCCTTTGGAGTGCCCCTTCTGCCACACAACGATAATCGTCATCTGCTTTGATGCGTTTCCTTTCTTTAACGCTGCGAGCCCGGTACATTCCAGTAACGAACGGCATGCGCGTTATCAGCATGATAGCATTTCTGACCGGAAATTAGCGGGCGCGGCGTTTTCAAGAAAGGAAACGCATCAAGGCAGATGACGATTATTGTTGTGTGGCAGAAGGGGCCCTCCAAAGTGTGTACCCTTTTCTTAGAGTGTACAGCTATGAATGACTACCCGAATGAGTATTTTGGGCCTCACTAAGCTAATGATGCTTGATAATTGTTGTCTTCGCATTACTTGCCTGGGCCAGATAACCAAAATAAACAATGCAAACACATGAATGTGCTTTCGCGTGCAGGCTGCTAAGAATGGCTGTCAATTTCACGTTGACTACTGCTTTGTCGTGTGAAGCTGGATAACGGCTGCCCGAACGAGCATTTTGGCTCCCACATATTTATTCAGGGTTAATAATTGTATTTGCATTCAGATTTTCCAGCATTTCAGCACGTTTCCATGCCAATACTTATATTGAGCACGATATGTGAAGCACGTTGCTTTTTCAGAATTGAGCTTCCATTAAAAGGAATGTGTCACCAAATGAACTGCTTATTTTGTAGAGAGGTCATGGGAGAATGCTTGGCTGCTGCGAACCCACCGTCAAAATTTGGGTAGCCCTAATAAGGGCTGTTCTTTCGTTAATAAGAAGCTGTTATGCTTCATCGAGTGGCTCAATGCCGGACAGCTCGCAGTCGGAGTCGCTTTCTTCACTTTCATGTTCACCCAGCTGGATGATGATGGGTTGGATGTGATCACTCACAGATGTATCAAGCCTGAACTTTGCCTCCAGATCCATCACGTGTTGAATGTTCTTCCTCCAGTTTTCCGCCGTTACATGCTTGATTTTTTCCCTCAAGACGTCTTCGACCGTGGAGAGCTTGAAATCTCTGTTGTCCGCAGCGATGCCATTTTTCACCTTTGCCCACACGAGCTCAATAGGATTTATTCGCAGTGGTACAGTGGGAGCCTGAGTGCAATGCAACCGGCCCTTTCAGCTGCATTGTCTATGATGTCGCTCAGAAAGCGTGGCTTTACAGATGCTACCAACTCAAGCAGCTGCTTTTTAACCATCCTTTCGCTGTAGGTGTTGTTTTTGGTTTTGAGCCACTCCTGTATTTTTTCCTTCTTCCAAGCTGTCGTCGGTAATTTCTCTTCTCGCCTGGAATGGTAAGGTGCATTGTCCAAAACAATGACGCTACCAGCAGGCAACTTCTGCAGAACGTTATTAAACCATCCCTAGAAGCGATTGCCGTCCATGTCATCGTGGTAGTCGCCCGTTTTTTGGCCTCTGAATATATCTAAGCACCCGTCGGCGAAGCCATCCTCGCTGCCGATGTGCGTCACAATCAGGCGCTGGATTTTCCCAGAAGGTTGTTTCAAACCCGTCGACAGGCCATTTGCTCGAGCATATAGGCGTCCGCGCTTCTGCACCACGGTGTCTGTCCACACGATCGACCGAGTGTGTCCCGCCGTCACCCATGTCTCGTCCAGGAAAAATATCTTTCGGCCTTGCCCCCGGTAGCGCTCCACGTCATGAAGGTAGCGATTCCGCCATTCAGCTATGTCATCCCGGTCGATAGGCAGCGAATTGCGGCTCCTCTTGTGCTTGAATCGTATCTCGACAAGCAGACGATGCACAGTACACCACTTCAGTGATGAGAGATCCATACGCTTCGAGAACTCGTTAGTTATCTTTGCATAACTCGCATTCGATGTCACCTCGTTGGGCTCCATGTCGGAAACCTCGCACGGAATGCCTTGCGCGAACTGGCGAGATTTCAGGCTCGCAAAAAAAAAAGAAAAGGTTTGTGAAACACAAAACCAAAAAATATACATTTTATGCTATTTAACACCATGAGTGTTTATTTAATACGATGAATGAAGCATTTTTGTACCTTTCCTGCCTCGAGTATTCACGCCCCAGGTTTGTAATGGTTGCGATAAATGCATTGTTTTATATAAGTACTTGTCCAATAGCAACTGATTCATTTTAAGCTCGGAAAAAGAGTAGTAAATGTGCCGTGTACATGTAAACAAGCGCAAAAGCCATGCAGAGCTGCTCTTTCTACTTTTGTCACTTGCAATGAAGCGAAAGAGCAGACGACAGGAAGCGTTGTGGAAGGCACGGTGTCATTTTTTTTTTGTCGTGATCCGGCATATGCTGTAGCACATGAGAGCTCTGCTAAACCAGTCATCCAAATACAAAAGTCTTTGTTTATACTGAGAATTGCGCGTTTCAGAAGCACGATTCTTTGAGCGGGATTATTTTAGTCGCGGAGGCAATCGGCTGTGGCGCTTCGGTCGTCTGGGCGGGGCCTCCCCTTTTTTCTAAAGTTGTATCCGACTATAGTTAGGATCGTGCTTCAATGCATGGAAGAGCGTTTTCCTGAAAAAGTAAGTGAAACAGCAGTGCGTTTTTACGGCGCCTCTGATGGAGCAAATCTTCAAACCGGTCTCATTCTCGAATTTTATTATCTATGGATAAATTTCGCAAACTCACCGGCTACAACTCGTAAATTGCAATATGTGCCCTTAAGTAACAAATTACGAAACGAACTGGCGACTTTTTGTTAATAATTTGAGGATCTGTTTCGATTTCTCGTTCAAGTAATGCCCACCATTCTGAATAATGCAGCTCCATGGCTACAATTACGTTGTCTGCAGCAGGCGATGTATAAAAATTGAAGAAAACTTACAAACGATCACCTCGTATATATTTTTGGCTCTATGGTAAGATCTTGCAGTTGTTTGGAGTTTTATACCTTTTTGTGATCTGATTAAAACATTTCGTTGGATGACGGGCCTTGCTTGCGTGCAATAGCCTTTTTATAAAATGTTTT
Source organism: Dermacentor andersoni (assembly GCF_023375885.2). Taxonomy (NCBI): domain Eukaryota; kingdom Metazoa; phylum Arthropoda; class Arachnida; order Ixodida; family Ixodidae; genus Dermacentor; species Dermacentor andersoni. Next base: position 42,835,110 of record NC_092818.1, on the reverse strand, counting down.
GCTTGCTTCGTAGACGAGGAGGAGACCGAAAATCTCTGTACATTACGCGTATGTAGGACCGAAGTGTGATACCTTACTTAGGTGGATACGAAACACTGAACGGACGGCCTGCCAATGAGGGAATGACAGTCACGGGAAGAAGTCGAATTTACTTTGCGAGTGGATTCGGACAGCCGCGACAATCAGGATTGAACGAGAAATATGATAAATGGAATAGGTAAAAAGAAAAAGGTTTTTCCTTGTAGCTCCCTTCCATTTTAAATGTACCCTTGTGATTCATTTACAGCGGAAAAAGTTACGTAGCACACTTTCCTTTGGTGCATTCCACGAGCCGGTGTGTAACCACCGCAGGAAGTAGTGGTAGAAGCATATAAATGAGAATGTATCGGAACTCGCACGTATCCAAATACGTTGTCATCAAATACATCAATACTAATTAAAACGAATTAGTAGGTATAAATTTGTTGCGCTAATGTGCTGTAATCTAAACCTACATTTTACTGAATTCTTAATTTTCACGCAGATGATGTTCTTGAAGTTGTCAAATAATTTGTAGCATACGATTTTGTTACATCAGCTCTGTGTTAGAAGCTTTGTTATGGAACTCTAGAAGTTGCCTCTGCTGCCTGATTGGTCGACAAGCACGTTGTGGTTAAGCCGATCAATTGGATGCTGTCTGTAACAATGGTACTCGTGAAGTAATATTCCTTGTTTGTTTGATGTATTGGTTACTGAGTGAACAATCGATGGCATTGTCGCTTTCAGCAGTTTCAACCTCCAAGCATCCGGAGGCGGCCTGCTCAGGCCTAAGAAGTATGATTGACATGATGCAACAATGAACAATGTCATGCAGCTGATCGTACAGAGAGAAACTGGAAATGCACAAGAATTGACGTTACTATTTATGTTCAATGGTGAAGAATCGGCTTTTCGATTATAAATTGTACAACTATGATGCTTGCGTTTAAGTGTCCTGAGCGACAGTCGAAGAAACGTCGTGGGATACCAACCCTTCACTCGAAGCACGCAGAAAATTTGCGCCTTGAAATGCTCTACCCCATCATTATTAAAAAGCTACTCCTCTAGCCTTCATCGTATGTAGTTCCCGTTTGACCAGGTAAACTGGACGCCACCACCAGTATACCATAATCCATATTTTGCGAAAATGAACCCAAACAAATAATCTTTTTACGAGGGCGAATCAGAAAGTATTTGCCCCATTTGTTTAGTGAAATTGCGGCTGTAAACGAAAAGTCAACATATCCATTCCCACCGGTGGACCTTCCTTTCACCGGTCCGGCCTTAGCTGCCGCGCTCCGCGGCACGCCTCCGCTATCTGGTGTTAAAGATGGCGATTGTGCTTCACACGTCCACGGCGAACGAGCAACGAAGGGTGATTCGTTTCCTACGGAGCAAGGGACGAACGCCCATTGACATCGACAGAGAAATGCAGCCCGCGTATCGGGAAGGGTGTCTCACTATGAGAAGTGTGAGGGAGACACAGGTGTTGTGAGTTCGCAAAAGGCTGTGAAAACTTTCATGAATATGAGCGTTCGGGAAAGCTGCGTGCATGACTGAGACTTTCTACCACAGGGGCATCTCAAATTTATTGCTGCGATGGAACAAATGTCTAAGCCGTTGTGGGGACTATGCTAAGAAATAGTGTAAGCTAAGTAAAATAGTACTGACTTTTGTAATGACTTGTATGTACCTTATATTGGGTGAAATAAAAATAGCGGCAAGGACTTCCTGATTCCCCCGCGTATTTTCCGCCTACTATTAATGATTGGAATTGCTTAGACGGCGCATTATAGCATGCCGCTTTGGTGGTACTTCTAACATGTTACAAATATTTTTTGTAATTCTGTTCTGTGTTTAGAAGCCGACGTTGTTGGACCTCGAGTGTGTAGTACGTAATAATGAAAAATAAATAAGATGTGTAATAAGTGGACATGTCACAATAAAGTTTCTTTTTAATTTTATGAGGCCTATATTTTCTTCCTTATATAAAGCCAACCAGAATAATCAAAGTTGTTAAAAAAAATTGTCATGACACACAAGCTCACCCACAGTGTCAGTATCACCCAAAATATGTGTCACAGAGTCATAAAGAAGCAGGCTATAAAGTCCTGGGGAGCATGTCCAAACTCTAGAAAGCGCTTCAAGCAGGCGTTAGTAGTTACAGACCTTCCAACTATCTAACATGGCTTCGCAGGAACTCTGTGCTAAACAGCGAGTTCAGTCGTGGTGGTTTTATTACTGCTGTCTTCATCTTCCTTAGCAAAAGGGTATTCTCCACGGTAATAATGGGCACGGCGAATGCACTCAGCACGATCAAATGCCGTTGCACTTGGAGAAAGCGTTTGCAAGGCTCAGGACGCCAGCATCTCTAAAGCAGAAACAACGGGCATCGAAAGCGGTGCCTTTTTCATGGCGCAACGCCTGACCCTGGCCTTCGACTCGATCATTGAACGGAGTGACAAGGGTAAGGAGGGAATCAAGGGCTCAAGCTGCATAACGTGGATAAACAAAACGTATTATAGGAGCTCAACGACCTCCAGATGACGGGACGGTCTACCAGATAAACAAGAACCCCACTCTCGTATAGATCTTGTCGGCTCTGAGAAACTTACTCGAGTGACTTGTCTCGGGCAGTTCGCGTATTGCGACATAATATTCGGATCTCCGCGATTATGAGCAAAATACATGTTCCATTCCGGCCTTCGGTGTAACTACGGTATCCTGCCTCTCTTAATGAGTATTTCACAAATCACCGTTGCACCATGAAACCAAGTGGCCCCTTTACCGCTATCGATTTTATGATGCACTTTTGTAGAACGGCTCGTTCAAGGGTGATCACAACAGCCGCAGAGATATCTGTGGAAAGACTTTCTCCGTGATTTACACCTGAGGCTGCTTAAAGCTAGGAATGAGTGAACAGTCGTTTTAGAGACTGAATCGAATACGAATCGAATAGTACCAGGGGTGAATGAAATCAAATCGAAAGTTGAATAGTCGTCAAATAATGAAAAGCCGTTGTCACAGTTATTATAAAACTATGGTTACATCCTACTATTGTTAAAGTTAATACGTTTCTATCATTAGATAGTACGTTATCAAGCATTCTTTATTAAAATCACAAATTTAGCATTAGGAGCAAAGTCATTCGCATACATTCCTTTGCATGCACAAAACTCTTCAGGAAGTGCGAATGATTGCTGCATAGGCTGCAAAGTACGGCTGCTTAAGCGACGTATATCCTCCTCCACTAGACAAGTCATTCTAACAAATTTTATTACCACGTCGGGGAAAGATTACCGTACTTATGCTGCAACTTGATGTTTAATTGGCTGCAGTTGGCGCTTTGAAATATTCAAAAAAGTATTGTTAAAATATTTCCACCTACGAATAGGGACAATTCCATTCGAAGTCCGAAACGAATATGAAACTATTCGACTCGTTATTCGAACGTTTCAAATAGTCACACACCACTCGTTAAAACTGCGCATAATCTCTAAGCACGTTATAATTATAAACACTAAAGCGAAACTAAAACCCTTTGGTAGTCTTCAAAACCATTTATTCTTCTGTGATATTTCAACATTGATTTAGTTCTTGTCGTCTTCCGCTAAGGAAACTCCAATGTCTTCATGAGCTCATGTTGATTTCTTCAAGCTTGAGCGCGTTATAACGACAGCACCCTTACGGCCAAAACATTTTAAAACTAAGTTTTAATTGACCGCTTTCGCTTTTTATTTGTAATGCTGTTTGACCGAGTAAATTGGACCGATCCCGGATATATTGTTATCAAACCTGGATTCATAGCAGAGATTGTAATCAGAAGTCATCAATATATAGACCTATCTTGATACCAGTGCACAATCTGCATCAACGCTGGCGTTATAAGGTGGTTTGTAACGCAGGCAGATCATAGAGGCAACACAGGGCCACTGCACCCAATCCTCATCGCAATAACTGATACTGTTAACGAAAAAGTGTACCCGGCAGCATATCGTGCAAAATATACCAGGAAGCTACCGAATCACTTGGACAATCACCCTACGATGATTTCTTCTAAATTTTCTCAGCTAACAATAATAATTTGTGCAGCTAATAATTTTCTGGTGTTTGTTTACGGGGAGAATCAGGTCACTCAGTCAGCTCGTCCGGAGTATGTCATCGGGCATCGTGGACGCGCCATCCATTTGCGTGACCTTCAGATGGATTCCGCTGCGCACAAGGACGCAGTCGGCACGTGAGAGAATTTGCCCCAACCAGAGTTTGAAAAACACTTTGGATAACAGATAAGGATAACGAAGACGTAGTCAGCACGATTCGCTAACTTCATCAGTTGATAATTGAAAAAATTCAGCGTTTGTTCACTATGCTATGCGGTGCCCCTCCCGGTCAAATTGTCAGACTGCTGCTTCCAAAAAGGCCTGTCTTTTTATATAGCTGCTCGAAACCGCCAGCGCTTAAGCATATTTCAGCATTCCACCAGATAGATTGCGTTTCTGTAACTTCACGCAGGTCCTTGGCTCTTTGTCGGGCAAAAATAGCGCAATAAATAAACAAAGCACACAGCCGCACTTCTGAACATTATTTAAATAAAGAGATGACCGTCGCGGCAACACCTCACGTTTAAACTGCTCTCTTCAGCGATGATTAAGGCATCATCGCACTTGTCCTATTTATTTCCTACCTCATTACAATGGCAGTTCACACACTACAGTCTCTACACGATCAACGAATTGGTTTATATGGCTCTTCGAGCAACCAAGCACAGTCTTGCGGCAAGGGTTTCTCAACTGATAAAGTTCGTTCGTTTGATCCGGTGCGTAAAATATGGAAAAGTCGCAGTGTCGCCGAAAGGCGAAGCATCGATTGGGATAGCAAATTCGTAGATAACTACACGAAGCAAGGATAGTAAATTTATCGGCGGTCTAAACTTGTAAACATTCGCTTACGAACTGAATTAACAAGCACGATGTCAAACACGCACAGGTAAACATGAGCACATCATGCTCGATTACAGCGGAAACTCTGTCTGAAAACGCTGGAGTGTGTAATGGGGGCAGCAGCAACGAGGGATTTGAACTTCTCGCATCGCACTTCAGCGCGAACGAAACTTCGAAAGCACAACGCATGCAAAGCTACCGACACGACGCGCACTCTGCAAACAATGCAGATCGCTTTCAATATTGGGGGTGAGCTCCACGACTGGAAAAGCTGGCGCCACCATCGGCGTGACGTGGCATCAGGGATCACGTGGACACAGCGGTCACGTCGGCTGCTTTGAAAGCGCTGAAGCGAGCTGAAAACGAAAGTTTAAAGTGCCACGTGCGCTGCGGTTCTGATTAAGTGGTGAGGCTTTCCCGCCTTGGGTGTCTGCTTGACAACATTTGAAATCTCTATAATAGGCAGTGGCTGCCTTTGGAGACGTGCACCATGGTAGGCTAGTGCTCGGTGCCGCAGTGCCGGACGTACGCAACAGAGCCAGGTGCCAGCCTCATTCCCACGTAGCCGCAAGACAAGAAGCTCTGCGAAGCTTGGCTCGCGAAACGTAGGACCGGAAAAGAGCCATCGGCGACAACTTGGGTACGCGGCAAGCACCGACGCGAGGAATATTTTGCTACGGCACCGTGACTGCGATGTTCGGTGAGTAGCAGAAAGCGCGCACTGAGACGTTCGCTCACGCTTGCTGTCCGGCTAATGTCACGAGAGTTTGGTCTATGAACTTGTTGATACTAGACATTGGCAAGTTTACTGGAATGGAAAGGGAGTGGTAAGAAGCAAATTAAACAAAGGCATGGCGTATGTTCATGTATGTGTTATGAATTAATGAACTAGATTACGAAAAAGAACCAACGCGAAATCGCCCGCTGAGTGCATACAGTGCGACGCAACATTAGAAATAATATTGAAACGTCCAAGAATTTAGAAGAAAAGAATATTGAATCATCGCAAAGGCACATTTCAGTCGCCGTAAGCGTCGAAGTGCCTTATTAAAACGAAATTGTTTGTGAACAGCTTTGATAGCATCCACGGAACAATGGTTGCTTGTGGACGGTCAAATGTTCATATTCTGCTGCCTAAAACTCCCAGCACGGTGCAAAAACGCTCCAAGTGAAAGCGAAATATTGTGCGCGGACATGCGTGCAGAGGCGCAGTTGGTCGCCGCGTACCTGTGTGATCGCTGCATGCATTGGGGCTCGTCCTGTTATGCGCCATTTGGTTATACAGACCGCACACTTTAAGAACACATTTCACATAATTGGCGCTCAGTGATTGCTGAACTTTCACACAAGCCCGTTCAGGAAACTCCATCGCGGCGACCACCCGCAGTGGCTTTCACTGTACGATTCGGTAAAGAGATGACGTCTGTGAACGATTCTGTTCTTTCAATTTGCCCAAGCTAATAATTTCGACAGTAATAAAGTTCCCTCACTTTGAGAGTACACACAGAAATGTATAGGAGGGCTGCGGCGTGGTGTTTTTATTATGCGCCGTAAGCCAAACCTACCAGGAGCGCAGCGCGTGATCCCTCATACTACGCAAGGGAGGCGTTTCCGACAAATGGCGACTCCGTAAGTCATCGCCCCCAATACGGTGCCCGCACGGCCAGGCCCAAAGCAGCAGCCGCCGGAGAACACCCCCCTCCCTCGCCTCACCCCCGCGCCTCGCGCAGCAGAGAAGAGGGCGCGCTTTCGCCCCGCCTACCTCGCTCGCACTCGCGAGATTTAGGCGCGTTTGCCGGCTAACCTTCACCCACTTTCACTCGCACATGTAGCATACGGTGCGCAGCGACAATTTTATCGCCCTGGAGCTTGATACAGAACCTCACGGCTACGCCGACGGCAGAAATGCGCCTGGAGTGTCCATATGATTGTTATCGCAATAAAAATTGCTGCAGAATCCATCTCACGATGACGATCGACGGTAATGCGCAAGCGTTGAAGCAATATAGCGGCACAAGGCATTGGCACTGTCGAACGAATTACGTGAGATGCTTGTACTGCAGCCGCGCTCCTCTTTCGTGTTTCCCTTTAAACACTCAGCTCCATCTAGCGCCGCAAGTGCGAACCGTGCGCGTAACTTCCGAAATGCATCGGGCGAAGGTGCGTGCGAAGGCCCAGAAACGCGTCACGCGACAACTGGGCTCATCTGATGCGCTCCTTTCTGGTAAAGCTGCGTGATCTAGTGACGCGGCCGGGAAGACCACCCATGCCTCCGAGACGAGAATCCTGGTGCACCGGTGTCCGCAAGGACTGAGAATTCTTCCCTCGCTGGCCGCACACTCAGAGGCACATACTCAGTGACCCAAGTTTGCGAGACGTGCAAGGACATGTGCATTCATGGCGCAGCTCACTAAAGCATTGACGTGAAAGGCGTTCGCTGGATAACGGCACATACACACTGCATTCCCGGCGCAGCCTACAAGGGCGCCATGTTGCAGTGCTTGAGGAACCCTTGTGACATGCGTTCAATTCCGCTCAGCGTCAAAGAACTTTAAGGGATCTTTTTCGTCATTGTAGGGTGACACATTCCCAGTGTCACATGCCTGGTTACCCAAGTTGGCGTCAAAGACGTTCATTGAAGAGAGGCACAAACCTACTGGCACATACCCAGTGACCCAAGTCGGCATCAAATAGGTGCAATGAAGACCAGTACAGCGAATGGCACATACCTATTACTCCAAGTCGGTTTCGAAGAGCTTCTTCGAAAAGCGGTGCATGCCCAGTCCCGCTTCTACAGATAGTCGATGTCGGCGGGAAGAGGTTCGTTGAAGAAGGTCACATATGTACACATTGGTAAATACTAAGTGAGGCAAATTGATCCGATGGTTGGTTTCGACCCGTCTTGCCTCATCACAGCAGTCAACGCGCTAAGCATACGACCACAGTTCCAGGTAGCTGGAAAAACGGTTAGATACAACGATCAATTGAGAGATAATTAGATGGATAGGTAACCCACGGAAAGTGCATGAAATGCCCGAAGAGTACGAACGCATTAAAAGTATCATTGATTTCACCCGACTAGCAATCTTCTCAAGACAGTGTACCGTCCTGTGTAGATAGATTGAGCACTATCGCCGTCTTTTACTTCAGTAATACCTCTTCATTTGCTATTTATTTTATCGTCGTTTTCCATGTGGGACTTGTTATGGTAACCCTATGCTAATGATACTTGCATAGTCTTCGGGTAGCCTGCTGCGTATAAGTGTTCAGACTGTGTCTTAAGCTTGAATTGATTTTGCTATGACGCGACGTTAAGTGCGATTAGCATTCCTAGAGTACTTGAGCCACTTTCCAAGGCCTATCTGCCACCGACCGACCCGTCTGTCCGTCCATCCGTTCTGGTCTAGAGGCCAAAGGTCCGGGCTCGATCTCGTCAACACAGTTGCCTGGTCTGGACTCAGGCCAGTGCATATGGGTATTCCATGATCTAACGGCTAGCGCGCCAGGCTATTGTGTTGAGGGAAAAGTGTTCAAAACCAACAGTTGGACCAACTTTAGTTGCTGAGTATGTGGCGCTGGCGATATGGTACTACGTATCTGTCGCTGTTCAATGATGCTCTTCCATGCCCCCTTGCCGCACGGGGTATGGTCCAATTGGTCTTTGCTACCTTCCAATGTACCTGACATAACTTTGGTCACTGGGCAGATGTCACTGGGTGTATGCTACTTTTTAATGAAGCTCACTAACGCCAACTTGGGCAACTGAGCATGTGCCACTGTGATGTAGGTGCCACTCTTCAATGACAAGAAAGATATCCCTTACAGTTTACCCGATTACCCCAAAAGTTGAAGGGATCCGTTCTGGTTCGCTTTTTTATTGAACCCGCGCCGCACAGAGACATCGCAGCACCGCCGCTAGATGGCGCATTGTGTGCGGTGGGAAGCGCGAGGTACATGCACCGGATGCATGCACGTATCGCCATTGGAAATATGGGGTGTCTAGCACTTTTCTAGCCTGTGTGAGATGAGAGCAAATTAAAACTACTTCCGTAAAAGAAATACCAGGAGGAAATACGTGGAATTTTTGAGGTACAGTGTCTCGTAGGGTCAGGCCCCGCACACTCTCAAGTTCAACAAATGGCCACAGAGGGCGCAAAAATCTACCGCGCGCTGCTGCTAACAAAACCAGCATAGTAGAACAACTTCGGGTGGCTTACGTTAGTTTCAACATTTCCCGCTAGAGGTCCCGTGATAAACGCAATGTTATCTTACAAGCTTTCTCTTACAATTACAGAAGCATTTTTATTACATAATATATAGGGCGAAATTATCATTGCTAATTAGATATTGTACTCTTTGTAAGTAAGTTTATTGTGTCTTTGTCACTATAAACGCAAATAGCGTTCAGCATCATCGACCTTTCACGTGACCTCTGGCCTGGATTTAAAATTTGTACCGGTATTTTCGAGTGCATGGCGGCACGGATTCATTCGTTCGTGCACTCAGATTGGTTGCTTCCTTTTTGCTAAAACTAGTTTATTGCGCTTCGAAGTCTCGCGTTATTTAACCTGATGTGAAGTGATGTGTTTGCAAGCGGACATGTAAGCCCGAAACTTGGGTTTCGGTCGTGAGCCACTCGGAACACGTCTGCATTGAAATGGGAGCTGGATTCTGCTGCGGGTGAAAATGGCAATAACGGTGAGTCGTTTAACACCGCTGCTGGAATCGTTATATAATATTCATCTCATTAACTTACAGGCGGAGACAGGTTAACGAACTAGATCCTGCACAACATATGGGCTGTCACGATCCTCCATTGCTGTTTCCTAAATAAACTGTTACTTGCGAGTCTGTCGTTATACATGTACAATCAGGGAAGAAAGAGCGATATCGGAACGCGCGTCTCATTTTTCATCTTGTTGTAGCCGTGGCCGTAGGTGACTGGGTAGCCTATAAAACTTTTTTTCGAGTCCGCCGGCAACTTCTTTCGTTCACAAAACCGAATAATCCTTTGGTAAAATGATGTGAAAGTACAGAATTTCATGTAATGAACAGTTGCAAGCCTGATAATGAATTCACTCATATTTCGTATTTGTTGGTTCCAAATGTTCTTGCTGTTCAGTTTGGTTTACCATAGGGCATTGATTTTTGCAGTAGTGAAGCAGTTCATCACGTTCGTGCAGAAAAATAATGCATCAGTTCTAATAGCTTCATGACTTTCATGCATTTGCTTGTGGAACCAGCAGTGTGATCTCTTCCAGTGTATAAATGAACGGACAAATGTTCTCATTTGTGATCTTAATAATACTTAAGCTGTTTACATGCATTGTATAGTGAGGCAGACATCAATTTCATGGACAATAGCAATATTTATTTAACGTGCTGCTTAAACACCCTAGAACAGAAAGTGTACATTTGCATGTGTTCTGTAGTCGCAAACCATTACAATATATGTCACAAATTTTTGCATTTCATATTGCAAAATTGTGCTTTTTTAATTTCTGATTCAGCCAAAATTTTTCTTCCAGACATGCAGTAATGAGGATGGCACCAGTATAAAGCAACACGCTCCACACGCTAAACAGAAGCTGCTGCCTGCTACAACAAGGCCATTGAGTGGACATTGGCTGCTACTACAAGGTAAATAACACGTTGTTCAGAAATAAATATGCCTGATATATGCTGTATTGGCTTGCTAGTCTTGAGATACATGTCATTTGTTTGCAGCAGAAATGAACGTTCATGTTTATGGTTCAGTATAATTGGTTCGAACATAAAAGAAAACACACATGAGTTTGGTTAATCCGTGCTGTATCTCATGTGTCACCATTCTGCCCCAACAGAGTCCATGCCAAGCATATCTTGACCATCACAGGAGCTCCGATCCACACCAACAGAAAGGGGCTGGAGCAGAATTTGCAAGGCTTTTACACCACGAACAAAGAAGCGCATGCAGAAGAATTTGCATGAGATATATCAAGTCTGCAGAGCACTGTGTCAAGATTGAAAAGAGCTTCAGCCACCATTCCACCGGCACGGACAAATTGGCTGAGTCATCCAGGTAACTCAAAAAGGACTTTATAGAAATTCTTCGTCTTCAGGTGCACCTGCAACTTCTGGTCAAGCATGGACGACACTGGCCAAAAGAGTTCCGTCAGTTTGCCCTTAATCAGCTTCCTGGCCATGTCAATTCCATTTGTGCAAAGTGTAATTTTTCTTTTGCAAATACAAGCTTTTTCATTGCCCATTCCCATTAGAGATTATTCATCCTCATCCAAACATAAAGATCAACCGATTCTTCGCTGATACTTAATACCAGTCACTGTATAGTAGCATAACATATCTGTAGCAGTACATTCTAGTGTATGTTGTCATGCACAATTCCTCTCCTGAAATAGCTGATGCAACATCGACATGTGTCTTGCATTAGCCTACGCATCGTGTGCTATGCACCATATCACTTTTCTTGATGTTTTTGGCCTTCAGTGCTTGCAGAGCAGAGTGGCTTCTCTCTTGAATGCAAGCTTTCTCATTTTCCATATTCCTAGTCTCGTTGATGATTGCTCTTCTTCCTCGATAGCCTGGGTCTTTGCGCAAGCTACACTGAATGATTGATTGCAGAATCTGGTATCGCTGCCCCACTTGGTTGTGGTCGCCGTGTTACATTTCTCGGATATGGGGGCCTGGTCAGTTGTGTTGGTAAGCAGTCTCTCGAGGTAAGCAGTTGCTCCTGCAGTCCGCACAGCGACATAGACTCCCAGTATACACGCACCATAACTGGTGCTCCCGTTCATTCTTACCTGCTGTAGCCATGGGCAAATTGTACTTGTGGCCTACCTCGGCCATGGTTTGCTCAGAACGGAGACCAGCATATGTGCTTACATGGTTCGAAGTGTATGATGTGAGCCACACATTAGCGGCCCTCAACAGAAAAGAAACGTGGCGGTTGGAAAGGAGTTAACGCTAAAATGCTGGATAGTCCATTTCGCTGTGTTGGTTGCGCCAGCAGATGCCTGCGTCACCTGATTGCTTCGCAATGGAAGTTGCTCATCTTCAACGGCAACTGTCGGTTCAAACAGGTGCGGCGCTCTGTCCAATCTGTTTGTACTGCTGGTTGTCGCTCGTTACCAGATCACCACATGCGACAAAGGCAAGCACTATGCCTGTAAGTAGGCGGCTGAATGTATCCTAAGAGACCCGTGTATGTGAATGCTCACTGTTGCCATATGGTTCGTAGCCAATGTATAATCTATTCTTTGAACCTCATGCGTTGATTGATTGCTGTTTAATTTCGCTGTTATCTTACTTGGCTACGGTCGCCGTGTTATGTTTTTCGAATATGGCGGCCTGGTCAGTTGCATTGGAAAGCAGTCTCTCGAAGTAAGCATTTGCTCCTGCAATCTGCACAGCGACATAGACTCCCTATTTACACACCGTGATTCGTGATTGCCGTTCAGCCTTTCCTGCTGCAGCCATGGGCAAATTGTGCCTATTGCCTTTCGCGGCCGCGATTAAGCACGAACGGAGACCGGCATACGTGCTTACATGGTCCGACATGCGTGAAGTTGGGTGCAAAGGCCCGCAAAAGTGGCTGATGAAGGTGATGCCCACGAAAGCGACTTGTCCATATTGAGACAATGTGGGACACCAAGTGTGAGCGACACATTAGCGGCCTCCGAAAGAAAAGAAACATGCAGGTTGGAAAGGAGTCAATGCTAAAATGATGGGTAGTCCATGTCGCTGTGTAGGCTGCGGCAGCAGATGCCTGCGTCACCCGATTGCTTCGCACTGCAAGTTGCTCATCTTTAACAGCGACTGTCGCTGCAAACAGGTGGGACACTCTGTCCAATCTGTTTCTGCTGCTGGTTGTCGCTCGTTACTAGACCACCACGTGCGACGACGACGGTGAGCCGTTTACGAGCTCGCGTCAAAGATTCCTGCGTATCTCGACACGCAAATTTTATTTTTGCTATAGCACGAGAATGTACACGGCTTGTCTTCTGCCAATAAAGTCGCACGTTCTATTCACTCACTTGCGGCTGGTTTGTATGGGCGTCAGTAGAGGCTCTTTGGTCTGCTGGCAATTAGAACGCACCGGCTACGCGACAGACGAGGTATCGAGGAATTGAATTGAATTATGGGGTTTTACGTGCCAAAACCACTTTCTGATTATGAGGCACGCCGTAGTGGAGGACTCCGGAAATTTCGACCACCTGGGGTTCTTTAACGTGCACCTAAATCTAAGTACACGGGTGTTTTCGCATTTCGCCCCCATCGAAATGCGGCCGCCGTGGCCGGGATTCGATCCCGCGACCTTGTGCTCAGCAGCCTAACACCATAGCCACTGAGCAACCACGGCGGGTGAGGTATCGAGGTATGCCGCATAGCCAGCAGGGCGAGTACGGCGCGTACGAGCGGATACAAGCGTACAAGACTGGCGAAAAGCGACCATATTGGATAATGCTCTAAAAAAATGCGCATTTCCGCTTCCTGTTTTAGGTAACTTGCCTAGGTTTTAGGAACCTAGGTAAGTTCCATGCACTTCCGCTGCGTATTTTCGAAACACTGCGGAAGGTACAGTTTCCCTTCTCTAATGTTGTTGTTTATTCTATGGTAGGGTGCTTCTCGTTTCTTCTTAAGGGAGCGCTGAACAGGATCAAGGTCGTTTGAATTGGGCCAGCTGAGAGTTGGGTGGTGGTGGTGGTCAAAAAAGTGCAGGCGGCCGTGAAGCGGAGTGTTTAAAAACTAGACCTCATGCCACCGCAGAGGCCATCTGGTTTCTGCGGGTACCACTGTGACCTGTTAGCCAGCGGACTTCCACCTTTTTGGCTGCAGATTTATTGTCAGGTGCCGCCTTGGACAAGTGCTTCATTCGATGTACAGTCGAGTGAATGTAATAAAAGGCTTGTAAGCACAATATACCCGTCGCGGTGGCTTAGCGGCTATGGTGTGGCGCTGCTAAGCACGAGGTCGTGGTATCAAATCCTGGCCGCGGCGGCCGCATTTCAACGGTGGCGAAGTGCAAAAGCGCCCGTGTCCCGTGCATTGGGGGCACGTCAAAGATCCCCCGGTGGTCAAAATGAATCCCGGGTGCCCCACTACGGCGTGCCTCATAATGAAAACGTTGTTTGGCACTTGAAACCCCAAAATTCAATTCAAGCACGACACGTGTCTTGCGATTTCCTGTAAATATAGGTGGCGCATTAGTCGCTGGAAGAGCGTAGCGCGCTGGCGAGATCCCATGCAATGGCCGTCGATATTTTCGATTATGAAAGCAACGCTATCTATGGGCACGTTGCAAGTGCTAGGCGGCGCCCTGTCTTTCCGACCCCTAGCGCCATCTGACGAATAGTTGCGCGAATGCGGTAGGATGACTCACGGCGTCAGCAGCCCGCGCTGCGTGTTTGGCGCCCTGTCAAACGGTAGCGATGGCGCGAAACAGCGTGCCGATATTAATTTTAGCCGGGTTTCGGGAATTACAAGATCTCCACAACTTTTCCCATGAAAAGAATTTACAGAAAGGAAGCCGTCTAATTGAAGTGGGGCACGTCTATGACGTGAGGGAAGTGTTGAACTCGCACTGATCGGAAGTGACTGCTAGGTGTATTCCGCAAACGAAAAATAACGCACCAGCGAGATGCGTGAAGCTCAGCGTAAGGTACTTCGTTATATAATCTACGGTGTGGACGCATGAAATTATAGGCGACATTGATTCTTGAAGATCGGCGACAGCAGACAAATCCTAGCGGAGAGCTGCGATTGCCGTGCTGGCATCGCAGGGAAGTGCAAGGACGTCGCGGTAGTTTCCCTGTACATACAGGACGGCAAATACGAATCCAAAACATCTCATCCAAGAACGTGGGGCGTACGAACGACTCGTAAGACCTACCCGAAGTATTCTAACGTTGCTCTCCCCAAACACAAAAAAGGGGGAGGAGCTTACCAGTTGTGTTAGATTACGCTGGGAAAATATTTTCGCCCAAGTTACTGGAAGTGCGATACTTTTATGTTGCGATTTTTCAGTGCGTGCAAAGGAGCTTCCAATAAACCACGCCGTCAAAAATTTTGATCTCAACTGCCCCTTAGTTGATATGCCGGGCGCAGAAGGGTGTATGCCAGCTCAAAGAGCTGCAACCCCTCCTCAAATCTCTCAGCAAGCCCTATAGCGCTCTTTGAATGGGAGAGGATTGGGAAAGAGTTCCACTGCTTTACTGCGATACAGTGTGGGAACAAACTACTTTGTTTGCTGCATATCCTGGTACGCACTGCAGGTGTCCCGTTGCTGCCATCATTGCTGTAAAAGCAAAGAATTCAGCGTTAACGCGCTTGGCATAACGCCGGAACATAAAACAGCTTATGCCGTCGGAGGAGCGCTATCCAGTGTTGACGCCTGTTGGAATCGCACCGCTGGCACGAGTTGTTGGGGTCTCGGTGCTGACGCCCGTTATTGCCAATGGGTCGCAAGCCCCAAGGGTAGCGTTGGCCTGGCGGCCTGGGGCACTGGAAGCATCCGAAGGTCCCGGCAAAGCAAGAGAAGACTGGTAACAGAACAACTTGTTTATTCTAACATAGCAAAAGAGCGGCCGGTCAGGTCGACCGAAGTGGAGAGACGGGAGAGCACGTAACTCAACAGTACAAATCGGAGCCTCCCTCCTGGCGTCCGGGGGCAGCTGCTCTTATACTCTCGGCGTCGCGGTCCAAAAGGGAAGGTCACGGGATGAAGGTCACGGGATGAAGGTCACGGGACGGCGGAGCATGAGCCCACGACGGCGCGCACGGTCGAGCCGAGAGACCTGCTGAACCGAGTGCAGTGACGCATCGCCAACCCGCCCACACGACGGCGCGAACGGTTGAGCCGAGAGACCTCCAGGCTCCTCATTCGGGGAACTCCGCTCCCCGGCTGCCGCGCTTTGACAAGCGAGGGCACACACACACACACGCACACACGAAGACACGTGGCACTGAAACACGCCTGGACACGCTTGGCGGGGAAGCGTTGCGGCGGCGTCGCACGGGCCAAAATGTCCGCCGCTTTGAACGAAGCCCCGGCGTCCGTTGCATCCGCGCCGGCATTACCGCGCGTTGTAGGCGAAACGTAACAGACCGCCCCGCCGGGGGAAGGAGATCCCGATGGTCAGGGGACTGCATCCGCTGTCCGGAGGGATGTCGCTCGATGATGCTCATAACCGAAGTCGGGCGTCCTTTGGCGTTTCTTGAGCGCAGCGCACAGAGAAGGCCTCGTTCTCACGTTCAGGTTCACTCAGGACACTGCAAAGTGACTTCGGGAGAGTTGACATTTTTGTTCCCGTTTCCGGCAAGCGTTAGAACTACGCCGAAAGTCAACCGCTCAGTCAGCAAGCACGGCACAACCCTCACTAAGCCCTGCCAGGCTCTTTCCCCTTTTATACTGCTGCCTAGTTCCTTACAGTAGTTTAGCAGCACTCAGAACGCGTCCATAAATCGGAAAATTGCACTAGAAAGCACATCATCACTTTGAAACACTACACGAAAGCAATAGGTTAAAAAAATCCTGCCTCAGGAAGAAAAACATCAGTAACAAGCAATTTTGAGGCTGATTCCCACGTTAGGGGCTTCGACTTAAGCCATCGGCGTTACCGTTGAGACTCCCCTTTTTGTAACGCACCTCCAAGGAATATTGTTGCAAAGCGAGGCTCCAGCGCAGGAGGCGGCCATTTTTGGGAGAGATGGTCTGCAGCCATTGGAGAGGGCAGTGATCCGTTTCAATGATAAACCTCGAGCCGGCTAGGTAACATGACAATTTCTGAACGGCCCACACGATACACGCACACTCTTTCTCGGTGGCGCTATACGCCTGCTCACGACTGGTCAGCTTACGACTAGCATACAGGACG
Organism: Dermacentor andersoni; assembly: GCF_023375885.2. NCBI lineage: Eukaryota > Metazoa > Arthropoda > Arachnida > Ixodida > Ixodidae > Dermacentor > Dermacentor andersoni. The sequence continues at coordinate 42,818,279 of NC_092818.1, read as the reverse complement.
GGGTGTTCTACTTCTCCATTTTCCCGTTGGCACAGTACAACGCCCATGCCTCGCTCACTAGCATCACACTGAACAACGAACCCTTTTGTGTAGTCGGGCGATCGTAGCACAGGCTGGCTTGTTAGGGCGCTCGTTAGGGCGCTAAAAGCTCTTTCCTTCGTCTCATCCCAGACGACTGTTTGCGGCTCTGTCTTTCTTAGAGCATCCGTCAAGGGAGCCGCGATATCAGAGTACCTGGGGATGTACCTCTGATAGTAGCCGGCGACACCTAAGAACGACCGAATATCGGTCTTCGTGCGCGGTTGCGGGAAGTCTCGCACAGCGGCCACCTTTATTTCAGAGGGGCGGCGACGACCCCGACCAATCACGTGTCCGAGGTAGACAACCTCGGCCTGTGCTAACTGGCACTTGGGAGCCTTGACTGTCAAGCCCGCATCGCGCAGGCGGGTTAGCACTGCCCGCAAGTGCGCCATATGCTCAGGCCAGGATGCGGAGAATATCGCTACGTCGTCTAGATACGGTAAAGCGAATTCTTGCTGTCCCCGCAACACTTTATCCATGAGGCTTGAAAAGCAGTATGGCGCGTTCTTCAAACCAAAACTCAAAACTTTAGGACGGAATGTCCCCATTGGTGAAATGAACGCCGCATACCTACTAGCCTCTTCTGTAAGTGGAACCTGCCAATAACCCCTGACAAGATCTAGGGTGGAAATAAACTGAGCGCTACTCACTCTCTCAAGGCGCTCCTCGATGTTAGGGATCGGATAAATTTGATCCTTAGTGATGGAATTAAGCCTGCGGTAGTCGACGCAAGGACGAGGTTCCTTGCCCGGTACCTCAACTAAAATCAAAGGGGAGGTATAATCACTCTCACCCGCTTCAATAACACCGAGCTGTAGCATTTTCTTTACCTCAGCCTCCGTAATACCGCTCTGGCGGGGTGACACCCGGTACGCCTTGGATCGTACTGGCTCTGGGGAGGTAAGTTCTATGTCATGAGTAAGGACAGAAGTCCTACCAGGCCTCTCAGAGAACAGACCTTGAAACTCTTGTAAGAGCTGGTGTAGTTCTGTTTTCTGCTCAGGCGACAGCGATGCTTTACTTATTAAGTCACTAATGACTTGATCGGTGTCTTTCCTGTTTGTCACTGAGCCTAGTCCCGGAAGCTCGACCGGAAGCTCTTCTAACTTTCCCGCATCGGGAATTTCCTCTCCAGTATCTGGTGCCTTTAACGCTACAGGCTCAATTTTATCCCGTTCGGGCGTGCCCTGAATACCAGCTTGCTGCGCCTCTGACCCTTTTTCATCGTTCAACAACGTCGGCCCCGCAACTACCGCCTTTGCAGCGAGCTCCCGAACCTTCGATCTGGTTAAGGCCTGAACGCTAGCCTCACCAAACAAAAGCCCCTTCTCGCGCAGGAGGTGATCGGACCTGTTCGAAAATAGGTACGGGTACTGGGGGGGCAGCATAGATGACACTGCGGCCTCCGTCTCAAGTGCTCCGAAAGGTCCTTCAATAAGCACTTTTGCTACCGGCAGACACACGCTATGAGCTTCCACTGCTTGCTTGATCCATGCGCACTCGCCCGTGAACATATCGGGTTCTACGTAAGAGGGGTGAACTACATCCATTGTAGCTGCGGAATCGCGAAGCACTCGGCACTCTTTCCCGTTCACGAGGAGGTCTCGCATGTAAGGCTCGAGAAGCTTGATGTTCTCGTCAGTGCTGCCTAATGAAAAAAACACGACTTTTGGTTTTGTTTCTGGGCACTGCGCCGAAAAGTGACCCGGCTTCTGGCACGTATAACAAACGCGCGCTTGCCTCGTCTCGAACCGCTTTCTGCGTTCGGCTTCGGTTGCCGCCGTCTCCTTACGTTCGGTCGGACACTGCGCAGAAAAGTGACCCGGCTTCTGGCACGTATAACACACGCGTGCTCGCCTCGTCTCGAACCGCTTTCTCATGGGCGTGAACTTCGGCCTCTCAAACTTGGAGCCAAATTCACCCTTTTGACCGTCCTTAGCTCCACGAGCCCGACGCGTCACAAACTCCTCGGCTAACTCAGCGGCTCTAGCCACCGTACTAACGTCTGGCCTATCCAAGACCCAGTACCGCACGTTCTCAGGTAACCGACTATAAAACTGTTCTAGCCCGAAACACTGCAGAACTTTCTCGTGGTCACCAAACGCTTTCTCTTCTTTGAGCCACTCCTGCATGTTTGACATAAGCCTGTACGCAAACTCTGTATATGACTCACTTCTGCCTTTCTCATTTTCCCGAAACTTCCGACGGAACGCCTCCGCTGACAGCCGGTACTTTTTTAGCAGACTCGATTTCACTTTGTCGAAATCCTCTGCCTCCTCTCTCTCCAAGCGGGCGACTACGTCGGCCGCCTCGCCGGGTAGCAAAGTGAGCAAGCGCTGTGGCCACGTTTCCCGAGAGAACCCCTGCTTCTCGCACGTTCGCTCAAAGTTAACCAGGAACAAACCAATGTCCTCTCCAAGCTTAAACGGCCGCATCAGGTCAGTCATTTTGAACAATACTCGTTCTCCTGCACCGTGTGCCTGACTTCCATTACGAGCGCGTTCCATCTCTAACTCGAGACGCTTCATTTCCAAAGCGTGTTGACGGTCGCGCTCTTCTTTTTCTTTCTCTTTTTGTTCTTTAAGTTCGCGCTCATCTTTCTCTTTCTGTTCTTTTCGTTCACGCTCATCTTTCTCTTTCTGTTCTTTAAGTTCACGCTCCTGTCTTTTTGCCGTCTCCCTCTCCTCAATGGTCTCAAGGCATTCCGACAGCTCGTCATCCTCAGCTTCTAACTCAAGAATAGCCCTTAGCAGTTCTGGTTTTCTGAGTTTGTCTGAGACATCCAGACCCAACTCTCTCGCAAGCTCCAGCAATTTCGGTTTGCGCAACGACTTCAAATCCATGGCTGCTCTGAATGCTGCTTTCTCTACTGCCTACTATTGTCTTGCCGCAAACTAACCCGGCAGCAACGACAACCCCAATTACCAGCTCTGTTTCTAACACTAACAAAAGCCTGGCAAAACTCAGAAGAAGAAAGTCCCGCACTCACCAAACCTTGCAGCCAAGACTTCAGCGCAGTCGTTCCGCTGCAGGCAACCAGTCATCACACAGGGCTCGTTGCGCTGCTCCCGGATGGTCGTTGTGCTGCTCAGCATACAGTCAACCGCATCTCTTCGCTGCTGGCCTCCGTTGTCGCGATCCCACCGCTGCCACCAGATGTTGGAATCGCACCGCTGGCACGAGTTGTTGGGGTCTCGGTGCTGACGCCCGTTATTGCCAATGGGTCGCAAGCCCCAAGGGTAGCGTTGGCCTGGCGGCCTGGGGCACTGGAAGCATCCGAAGGTCCCGGCAAAGCAAGAGAAGACTGGTAACAGAACAACTTGTTTATTCTAACATAGCAAAAGAGCGGCCGGTCAGGTCGACCGAAGTGGAGAGACGGGAGAGCACGTAACTCAACAGTACAAATCGGAGCCTCCCTCCTGGCGTCCGGGGGCAGCTGCTCTTATACTCTCGGCGTCGCGGTCCAAAAGGGAAGGTCACGGGATGAAGGTCACGGGATGAAGGTCACGGGACGGCGGAGCATGAGCCCACGACGGCGCGCACGGTCGAGCCGAGAGACCTGCTGAACCGAGTGCAGTGACGCATCGCCAACCCGCCCACACGACGGCGCGAACGGTTGAGCCGAGAGACCTCCAGGCTCCTCATTCGGGGAACTCCGCTCCCCGGCTGCCGCGCTTTGACAAGCGAGGGCACACACACACACACGCACACACGAAGACACGTGGCACTGAAACACGCCTGGACACGCTTGGCGGGGAAGCGTTGCGGCGGCGTCGCACGGGCCAAAATGTCCGCCGCTTTGAACGAAGCCCCGGCGTCCGTTGCATCCGCGCCGGCATTACCGCGCGTTGTAGGCGAAACGTAACACGCCGTTCTGCTTCATACGGTCGGCTTGGAAACCTGTAAAACTTTGTTCCTCGTGAGTTGGTGTACGTGCTGTTGCAGCCCACTACGCAACAGCTCGTGCTGCACTTCGCCATTGCCCAGAAAAGGCAACAGCTACGAGCGAAACAGAGCGCAGACAGGCTTTCCGAACGCAAGCGCGCCGGTCGTATCCTGCCGGTTCCGCGCGCGCCGCCGCGAGGGGCGCCCTTGTAGGCGCGGGAACTACGTTCGCAACCTGCCTATACTAGTATTGTAGTATGTAATCGCCCATTTTATGCTGGCGACTTTGAGACGTGCTTCCGTGCTTATGCTGCACGGCATTCAGAGTGTTTTGAGCCCGCGTTTTTAGGTAGAGACTTGCCGTCTGTATCAATGCAAAGTTACGACCATACTATGTGTCTGACCACGTTTTTTTCATACGATTCTTCGAGCTTTATTCTGCTCACCTTCGCATCCACGATAGAGAAACTACTATAGCCCCCATGCCACCGCTCAAAGCAAGTTGCTCTTGCTCGTGGAGAATCTGTCTCCCACCACGTTCGGCCTTGAAGTACGATCAATGCCTAGCGAGATGCGAGCCAGATTAGTCACGCTGCGTTCAAACTCTCGATTGAGCAAGCGTTCGCGAGGCTTGACTGAGCACTTACACTACCGTGACACACGCGCACAAAAGGAAACTATGTAGGCTACTGGTGCGCATTTCCTTACAGGTCGCTGTGGCAGCGTTCCGATGGGTGCGTAATGCCAAAATGATCATATACATATTATGTGGCATGGTAAAAGTATTCGTGGGGATAGAAGAAAATCAAGAGCTCTCGATATGCCTCGTCTCTGACGTTAAGCATTGCCATCCATTTCTTTCTCGAGAAAAAGATTTGAGGAGCCCATCCACTCTACGAAGGCGGATGACCAGAGAAGATGCAGCCTATAACACAGAGTTAGACAATCGTACACGTATTTATTTTAATGATTTGGCATTGGTAGTGACGATAGTTTTGTGATTACTATGATATACACTGATTGGTTTGGTTAAAATTTTAGACAGAATCTTCGCGAAAGTTGAATCTATAGACGACCGTAGATTTTTGGTGGAGTGACTTGGGCTGTTGCGGCACTTCAAACCAAACTCTTCTAGCACAATCTGAGTGAACCATTTTTGGTTTTGAAATGTCTACATTGAGGTTTCTATATGATCACGGATGTAGTGTCACGAGGGTAGTGGTCGGGAACTTCTCAATATCAGATTTGGCTGAGCCCGTAGATATATACAGAGTGCGTATCAGAATTCCTTGATTCCTTTGTACGGCACAGACATCCCCACAGTAGGTGGGATTCTCCTCTCGCGAGTGCATAGGCCGTTCACAAAGAATTGCAGTATACCCATCGACTTGAAACAATGCATATTGATTTGTTTATTTCCTTAGGATTGTTCTTCTTCATAATAATAATAATAATAATAATAATAATAATAATAATAATAATAATAATAATAATAATAATAATAATAATAATAATAATAATATTAATAATAATCATTATCATCAACGTCGTCATTATTATTATTATTATTATTATTTTTTATTATTTTTTTGGAGGAGCGCTTAAAGCTTGCTCCATCGCCGCCGAGGTTAGGCTCGGTGGTGCAGAACCTCCAGGTTCAACACACATTTCTGCCCACGGACAACACAAATGCATTGGGTGGTAGAGGCACACCGCTTTGTTGTAAAACAAGAAAAAACACATAATCTACTGCAGCGACTTTGTAATTGTTTCTTCCTGTGGTTTAGGAAAATATCCCAGCTCCTCCATATTGGCGGAGTAGTTAAAGCGATAGCAAAACGTTTGAATATTACACCAAGTGTAAAATTTGTAGTTGTAGTGGCAGTATGAATTGAACTAAGCGTAAGCTCACTATAGTAAAAAGGAACTGTTGTGCTGGGGTCATCTGTTTGAAACTTGCCATCGAAAAATTTCACTTATGATTATTAATTAAAGTCAACCTCTTTTTAGCGACTTAACCACCACTTTTCTCTCATCCGGTATGTGTCAAACCTCGTTTCTGGTCCGATCCCGGAGGTTGTGCACAGCCGCGTCAATAAAATTACATCATTTGCACGTCTGAGCTTTGTAATTGTCTCGCACTTCTAATATTTATGTTTACAAGATTTGAGATAAAATACATAAGCTGTGGGTGTTTTTTTTTTCATGTCATTTCATTGTGCGGAACCATTGTCGAAATTGTCAGGAATAATTTTGTCGCGAATTAAAGGCCTGGAATGAGCAACTTTAGTGATAGAATTGGTGTGGCAATATATGCCTCTATACCGCAAGTGATATACGCCATGGCATGAAATTATGGAGTATGTCAATTAGGCATGGCATTAACATGATATACCTAAATATATACGAAACCTCACGGCGGCGCCGACGGCGATGATGACGACAAAATCCATTTGAAGGGCTCATGTAATTGCTGTCGCAATAAAATCTGTTCTGAAGATTTTCCCCGCCTCTGTCTATTGCACGCGTTTCGACGTTTTTTCCCACCAACACGCTGTATGCCAACGTCACCAAGTTGAGCTACTTGACCTGCGCTTCCCTCCCTTATTTTGGAATACTTTAGATGTCCGCCATTAGGCGGACAGTTGTGGTGTCAGCGGTATATAATTTTTTTCTAAGACTTAGTGACCAAGTATGGTCCTTCCACCTTCCGTCAGCACTGCGGTGGCTGAGGAGCACAACGTCGTTTTGCGCAAGATCAGTGGCCGAGAGATAGGCGGAGAGACACCGGGAAACGGCCCAAACACAGGCATCGATCACGTCTACACGACGCTACGATTAGTTTTCGTCGCTATACGAGCGGCCGCACAAAGGAGGGCCACCAACCTCCGATGCACGCGCCTGGGCGACGACATTCCGTCGAGGTACGCTATACGAGAAAGATTCGTGGCCATCTAGACGGGAGCAATCAATGTCGCAGTTGCCCTGTCGTAAACACGGCGGTGTGTGGGCGGTTCTTGCACTCTCCACTCGCGTTCATCTATCGCTTCTGGGCTTCCCTTTGCCTGCTCCTACCGATCGGTTCAATAGAGCGCAGGCGTGTGTCGAGCTTGTCACACTTATCGATGCAGTTCGGTGCTCCACCTAGAGCAAATGTGTTGGAACACGAAGTCGTCTTCGCGTTCGTAAACAGGTCGTAGAAAACAGCATTTCGGCCGCAACATATAATTATATTATGTTATCAAGAGAAACAAAAAAATAAAAAAGGAACACACGCAGACGGCGCCTGGTAACAGCGGCTGGAATGTAAAATAGTGGGCTGCCGCTGCGGACGCTTTTTTGCCCGCCTCGCGGCTGTATTGCACACGCATTCTTTCCTGGGTACCTGACGGCACCAAAGCAAACTGAGATAAGTTATAGCGCTCGCCTAATGAAATAAAGGCACAGCCGTAGCCTATCCAGGTCAGGCCTTCTTGCTACAGAGTTATATTAACGAGATTAGGAGAAAGATAGCAGGATGGCAACGAACACCTAAAAGCTGCAATGCTCTTGAACTTCTCTGATGTTCTCAGCTATTCGTTTAACTTGTATTTGCATGCAGTCCTACCTGGGAGAATGACACTTTACTGCCTTTGTATTTTTCATGGCTGTGTAAACATGTCTTTTTTACGCTTAACTTTTTCCCAATCGCTCATACAGAAAATGAACTAAACAAAATTGCTCAGCTGAGTAAAGTAAGACTTGCAGTTCGAGGCTCAGGAAGTCTCGTTCGGGGACAGGGCTCTGCCTTTTGCTGTTTGTTCAATTTGTCTCCATGAGTATTGCGATTGTTTTTCTCTCAAAAGCGAATTTCAACTGCCATTTCACCACAGGGTAGCATTTGTATAGTCTGGAGTCATGCTCAGTCATGTTTGCATTACTCCCTTGATAAAGTTGTACGAATAATTTGGACGTTTTTTGTGTACCTAAAGAAAAAAACAGCCACAACTACAACAAATTCAAATCTTCTATTGTAAAAGTGGCACTCAAAATATTATGAATGAATCCATCAGACAATCAATCTTCTTTTCGCCTCACATACATTGTAAGGAGCACCTGCAAGAACTGAAATGTTAATAAGCAAAGCTTGCGAGAAATTCAGTGACCCATTATTACACTATAGTGCGATACGAAATTGCTGTAAAGTTGGCTGCTAAGTAAGGTGTAGTTTCAAGCATACATCGTCGAGCCTGAATTAACAGCCAACGCCAACAAAATCTCAGATTGCATAAAAAAAGCAACTTTCAGGTCATCGTCATCATCATCAAAAGCCTATTTTATGTCCACTCCAGGACGAAGGCCTCTCCCTGCGATTTCCAACTACCCCTGTCCTGCGCCAACCGATTCCAGCTATAGCCCGCAAATTTCCTAACTTAATCGTTCCACCTAGTCTTCTGCCATCCTCGACTGCATTTCCCTTCTCTTGGCACCCATTCTGTAACCCTAATGGTCCAACGATTATATAACCGGCACATTACATGACGTGCCCAGCTCCATTTTCGTCTTTTGATGTCATTTAGAATATCGTCTATATCCGTTTCCTCTCTGATCCAAACCCCTCTCTTTCTGTATCTTAACGCTATGCCTCAATTTTCGTTCCATGGCTCTTTGCGCGGTCCCTAACTTGTTCTCAAGCTTCTTTGTCAGTCTGCAAGTTTCTGCCCGATATGTCAGCACTGGTAAAATGCACTGATTGTACACCTTCCTTTTCAATGATAATGGTGAGCTTCCCGTCAGGAGCTGACAATGTCTGCCGTATGCGATCGAACCCATTTTAATTCTAGTAATTTCTTTCTCATGATCAGGGCTCCCTGTGATTAATTGACCTAGTAAACGTACTCCTTCACAAACTCTAGAGGCTTACTGGCGATTGGGAACTCTTGTTTCATTGCCCGGCTATTCATCATTATCTTTGTCTTCTGCATATCAATCTTCAATCCGACTCTTACACTCTCTCTGTTAAGGTCCTCAACCATGTTTTGAAACTCGTCTGCATTTTTGCTGAACAAAACAATGTCATCGGCAAACCGAAGGTTGCTGAGGTATGTCATCATATGTCTATGTCATCATCATCTCCCTGTTGTAAGGCAGCATATTTGTTTAGAAGTGCCAGCCTGAATTTGCTTCTTCTTGAAAAGCTTTGCTCTTTCCCTCTTCAAATTGAGCTAAATCCTAGCCCTCACTAATCTATGATCATTGCACTTTACGTGTCACTTCTACATCCTGCCTTATGCTAGGATCAGCCGAAAGTATGAAGTGAATTTCATTTCTTGTTTCACCATTCGGGCTTTTGCAAGTCCACTTTCTCTTGCTACGCTTCCTAAAAATGGCGTTCATTATTCGTACCTTATTCCTTTCTGGAAATTTTACCAGCATCTCTTCTAGCGTTCCTACAATCAGTGCCGTAGTTGCCAATTGCTTGTTCACCAGCCTGCTTTTTCCCCAATTTTGCATTGAAGTGGCCCATTACTGCAGTATACTGAATGTGCACTTTTCTCATCGCTAATTCAACATCTTGATGAAACTGATCTGCTTCCTTATCATCGTGAGTGGATGTTGGAGAGTACGGTTGTGTTACCTTTAATGTGTACCTCTTATTAAGTTTGGTTACGACTGCAGCTACCCTCTCCCTAATTCTGTAGAATTCGCCGATGTTGCCCGCTATGTCCTTATAGATTTAGGAATCCTACCCCGTATTACTTCTTATCTAGGAGACCTATATAGCAGAGGACATGTTCGTTATTATGCAATGTATAAGCTCAATTCTTCTAATCATGCTAAGGCCGATGATATCCCAAACAATGTCTGATAGTTCCTCAAAGAGTCCTGCTGCGCTAGCCACACCCGAGAGGGTTCGGGTGTTAAACTTTACAAGGGTCAGTTTCCGTTGGCGGCCAGTCCGGACTCAGAAATTCTTAGCAGCCTCTGCTGCGTTACAGGTCTGACCGCCGCCTTGGTCAGGTGCTTCACAGCTGCTGGGGACGGAGGGCCGTTGGGTAATTGAGCGAGTCGTATGGGGAGCGAGTGGCTGAATACTGCACCAGGAAGGCCAATTCCTGTGCTGGTGAGGGAGTGTCTTGTTGAAGCTTAGGGGGCCTTCCTAATTTGGTTGTACCTGGATTAGCATAGCCCCACTCGCTGTCGGCATTTTTTGCCGGTGACAGGCGTCACTCGGAGCCTGCACATGTGGTGCGCCGGAGGAGGTGAATTTAAAGCTCACCGTCGTCAAAAAAACACACAAAAAAAGAACACCTTATAGAGGGATTCGATATTCTGACTACGGAAACAGAGCATTCGACATACTACAGTCAGATTATCCCATAGGCGGCGCGGCTACCTTATCGCCGACAAGTACAACCCAGAGGGCCCTACATGCCTAAAAACTTCGATTTATGCGCGATAGATAGCTGTTGCGGATATATGCTTGTGATCTACAGGAGTACACAAAAATGGGGGCATCTCAGTAGGCACATACCGGCAGCGCGTATCAGAGATTTTTGCAACCGATTCCGTAAACCTTGCGTGCCTAAAAACTGCTTTGATTTATCCGCGATACAAGTGTTTTCCCGATCGCGATGGGTAACTCAATATAGAACAATTTCTAAACTGTGCTGGCCTGGTAGTTCTGGAATCGCATGTGCGCAGACGGCCATGATCTCGGCTAGGCAAACCCTACAGGCGTACCGACGACCATGCACAGTTTCGAATACATGCTCGTGATCTACAGGAGTACAAGCGGAAGCCCACGAAAACGAATACAAGTGCAATGTAGAAGAAATAACTGGAGGCGAAATACGACTTTCGTTTTGACGGTGCAGTATTTATTTCTTATTGTTTGCGTATTACTGCGTACCTTCTCATCACTTTTTCTTTTCCTTTAGCGCTGCAACTTTTTGGACTTGCAGACATACTTTTTGGTGTTTGTGTGTGTGGGTGGGGGGGGGGGCACTTGTTAGAAAGTCGGCGCGAGGCATGTCGGTATAGTTAGTTGAACTCGAATTAGTATATCTCAACTGCCTGAAAACCGGCTTCAATTATCCGTGGTTTACGGGTTTGGATGATCGCGGCAGGTGGAACGGCATAGTATTTCTCAAAGGTTCTAACATCCTCGTACGCAAGCGGCTAGATACATGATATATTTTCGGCGGAATTGAGCAGCACTGAAAACTGTGGAAAAAAGAGAAAATTAGAAAATGAAAAACTTTCAGCGCTTACTGCGAATTCACTTGTCGCGTCTGGAGGGAGGTACACCAAACAGTTGGAATCGGTTGGCGCAGGACAGGGATAATTGCAGATCGCAGGAAGAGGCCTTCATCCTGCAGTGGACACAAGTTACGCCGATGATGATGACGCTTTCCTTGTTCCACCACTTGCGTGATTTCCTATTTCCGCTGCAACAAATTTTACATGTGTTTCTCTTATCTCCTGCATCATGACGTCTACAAGATCCTTGTAATTAGAGGCACTGTAGGAAGGGCTGCTAGTTTTTTTCTTGATTTCGCTATTTCTGCTATTTGCATTCCATTTAGTTCTAAGTACTCCACTGCTGTTGCTTCTTCTCTTCCATCAGTGTCACTTCCAAGAGTTAAGGTTATACGCTTATGGTCGGTACCAAGGCGAACCGTTCCTTGTTCATCTATCGTCTTTTAGTGTAGTTGTTCTTAATCCAGTTCTGAGACTAAGGCGTAGTCAATGCATGACTGCGTATTTCCGCGTTATGAAGATACCTGTCTATGACATGTATTTTTACAGTGGAGCTATTAGAAGCTCACTGTGTTTGTTTTGATTGTTCACAGCTTTGACGAGGTAGGAGAGAGAGAGCTTAGAGTGAAAGCAGAGTATAGAAACAGCGTCGTGCAACATAGCGACGCGGCGAGGGTGTGTGTAACATAGCGTGCGAGTGGCGTGCTGGTGACACACACAGGTGACAGAGAGCTCAAAAGGGAGACAGAGCTGAAAAGTGAGCTAACTAGGGAGCGTGATGCATGGAAGGTAGCGGAAGAAAGTCTTCAAGCAGCCGAGCCGAGGAAAAGCTGAACAGGGCCACCAATGTTAACGAGAATGGTTGTTAGTCTCCCGACGTGACAGGAGAGCGAGTGCCAGCAAAGAATGTGGAATGCGTGCAACGTGTAGAGGAGGCAGCAGGAAAGAGCGGGGCCTACCTTGTTGCCGCCACACACAAAAAGCAGGAACGCAGGGGTCAGTGCCCTTTGTCGAGTCTGAATCACGTGGAAAAGGACAAAGACAAGCACGGAGAGGGAGGAGAGAGTGAAATGATGATTATCGCTGGCGACTCAAACCTGGCTAAGTGCTCAGAAGCAATTGTGAAAGGTGGTAAAAGAGTTGTGGTAGGGACATTTCCAGGGTGGACACTGAGTTCTGTCATGGAGCGAGCAAAAGCAAAGCTCGCGGAAAATGCCCACGTGCGCAACCTTGTCATAGTAGCGGGTGGGCTAAATGACGTCCTAAACAGGAGATGGAGAGGTCTAGTCCAGCGCTTAGCGAAGGGGGTGTATGACTTACGCGAAAAATCCCCTCAGGTGCAGATCATGTGTGCATGGTGCCGGAGGCGCCTATACGTGACAGACATAAGAAGAGCCCTAGTGGCTGATAATGAGGCGATGTGAAAAATTGGTCGAGACAAAGGTTTCGAGGTTGTCCAAGTAAACAGGGAGGTAAGAAGATGTGGTGGTTTGGAAGGAGACGGGTTCCACTTCAATTACAGGCTTGCAGGAGAAGTGGGCTGGCGAGTTGCTGGTCGCTCCGTTGCTTTTTTAGGGGGCCCACGTGCACTCAGGAGGCCAGAGCAGGTAGTAATGAAGAAAGTCCCTTAAGGGAACCTCAGAATACCATCGCCATCAAAAACAGAAAAAATAGGAAAGCAACAATGAGAGCTTGCCATGCAAGAGGCTACATAACTGTGCAGGGCGGCAGAAGAAAGGAAAAGTGGGCGGAGATTGAGCAGCAATCAAATAGAGAACAAATAGGGGTGTATGCAGTTAAAGAAACGCACCTTAGAGACTCAGAAGAGCCGCCAGTTGTTGAGAATTAGGTTTGGGAAGGGTGGAAGAGAACTAAGTTGGAAAGAAAGGGATGGGGAATCGGAATCCTCATCTATTAGGGACCCAAATGAAAAAGTGCAAATTCCAAATGTCAAGAGCATCTTTGGTTATCAGGTACAATGAGTGGAAAAAAAAAAACTTAGCAAGGCGTTATGCATTTCTGGGCCGGAAATAATTGCACAGAGAAAAATAAGAGTTTGTGGAAGTCATAAGTGCTGATATTAAGGGTTTCGGGAATGATGGCGAAATTATCCTTTTAGGTGACATGAATGCCCACATACAGGATTTATATGGCTATACCGACAACAACGCGAAGTGAATGCTAGACCTTTGTGAGCAACATAGCCACGTGACCGTGAATACAGGGCCTAAGTGTGAAGGGCAGATCACGTGGGAAGTGGCAAACCGGCAATCGACCATTGATTACTGTCTGATGACAGAAGGAATTCATGACAAGTTGAAAGAAATGATTATTGACGAGGGAGGGTATAGCATCATCGGGAGTGACCATAAACGCAGCATTTTGCAAACGGGATATGTAGTTGGGGAAAATAGGAACGAGTGTAATATGGACAGTCAAAATTTGAACGCTGAAAAAATAACAAATATAGTCACCCGAGTCAAGGAAGAACTTGGAACATGGCCAAAAGTGGGAATATAGTAAGCTTCTGAGTGTAATAACGACAGAAATACGGGAAGACGAACAACATGTTCGTTGGAAAGGGAAAAAAAAGAAACCGAAAAGCTGGTGAAACAGGGACATACGAGAAACGGTCGGCAAACGACAGAAAGCATCTCGAGAGCACAGGCAAGAAAAGAAGGCGCAGCTACCGCAGGATGAAGTAACCAGTAAATGGGAAATATACCAGGAGAAAAAGTATAAGGTTCAAATACTCGTGCAAGCAAAGATAAAAGGTGAAAGTGAACGTACGTTGTCAGAAATACGCCAGAAAAAGAAGGCCACACCTAGAATATTTAGTAACCATGTAAAATTATTAGGCAGGAAGTCAACAACAATGCAACAACGTATCCTAGACGAAGATGGAAACAAACTCGAAGGGGAAGCGGCATTAAATTACATCCGAAAAATAAGAGCTGAATCTTTCCAAGGCAATGATGAGGTTGTATTTGCAGAAAAAAAGGAGCGCGATAGAAAACCAGGGGGAAAAGGAGCTGGTGCTGACAAATTTCAACTGGAAGAAAGTCGAAAAGAAAATTCCTATGCGCCGAGCCACAGGTATAGATGAGGGTCCCGTTAGGCTGAATAATGAACTAGGACGAAATCTAAGGAAACTCTGGTGAAAGCAGCGGAGAAAACATCAAAAGGTAGACGAATACAAGACAGTTGACGACAAAGTAAAATGAATTTAATAGAACTATAAAATAAAATGGAATTCACTCGTATAGACCATTGACCATGACATCGGTAATATATAGGCTAGCAATGCAGGCAGAATGGGTTCAGAATAGGTAGGCGTTTAGATGATAACTTATTTGTGCTTACTCAATGTATTGAAATATCAAAAGTAGAAAGCAGACTGTTGTATGTGGCCTTTTTAGACATTACAGGTACCTATGACAACGTAGACCACAAAATTTTGTGGGACATTCTGCAAGGTGAAGGCTTAGGTGACGATTGTCTACAGCTTTTGAGAGAGATTTACCTAGAAAATACCGTTTGCGTTGAATGGGAAGGGATAAGGAGCGAGGAGAAAGTTCATATCGACAAGGGACTGAGGCAGTGGTGCCCTTTATCCCCACTGCTGTTAATGATATACATGGTGAGGATGGAGAGGGCGCTGGAAGGAAGTAATGCTGGGTTTAATCTCTCATCCTTACAGGTGCGTACAGTAGTAGAGCAGCAGCTTCCAGGTTTATTTTATACGGACGAGATTGTGTTGATGGCTAACAAACAAAGTGATTTGCAACATCTGGCTAATATCTGTGGACAGGATGGCGAGAATTTAGGTTTTAATTTAGGCTAGGGAAACAATGGCTCCCTAGCTGCGGTAAAGCTAGGGAAACAATGGAGCATGTTTTATTAGAATGTGAAGACATCTCCCTAGCGGTCAATTTAGGCACCACTGGCTTCCTTGAAGCCTTTGTGTTAACCGAGAGCAAGGGGGAAAGTAAGCATGACCGCAATAGAGATTAGTAAGAGTGGATTGGGCGATTGGTGGAAGAAAATAGGGAAACGACAGAAAACGGAAACGTACAAAAGCACAGTTCACAATAGGGCGTCAGAAAGTTTGGTTGCGGGAGTTGATCGTGTTTTTTTTTCTTTTTCTTTTTTAAACCTAAGTAGGACATTAGGCAGTATAATAGCAAGAGTTTGGTTGCGCAACCCACCGCCCTGTTCCAAAGGGGCCGCTTATAACATCCATCCATCCATCCATCCATGGTGTGACATCATTAGTCTCCGATAAAAAGCCGCGCGCTCGCTTTGGCGGTCCTCTTTCTCGCAGTGGAAAAAAAAATTCACCAAGCTGGGGGCTAAAGAGCTGAGAGATAGTCAAAGCAAAGGATAAAAATCATGCGTGGCCCTGCTATCGCAAACACCAGAGACCTGGGGAGCTGGGGGAAAGGCCAGTATAGTGCCAAACCACACACATAGTCTAATTTTTGCTGGGCCTACCCCTGTCCGCTGGTGTCTCGTGCTTTCGATGGCACAGCGACGCATAATTTTTCTGTCAACTATTACAAGAGTCTATTCTTCGCCCTTATGCCGCATTTAATACCCATTGTATTCAGTATATCTGTCTAGGTGCCACTTTGATATGCACAGTCATATCTGTTATACTATCACCGGGCTTAATATCCTGAACTCATATAGTTTTTATTAGATTGAACAAATTGTCTATTTTGACCTCTACTATGAATCCCTTTCCACAGTTAAGCGACTCACAGCCACATCTTTGGCTTCCTATGTGCAGCCAATCCATAAATGCTCCTTAGGTGTCTCTTCCACGCTTGTTGACTTCATACATGGCCTAATTAGTATACCCTGCGCCTTTTCATTAACCAGTCATTATGTTGCACCAATTCCATACAAACTGGTCAATAACAGGAAGCCGCTTCAAATTTCGTAGACTTGTTTCGGCCAAGGCGTACACCCTAAGAGTTTCGTCATTGAACTGCGTTTGAATTTCCTGCCGTTTACCCTGCTTGCGACCACTCTGCATGTTTCGGTAACACATCTAACGGGTTTGCTAACTCCTTTTACTTTTATTCTGCACCTTGTTGGTGTGTTGCTACATTCACTACCTAATCTACCTTCCTGTGCGCCTGCGGGTCGCATAAAGAAGCTACTGCGGGTGCTTCGAACCCACGTCCCACTGGTGCAGCTACCTGCTCGCTAAAATGTATCCCGTCACGCACAAAAGCACCGTCGGAGATCATTCGGTGCACTTTCCTGTTGATTTCAACGACTGTAAAATGATTTGCCTGAGCTAGCATCAAAATCTCCCCGTTTACTGCAAGCACTATCCCTTCAATTTCACACCTCTTCCTCTCCACCTCTGGCACCATACACACTGAGATCTGCGCATCCTCATAAATGTTTCCGACTTCACTGACCATTTTTGCTATGAGCTTCGTGATCCCCTCCCCATCTTTGCAGTACGTCAATTACTCACCCCATTGTGACTACAAAGTGCTGATCCTTCACTGTGTCCCGCACATATTGATTAGTTGTAGCCATGACTTCCCTGACCGGTATCCCCCGAAGCGCGCTAAACAATACTCGCTCGTCCGTACCTACTTTCGCTCTTATCATCGTTTCTGCCCTACGCTTATTCTAATCCCCAACAACGGCAATTCGACCCTTGCTCCATCATTCCCTTTTTTGTTGGTTTCTGCTTCCGCCTTCAGTGGCAACCTGGTCGGGGCCCTCCCTAACATGTCCGTGAGTACTTCACGGTTTGGTGGTGTCGGCTTGCTGCCCATTTCCCGCCTCGGAACTGGCCCTCTTCGTGGTTCTCGCACTGTTTGCGGATTGGCCGCCTTAAATCTTCTTCTACTTTTGCTAGCTTGTCTTCCAGAGCTTTCTCTGTTTCTGCTCTTTCTTGAGCTCTCCTTCTAGCTTCTTTACAAGCTTCCCTAGCTTAACTTTGTCCTGGTCAAAGCGGCCTAATAGCACATACATCCCACACACACAAAAAAAAATATCCTTCTCTTTTGCCTCACCTAGCGAGTCAAACCGCGTTTCATTCAAAGGGAAGAGGCCAGCGCACTCTGTGCAACTAATGATAGGGCTCGTCAAAGCAACCGACATTATCATTTATTAACACATTTGCGAAAAATAGCCCTACTTGAAAAAATTTTGTTCCTCATTTGTACCCAACAGAAGGGCTCAAAAAACGCAAAAGCGTGAAAAAAAGAAATCTAGACATCTTGTCTAACCTAAATATTTCAGGAACGGAATTTCAAAAAAATAAAGAAAAGGTTTATTGGTTTTGCGCAGCGCTTCTGTTAGGCCGAGAATGCGCACTGATGGGACTGCACTACCGTTTCCTTCGGCGTCACTCAAGAGAGGAACGGCCTAGTGGGGTGCCTCGATGTAGCGCGACGCCGTGCAGGGTGGTGGCACCATTTGGCCTGCGCCGCGCCACCGTTTTGCTCCGCAGTCGCCATATTGAAGCGAGTCGCTTGTAATGCGCGTTCCTTTTAGCGTTGGTGAAGCAACATACTTGGGAAGTTTGCGAAGCTGTGATATATGCGAGATTTGCGAGGTAAGCCATAACACCTATGCTGCTTCTTATAAGATTATTGCACCTGTCCGCTTTTGGGTACGAGCGGACAGATGCAATGAAAGTCGGTGGTAACTCGGTTAGGCAGGATACCAGTAAACTATCGCAGGAGACGAAAGATCTGATCAAGAAACGCCAATGTATGAAAGCCTCTAACCCTACAGCTAGAATAGAACTGGCAGAACTTTCGAAGTTAATCAACAAGCGTAAGACAGCTGACATAAGGAAGTATAATATGGATAGAATTGAACATGCTCTCAGGAACGGCGGAAGCAAAAAAACAGTGAAGAAGAAACTAGGAATTGGCAAGAATCAGATGTATGCGTTAAGAGACAAAGCCGGCAATATCATTACTAATATGGATGAGATAGTTCAAGTGGCTGAGGAGTTCTATAGAGATTTATACAGTACCAGTGGCACCCACGACGATAATGGAAGAGAAAATAGTCTAGAGGAATTCGAAGTCCCAAAGGTAACGCTGGAAGAAGTAAAGAAAGCCTTGGGAGATATGCAAAGGGGGAAGGCAGCTGGGGAGGATCAGGTAACAGCAGATTTGTGGAAGGATGGTGGGCAGATTGTTCTAGAGAAACTGGCCACCCTGTATACGCAATGCCTCATGACGTCGAGCGTACCGGAATCTTGGAAGAACGCTAACATAATCCTAATCCATAAGAAAGGGGACGCCAAAGACTTGAAAAATTATAGACCGATCAGCTTACTGTCTGTTGCCTACAAAATATTTACTAAGGTAATCGCAAATAGAATCAGGAACACCTTAGACTTCTGTCAAGCAAAGGACCAGGCAGGATTCCGTAAAGGCTACTCAACAATAGATCATATTCACACTATCAATCAGGTGATAGAGAAATGTGCGGAATATAACCAACCCTTATATATAGCTTTCATTGATTACGAGAAAGCGTTTGATTCTGTCGAAACCTCAGCAGTCATGGAGGCATTACGGAATCAGGGTGTAGACGAGCCGTATGTAAAAATACTGAAAGATATCTATAGCGGCTCCACAGCCACCGTAGTCCTCCATAAAGAAAGCAACAAAATCCCAATAAAGAAAGGCGTCAGGCAGGGAGATACGATCTCTCCAATGCTATTCACAGCGTGTTTACAGGAGGTATTCAGAGACCTGGATTGGGAAGAATTGGGGATAAAAATTAATGGAGAATACCTTAGTAACTTGCGATTCGCTGATGATATTGCCTTGCTTAGTAACTCAGGGGACCAATTGCAATGCATGCTCACTGACCTGGAGAGCCAAAGCAGAAGAGTGGGTCTAAAAATTATTCTGCAGAAAACTAAAGTAATGTTTAACAGTCTCGGAAGAGAACCGCAATTTACAATAGGCAGCGAGGCACTGGAAGTCGTAAGGGAATACATCTACTTAGGGCAGGTAGTGACGGCGGATACGGATCATGAGACGGAAATAATCAGAAGAATAAGAATGGGCTGGGGTGCGTTTGGCAGGCGTTCTCAGATCATGAACAGCAGGTTGCCATTATCCCTCAAGAGAAAAGTGTATAATAGCTGTGTCTTACCAGTACTCACCTACGGGGCAGAAACCTGGAGGCTTACGAAAAGGGTTCTACTCAAATTGAGGACGACGCAACGAGCTATGGAAAGAAGAATGATAGGTGTAACGTTAAGGGATAAGAAAAGAGCAGTTTGGGTGAGAGAACAAACGCGAGTTAATGACATCTTAGTTGAAATCAAGAAAAAGAAATGGGCATGGGCAGGACATGTAATGAGGAGAGATGATAACCGATGGTCATTAAGGGTTACGGACTGGATCCCAAGGGAAGGGAAGCGTAGCAGGGGGCGGCAGAAAGTTAGGTGGGCGGATGAGGTTAAGAAGTTAGCAGGGACAGCATGGCCGCAATTAGTACATGACCTGGGTTGTTGGAGAAGTATGGGAGAGGCCTTTGCCCTGCAGTGGGCGTAACGAGGCTGATGATGATGATGATGATGATGATTGTGTGGTTACAACAATTTCGCTTTGGTATGTTTTGCTTTTGTATGTTTGATCATTCCTAAAGCATCCGGCACGCGGCATTATCAGTTTTTCTGTGACGCGAGAAGCGACCAGATTTATATCTCGATTGATCCGAGCCACGCGCGACGATGTTGGGTTCCAGAATTTTGTCATTGCCTTTATCATATCTCGATGTTTCCTTACCGGCTTTAAATTGAGCTCGGCCGAGAGCGGCGGGCATCCTGTTCGTGTCCCAGCACCTTTGCTGCTATCGCCGCCGGGAAGTGGTGCAGGTCTTAGTGTGCGCAAGTCAGCCTAATGAAGTGTTTCTTTTAGGAGTCTCACTTCAACGTCGACTGGTTGCTGATTTATAGCAAGAGACAGAATTGAAGCCTGCTGCATGTTGTCCACATTATAAACTCTCATGCTCGACAGCACCGAAAGGCGTTACATTATGAAGCAGTCAATCTGATCAAGTAATTCATCGGTTTGAGCATCCCAGTTGGACAACGCGGAACTATCTGCACAGTGGTCATTTTCTCTGAGATCTACACATGCAAGCATGCGCTGTTCTATTTCTGTGTGCAAGACGTGCTTAGGATTGCGAGTAAATGTGCGAGACCTTTATACAGCCGAATTTTCTGGCGGAAGCGCATGCTAAAGAAGAATATCGGCCGACGCTCCATTGCCCGCCGTATCTGCGCTCACCCCAATATGACGGTCAGGAAGGCAGTGTCTCTACCCTGTACGGCGGCGCGCTACATCTACCCACCCTACGGGTTACTTGAGCGAAGCCCCACCCATGAAAGGAAGAATGATTTACGCTCCTCAACAATTGCGGTGGAGTGTCGATGAAGCAGAGTGACCACTTCTGTCGACGGATGACGCTGCTGCACCTTTCTGTTTTTCCAAGAGCGCAGACAAGAGAGAGCAAGGCTGTGTCTTCCTGACCCTTGTGCGCAGCGTTTAATTGCGAAATACAAATCTGGGCACGACGGCTAGGGAGTCGGAGGAGGATGCGCTGTGTTCCGTTTGTCCCTAGGCGAGCTGCACTACGCACCTGCAGATAAACCCACCGGATTAAGGCTACCGACCTCAAGTTTTCTGATAGTGTTCCTGTATATGCTCCCGCAGGGAGCAGAGTTGCGCATAACTTTTCCGGCGCCGCTCGCACCGCTATTGGCCGAGCGCGGAAAATGACGTCAAATGATCCGCGCCACTGCGAAGCCAACTTTACGGACACATCGCCGACTCATGCGAACTCGTCGTTTCCGTCAGTACCATCGCCATTGCAATCAGTGGACCGTCGATCGTGCGTTCAGAGGAGCAGCTAGAAGCTCTTGCATCTTGAATCTTTTTCTACTTGCAGATTTGCTGCTACTAAATAGTAAGCACTACTAAATAGTAAGTACTACTAAACAGTAATAGTAAATAAAAGTAAGCTTTGCTTAAAATGTACGCATGTCAACATTTGAAATGCGCTTAAATCTGTGTCTGCACCGCATGTACCGAAAACGTGCAGCTGTTGTGAACGATGGTTAGTGATAAATGGCGCTCTGTTGACAATCACTGACATAACTGCAGGCACGATAGCTCTCTTGGCGACGGTCATTAATCGGCTGGTTTCGGCAGCCAAAATGCGCTAAGTGTCCACCTTACGTGTGTGAAGTGTTAAACACTCTTTAAAACATTTCTTGCTTTCTGACCATGATAAGACAACTTCATATGCATGCTGAAAATCATTGCACCGCTTTTTGTGGCAACGTACTGCGCGTTTGCGAGCGAACATTGGAGCTGCTCGAGCCACGGGAGTATTTTATTTTGGGGAATCTAAGGCGGTCCTACCCCCTATTTGTAGGTTCGTGTTTGTGTTTGTATATGCGTGTTTACATAGGTACATACAAAGTTTCGGTTGGTTGGAAGCCCACCCCCTCCGGCTGCACGAATGACTCGTTCGAGCGTAGCCTGTTTTAAGAAGTACCCTTTGCTAAGCGCCTGCGAGCAATTTGCGCTTGTAGCTCGCGACCACTAGAGAAAATGCGGAACACCGCGCGGCATTTGGCTCCTGCGCGCGCGAGGAGTGGCTTCGCTGCAGAGCGGGATCACGGCGGCGGACCTAAGCGCAACTCTGCTCCCTGCGGGAGCATATACAGGAACACTATTTCCAGACAGACACCAGCGCCACTCTTTCGCCTCGCGGAGAGCGGCGTCACCCTGTGTAAGGTCGCAGGCACTGTGAAGCGCTTGCGTGGCCCGCAATCTTTGCAATATTGTTTCTCGCGCCGCCGTTGCTTCGGCATTGTTCGGCGGTCAGGTAGCCGAGGTGCCTGGTACTGTGGCGTGGTGAACTTAAAGTTCAAGCTTTATTCATCAATGATGTCAGTTTTAGAACGAATTGTATACAGAATTAGCACTACACAGCGAGCCCCAAAGTTAGAAACTGTCATGGGGACTCCCATACATGAACAAAAAAAAAAGAAAAGAAAACGAGATACAGATTTAGCATTGGTTAAGGTGATTTTGCAGACAATTTGACAAAAATAAGGAACAGTGCGAGCAAACACGAAAATATAAAGCTGTTTAGTAAGACAAAATTGCAAAGAAAACTTCTGTAGTGAGCAAGAAATGTTAAATAAAATAAAGGTAGGAGTAATATAACATGTTGCATAATAGCTAAGTCAATTAATAATACAATCACAAAAGTCAGTTGTTAGGATGAAGAGAGTTGCTGCATAAATGTTTCTTAACTTGGTTCTTGAATATATGCTCTGTGGGGGATGATTTAATGGTATGTGGTATAGAAAGAATTCCACAATTTTATTCCCGCAAATGGGGTAGTGAACTTACCATAATTTGTACGCACGTTAGGTAAAACACGATTATCGAGTTCAGAGAACCTAGTGTTGTTAGTATTTACAAAAGTTTCAATAGCAACGCCATCTAGATGTGCAATATTACGAAATACCTTTTATATCTCGGTTGTTAACTTTACATGAAGGAGCTGATAAAGAGGATGAATGCTTAAACTGCAATAAAGTGGCGTCGCATTTGATAGCAAATGGCTGACAGTCATGAGAGAAAGCGCCTGATTCTGCAGGCGTTGAAGTTGGCTGAGGTGAGTGAGGTACGTGGTACCTCAGGCTGATACGCAGTAAGATAAATGGCTGTGAACGAGTTCATAAGAAAGGGAATGGATAATGTGCTGCTGAAAATATCAGCGGATTTTGATTATGGCGCATATTGCAAAAGAAATCTTACAGACAAGTGACTGCGCATAGCGATTGAATTTCAGATGCCTGTCTAAAACTACGCCAAGAAACTTTGTGCTATCAGATATTCGTATTAAGTTGTTATCAAGACGCACAGATATAGATCTCGAAGTTAGTGTCGGGGAAGAATGAAAAACCATAAAGACCGTTTTTAGCGGATTCATGCACAACACGTTCTTTCGACACCAGGAAGTTATGCTATGCAAGTCGACGTTAACCTTTCGCTGTAGCTCGTCGACATTATTAGCGCTAGTTCATTTATTGATACTGTCAGCCCAACTTTGAGCTATTACAGGAGCGCTAGGTGGCAATACAAGCAACAATATATATACATGATAAAGAAAACAAAAGTACATTTTGGGGAATGCACTGATAGTAATATCATGGCATATACAGCATGTAATACAATGCCGAGGTGTTGACAGTATTAACATTTCGCCAAGTTATGGTATACGTACACATGTGCTTTGACACATTCGAGCAAGTCGCGTATAGATAATGGTCTTACTATTGAGTCTGGTAATAGATTCCATTGTTTTATTGCTCTCGGAAAGAAGCTATACTTAAAACCATCATTGCGAGTAGTAGGAGGAGAGATATACATGCTGTGGCGATGACGAAAGAAGTTACTAGGAGAGAACTGAAAATAGTCATCTTTATCAATTTTAACATGGCCATGAATAATAAGAAAAAGAAACTTCAAACGGTCATACTGAGTTCTAGACTCCAGAGAGGGAAGTTCAGCATGTTCACATAACTGGGTAGGAGAGTGAGAACGACGATATTTGTTAAAAATAAATCGTGCAGCAAACCTCTAAATTTTATCCAGCTTAGACTGATTAGATGAAGTGTATGGGTCCCACACAATTTTTGCGTTCTCCATAACGGGTCGAATCAACGTTTTATATGTCAGGCATTTTACTTCAGGGGTGGCATTATGCAGATTTCTGCTAAGCTACCATAAGACTTTCTGGGCCTTAGAAGATACGTAATCAACGTGTTCATTCCAACGCAAATCCGAGGTAAGCTTTAAACCCAAGTATTTAAACATTGATGATCTTTTTAACGCGACACGTTCAATGGAATAAGCACAATCAATAATACTTCGTTTTCTAGTGATAGACATGTAAACCATTTTTTTTTCAGAGTTCAAAACCATTTGCCAGGTGTCACACCAATTTTTTACAGTTTGCAAAATTGAATTTGAATCGGACTGATCGGCAGGGAATTCGATACAATTATACAGTACGCAATCATCTGCGAAGCCTCTGATGGGAATTGTAATGTCTTGCGGCATGTCATTGATAAATAATAAAAATAACAGGGGGCCCAATACACTTCCCTGGGGTACTTCAGACTCCACAGGCGAAAAGTAATACCGGTATCCCTCACATGCAACAAATTGGTCTCTCTGGTTGAGGTAAGACGAAAACCATTCGGATAAGCGAGAGCTTTTGAATAGAGTTTTAATATTTAATAGCAACTTTGGGTGCGACACCTTACCGAAAGCCAGATCCAAGGATATTATGTCTGTTTGGCCTCGGTTATTTATTGTATATGCTAGATCTTGAACAGCTTCCATTAGTTGGGTCACTGTAGAGAGTCCTTGACAGAACCCGTGTTGGCATTTGTTTAGGACATGGTAGTTGTCCAGGTAGACCAATAATTCGAGGTGGACGTTCCTTGTACCTCGTCACGGAGCTTCGCAGTGGAAGGTAGGTCGAGCCTTCCTTCATGGCTCCCGGCGATGACAACTCGACTCAGCCGCCTCCGACACCTGTTGCCACTTCGATGACCGACATCACTCTCCCCGCTCCCCGTGAACGTGGCGTATTCTCGGGCAAAGATGGGGAAGATGACGAGGACGGGATTAGCCTGTACGAACACGTCAGCCGCAATAACCGGTGGGACACTACTATCATGCTCGCCAACGTAGTCTTTTACTTCGGTGGCACGCCTCGAGTTTGGTTTCGGACGCACGAAGATGAGCTCACCAGTTGGAATTCGCTTAAGCAAAAGCTCCGACACTTGCTCGGCAACCCATACGGTCACCACCTTGCCGCGCAGAATGCGTTATCCAGCCGTGTGCCGACGTCAACGGAGCCCTACGTGACGTACATTCAGGACATCTTGGGGTAACCCGCACGCACGACCGCGTCCGCCGCCGCTTCTATTGGCCTGGTCTCGCTCGCTCCGTCCGACGCTATGTTGCTGCCTGTGATCCCTGCCAGCGTCGAAAAACACCCCAGCTGCTACCTGCCCGTCATCTCCAGCCGATCACCGTCCCTGTGGAACCGTTCTTTCGTGTTGGATTAGGCCTCCTCGGTTCCTTTCCCACGTCATCCTCTAGGAGCAAATGGGTAGCCGTCGCAACTGATTACGCCACCCGATATGCTATCACGCGGGCTCTCCCTACCAGTTGCGTCACTCTTGTGAAGGCGGACACAACTTGAGTTAGGTCATAAATAAATGCGATATTTATTAACTGATCACAACTCCATACTTCGGTTCCTCCTGAAGAATTCGACGCCTAATCGATTCCAGCCAAATATAATCGCCCGCAGGGCATATGTTGTCATCTAGATGTACGTGCAAGTTCGTAAAGGTTGCCAAGTTTCTAGTACTTCTACAGGGAAGTTGGGAGGCCGGTACACACCAAGGATCAGCAAATTACGATCATTCAATGCAGTTTTAATCCAGACTGTTTCGAGATGGCTTGCATTATTAAGTACCGTAAAAGGGTTCTCGCTTTTCACAAGTATAGCTACCCCACCCCCTCTAGTTCGCCAATCCTTTCTCGATCCTCGCAATATCCGAGGGGCGTTACTTCGACATCAGTCACATCCGGATGCATCCATGTTTCTGTTATTGCCATTGCATCTGGATTGTGCTCTCTTACAATGTTTTCTAGGCTATCTTGTTGGTTAAGTACGCTCCTTGCATTCAGGCTAATGATCTTAAGACATGTAGATTTATTTTGGTCGAGTCAGTCGGTACCCCAAGCCGAACGAAGCGCGGCCGCAGGAGCCTGGTACGCCACTGAAAAGCGGCGAGCCAAATCCGTCCTTTATAGCTGCCAGCCAGACCGTCACGTGGTCTCCAGTTGACGTCTACGTGCTCGAACTAGCTGCGCCGTACGATGTATCCACGTGCAGCAGATACGCAGTCTTGATTCGTGTTGAGTCATCGCAAACGTCTGCAGCAGCCACTACAGTAGGCACGTTGTACGCAGCCCAGTAACGACGGTAAGCAATGCTCCCACAGGCCGCAGCAAGAGAAAGGATCCCAAAAAGCACGTGCACAAAAAGCGAAGTGTCAGGCGACATAGCCACGGCGATGTTGCCGTGTCCACTGAAAAGCGACGAGCCAAATCCGTCCTTTATAGCTGCCAGCCAGACCGTCACGTGGTCTCCAGTTGACGTCTACGTGCTCGAACTAGCTGCGCCGTACGATGTATCCACGTGCAGCAGATACGCAGTCTTGATTCGTGTTGAGTCATCGCAAACGTCTGCAGCAGCCACTACAGTAGGCACGTTGTACGCAGCCCAGTAACGACGGTAAGCAATGCTCCCACAGGCCGCAGCAAGAGAAAGGATCCCAAAAAGCACGTGCACAAAAAGCGAAGTGTCAGGCAACATAGCCACGGCGATGTTGCCGTGTCCACTGAAAAGCGACGAGCCAAATCCGTCCTTTATAGCTGTCAGCCAGACTGTCACGTGGTCTCCAGTTGACGTCTACGTGCTCGAACTAGCTGCGCCGTACGATGTATCCACGTGCAGCGGATACAGTGTCGTGTAAAGTAGTCGTGTCGTATGCATATGATATACAGTCGGTAATAGTCAGAAAATTAGGTAGGTCGTTAATAAATAGTAGAAACAGCAGCGGGCCAAGGATCGAGCCCTGAGGAACGCCTTGATATATGTTCTTAGGAGATGATAGTTTGCCGTCAATCTGAACAATTTGAGTACGATTCGTTAGGTAGATAGAAATAAACTGAAGTGGCGGGCCAGTTATGCCCTAAAATTCAAGTTTATATATTTTAATTTTTGGACTAATGGTCTGAAAAGGTGTTAAATATATAAATACACTTCCAAGCAGCAAGCCTTGGTGGATTGCCTTCTTGACTTTATCGGTGAAGGTTAGAAGCGCAAGCTCAGTTGAGCAACCCTGCCGAAAGCCATACTGTTTAGGTGACAGTAGATTAAATTTTGCTAGTTAGGATGGTAAACGCGTATTACCTAGTAGTTCAATTATTTTACTGAAAAATGAAAGAATACAAATAGGGCTGTTGTTTTTCAGAAGTTAAAGATTGCCTTTTTTGTAAGCAGATTTTATTTTACCAACTTTCAAAGAACTGGGAAATATGCCTGCTTTAAACATTTTGTTAACAATATCTGCTATGATAGGAGACGGTTCTTTAGAAACTAACGTGATACGAGATGGATGAACAGAGTCCAGGCCAGGTCCAGTAGACCTAAACGAAGATATAACATGAAGATCTTCCTTTGTATTATTGGGCCGCAACTAGAAAGAAAGAAGATGACGAGGCAATGTCGGCAGTGGGGGATCTGTTTGAGAATCGCAAGTACTACTAAAATACTCGCTGAAGGCATTCGCGATATCAGCTGGGTGGCAGTGTGCTTGTGTCTGAGTTTTTATTTTTGTTAAATGTTCACGAGATTTATTATTCAAGAATTCGTTGATGGACCGGCCAGTTGCGCCTCGCATTATTGCCATTACTCAAAATCCTGTTCTGAAAGATATCTCGTTTGGCACATTTAAGGGCGGCTGCAAGTGTGTTAGAATATCTTTTGAAACGAGATTTAAGTTCACAGTTAAATGGCTCACAAATCACCCTTTTGTGGAGCCAATTTTTCTTCAATATACATCGAAGTAGCGCTCTCGTGACCCAAGGTTTTCGAGGGAAACTGCAAAAACGAGTTTTGATACATGTAGTAGTGCATTCATGAATGCAGCGTGTAACTTCAGCCAAGAACAACTGATAAGCCTCTTCAGCGCAAGATTCAGCTGACCATCAGTCACTGTCGTGACGAGAGGGTGGGCTGGGCGCCGCATGGGCAAAGATGATAGCCTTTCCTCGCTTCAGCTCGTAGATTGTTCCGCATATGCTGTCCTGTGGTAAAAGTAGGAGTAGATTAGCGACTTGCTCGCGACCGCAATCGCCGCTGCCGAAAGTGCTGCAACAGTGACAAGAACACCCGAGACCCGCGGCCACCTGTAATGTTCTACAGTTTCCCATGCAAACGGTATCAAAAGGAAGGCAGGCAAGTACATTACCGCCTTCCGCAGCATTAACAAGTTGAAATACGAAAGTTAGCCGCTTACCATAATGCCTGCCTGTACCCGCCATGGCTGCGGTGTTTCGTCGCGGGATGGAATCGCGGGCACGGAGGCCGCATTTCGATGGGGGCATAATGCGGTAAACACCCGTGTGCCTTGATGCAGGTGCACGTTAAAGAACTCCTAGTGTTCCAGTTGATTTCGGAGTCCCCCACTACGGCGTGCCTCATAATCAAATCGTGGTTGTGACATTTAATGCCCCACATATAATTCAATTTAATTTAATGCTTGTCTTTAGTCACGGCCACGTTATTGCTTCGCCTTGTCGATATGGTATGGTGGTTAGGTCGTCATGGCGAGAATATCGCCGGTGCTTTACTTCGAGGGGCTTTGAGTGACACAATGAGTGTCGGCTGATTTGAGCGTGTGACGTACATTGTGCTTTCTCGTGTTTGTTTGGCAGCGCGCTCTTGGTGGGTAACGTTTCTCTGATTGCAAGTTGCAAGCAGTTTTGATTGCGATATATCCCAATAAGGGTCAAACTTTTTGGTCCTGTTCAAGAATGGTAGCTGTTGCACGGTCCGACAATTCGGAGCTAGCTCGTTTAGCTCGCTCAGCATTATGGTACAGACCACAGCCTACCATCATGACTTACTGGATTAGGATCGTTTAGAATTGTCGTCAGAAGTGGCCGTGTAGAAGTACCTGATCCTTTTTGGACTACACCAGCGCTTCCAAGTGTCTGAGTGATGGGCACAAATTAATCATGTATTTAGGCCCCTCCGGTACATCACAGTCGGTATGCCGGGGGACGCGATGACGAAATTGTCTCTGCTCGTACTTGTGACGTGGATTTCCATGAACGTTTCTTGCCACCTTTTTTAATCTTTCACAAATCCTTTGCCGCTTTCTGTGTTTTCGTTTTTAACGTGCAGTGACATCGCATCACATCACACGTTGCACCCAACCGCATCTCTCCGCTCTTGCCAGCTCTCAATGGTGACAGCGAGCAGAGGCTACGAGCCCCAGTGTGCCTTTAATAATGGAACACAGTTACATGCGAGAGCTCTCTCAACTGAATGCGCGATGCGAACAAAAAATGTCGCATCAAAAAACGGTAAATTAGGTGGCATGCGAAAGCGAACAAGCGCGACTTAGTTGACTGTGCCAAGAGCAGTGGTGAAAGATTGTTTCCTCTCTGTGTTTTTTTTGTCTGTCTGCCGGGAAACACGTAGAATTTCACCGGCGATTGTCGACACTTCTTGTTTTCGAGGCTGTTGTGGCACTGAATGGCTGGCATGTGCGAACAAATTATACATGGGAGACACAATCTTCAAGCGCGTACCACGCTGCCTGGTGACTTATTCACACGCTCTCGCGGGCGGCACTGTTCGGCAGCGTTGGTAGAACTGCGAGACAAGCCTGGGAAGTCTGTCTACCATCAAATGCGAACATTGCAGGCCTGGCCCTTTCTCACGCCAACCTTTTCGTTTATTTCGAATACGTCAAAAGATAACTATTTTTCTGTAACTTACTTGCCCATGTAATGCATTGAGTGGAACGATTAACAAATGAAAGGCGGCACCGATGGTTTTACTAGGTGATTTTTTTCGGCCGCCCAATACGCAATGCCTAAGTGATGATAACCAATGAGTTAATGTAGATAAGTAAGTGAAAGCGTAGGAGTGCCGCTTGTTCATGTTTACGTCGCGATAAAATTAATTTATTAATCTGAGGGCGTGGTCAGAGGTCGCGGAAATACCGAACTTTGCCAAACTCGGGCCTTGCGGCATAGCACCATTGCTACAGCCGATGTGGTAAATTGTGTAGTGCATTGCATTCGTAACAATTTAAAGATCAAACCAGCGAAATCTTAAGAACTTGCTTTGCGCCACAACGGCTCATATTTTGTAACCCACTATCTCACACTGATGTGTCAACGCTGGGGTATTCGTGCGTATATCGTATACTAATAAGTTCTAACAGCAAAATTGAGAGCAAATTATCTTTGGAAGGAGTGCTTTCTCAACGCAAGCTGAACGAATGCTCCTCTTCATCGTACCTTGAATTTACGCGTGGTAAATTTGAGCGAGGAAGTGTGCCTAAATGCTTTATTTAGGACGTATAGACGTTTCTGTAGGCAGTTTGCAGAATAGTGAAGTGATGTTTTCATCTAGTACGAAGGCGAAACGCGGAAAACAACGTCGTCTTTTCGTACATAATAGCAGCTGCAGACAGCCGATCGCGCTCCGTCAATGCTTAGATTACTTTCTGCGCAGTAAACACCGCATCATCGGCTCGGGTTCGCGTCCATGCAGCGCTCTCAGCCGCATCACACTTGGCGCAACGACTAAGTTAAACGCCTGACTACTTGACGCTGAACGATGTCATCGTGATGGCTTTCGGTGATGCCCGCAAACGAGCTACACTATGTCGCATGGGAGCCCGCGTGGGAAGACGTGATATGCGCTCGATTGGGCGCCATAGTAACGCTGAGACGCGGGTTTCAAAGTAAGAAAAACAGGCCACTGGGGACGCTTTCTCACTGGGGACGAAACACGAGAACTCACTCCGCTTTAGAATCTGTCCGACTTGCTAGCAAACGATGAGCGATCGCGACGTTTTCCAATCGACGGTGGTAGAAATACTGCGTTCGCACCTCGCGAGAATCCATACCGGACGTGCGGATGCTGAAAGAATACCGAGGTTAGTTTTCCCGCTTTGAACGTGGAAATTTTGTCTGTTTGCTCGGTAAAGATCAGCGTGATTGTCAACAGAACTGCAGGCATTCTTAGTAACGATCTTACGAAAGGATCGGGGAGAGTATGAAGGGGATTGATCAGCGCTGACACCCGCGCGAGAGAGAACGACGCCGAGTAGAAAACACCTTTTCACGCTGCTGAACGCGGGAGCCATGCGATTGCTTCAATCGATCACCGCGTGGCGTCACAGGGTTGCGACCCAAAAGCGAGGAAGAAGCAAATATTGTCCAAGGAAGTCGTGCAGCGAGGCGAACTCGCCAACCAGCCTACACGAGACCCTTGAAAGAAAGATTTAGTGAGCAGAGATTTCCTTCTCTATTTTGTTGTTGTTCTGCAATAGTTGCTGATATGAGAGGGGACAGGACGCGGGAGTAGACCCAGGCAGCTTGCTTGGGCGGAAAAAGCGCGATTGCGTTCGCTTCAGAGGCCCAGCTGATGCTTAGAAGTCAGTCACCGTGTGCGTGGCGCTTAAGGAACTCAATGGAATCACGACGCGACCACGGTGAGTCTCTCAGTGTGTCATGTATTATATAAACAAAGCTCCTGTTAGACACAGTGAGCACGTCGTACGATGAAAATGTTTGCTCTTCTGGCTTTGTCGTTTGTTGTATAGTCTTGAGCTAGCCTTTCCGCCGCGCCTATACATAGCCGTAATCAACAGTTTTTTCTTTGCACCCTCGTGTTTACCTTAGTGCCAATGCAGAAGAAAACTTAAAGAATTTGGCGTCAATAGAAATAAGCCTTTAATTCTATAGAATTCAGTGTAAGGGGAATAAGACGAGAAGAAAGGAAAGGAAGAAGGCAGCGATGTTAACCAGGAACACAACATAGACAAAAATGCATGGACTATGGTGAGTCGACACCCGTTTTCATTAGGGGTGCGCAAACATTACAAATTCGGAATACAAATCGAAAAGCTTGTACTATCCGAGTCACACACAATTCGGTAATTTAACAATTACCAGTATCAGTTGTCTATGAAAACTCATTTTCGTAAGCTTACATGAAAGTTTTACATTACGCAACTGACAAAGCATTCCACAGAAATGTTGCAGAGCAATGCACTTTTGCAACGAAACTGCTAGCAACTAGCTGACCGAGATTTTTCGCGGGGCGTCCTCACGGAAAGAAGATAGCTTTAGCGATTGAAGCGAGAACTGCATAGATCCTTTGATATCACGCGCACAACCTACAGCACAGCATTTGTTTCGTAAAATAACAAGCACGAAACAAGCATCAAAACCACATGATTGAAGATAACACTCCAGATAACAATGCGAAGCACCTAGCGATCCCTGTAAAGGTTTCCCGGTAAAAATTACTGTTGCGCAAGCCACCGCGGTGGCGGCATCTTGCGACGTGGGTAGTGACGTGACTAGCGTTTCATAAATAAATGAACCAGCCTACCACTTGGTCTAGCAACTGATTTTATTGTTGTTGCTGCACCGCGGGGGTAGGGGGCAATGCACAGTTAGGACTCCCGAGGAGCAACGTGATTACCAGGAGCGGCAAAGGGAAAAGAAACGGGAGTAACACCATGCATGGCGGCGTACTGCCAAAATTACTATTACTCGAAGTTACCACTACTACCATTACTCAAAAGCCATAAAGCATTGCATAGCCCCCCCCCCCCCCCCCCCCTCAGCTGTTGTAGTGGTGGTTTTCAACTGCTTTGCTGGACATCCGCTTTCGCAGGGCCGGGAGAGTGACTCGTTTTTTAAAAAGAATATTGTTTGTTGTATGTTCCTCCACATCGTGTTTGATGAATCTTTGTTTCGGTGTTTGGAGCAAGCAATTTCATGTAAATAAATTCATCGTAACAGTTGTGACCGATAGGCATTTCGCTGCACATCATTGTTACATATTACGCTTGTCGCATGATCGGTATACAATTTAGACGGTGGTTATTTTCGTTGCTCCTAGGGAATATTCTCAGGTCTATAGTCTTTTGGTACTTGCATATCGAGATCAGAGTTGTATGTTCAAAAATTCTTTGTAAACTGCGTTCGAGGCATGCCTTCCAACCTTATAAGGCATTGTCAAGAAAGCAGCAATATTGAAGTTTATAACCGAATTATCAGTCCCCCTCAGATACATTCTCGTTAGCTTTAGCTCTGTCTAAAGCAACCCAGCTTGGTTGTTCATATTTGTACCTTAGGCCTTCTCTACATTTGGATGCAATAGCTAGAAAGAGTGAGAAATCTTGGCAAAATTGTTTTGCAGGGTGATGCCAGCAGCATTCACAAATCCTTCTACAATTTTGCTTTTGCCGCTTATCTGGACACCGCTTTGGCAATATTTGCCAATAGAAAACTTTTCAGGGGTCTTGGTATGAAGAGGAGGTAAGCTATTTAGCACCATTTGCTACCAGATATAAACGATGTGGTTATTTGTTTTTTATTGCGATAGCAATTATATGGACATCCTAAGCGCATTTCTGCGGTTGTCGTCACCATGATGTTGCGTGTATAGTCCAAGTGCGATAACACTGTGGCCGCGTGCCGTATGCTGTAGCTGCGAGTGAACGTGCGCGAAGGCGAGGCGAGATGGTGGCTTGATCTCGTGCGGGCAAGGGAGGATAGTGGGGAGGAAGCGCGCAGTCTTCCACCACGCGAAAGGCACCAGGGAGGGAAGGGGGACATTCTAAGCCGGCGGCAGTCGCGTATAGCGCGGCTGACAGGGGCTGCGCGGTCTTTATTTTGGAAGCGATTCACGATCGGTACAAAGTATAGTTTCGATGTGGTTTGATAGCTTCGTGCGCTCTGTGTTCTAGTCGCTTAGTTCGTGTTGGTGCTAGAGGCAGCACCGAAGGCCAATTCGTTCGCTGCTGCTGGCGCTCTTCTTCACGCAGCGTTTTGACAGCGAGAGTCCGTGCTCATCGAGTGAGATCCGTTTTATGTTTCCTGTGCGTGCTTGTTAATTCAGTTAGTAGGAGCAAGTTTACGCGTTTACACGGCCGACAAAGCTACAACTCGTATCCTGCATAGACGTCTACTAATTTGCTGCAGCAATCGATGCTCCGCCTTTCCGGCCACACTGCGACTTTTTTCCGACTGCCGATGTTTGAACAGACAAGCGAAGAATTATTTCACCAAAGCATGCTCCCACACAGGCGAACGTAAAAGCTCGATGCTTTTGAGCGTGAACGTGAGAGCCTTGTAGAGAACTGTTGTAGAGGCCTAAGAGTGGCACCGAGAAATTTCACTCACGTGCAGCGCACACGCAGCTTGAAAGAATTGCGCGGTGTTGCGATGCCGATCAGTGCAGCTCCTGTCAACATCTAATAAGAATGTCCTGGCATGCACGGGAGGAGTTATTTACTACATGGCTGCGTTTTCTATGCTGCTGCAGAGAACGACGGGCACATGTTTGCGAAATACGGGAAGACACGGGATCAGTCATAAACCTTGCGCCTTCGTTGAACAACCTACTCTTGTCTAGGACTGTGGAATGGTTGAATCACAAAGATATATGACCAATCAATGATCCAAATGCTAGCAGCTGTTATGCGCAAATTGCAGATACAGGGTGTTTCTTTGTCAGCTGCACCAATTTTTTAAGATATTGACTATGGCAGATAGCAGAATTCTAACCCTTGATCTAAATTACTTGATGAAGCGGCCATTACTTCTATGAAAATCAGAATCTTCAACTGAATGTTTAGGTAAATATCGCTATTAATTTTTTAAATAATTACTTTACGTTACATATTTCAATCTACGAATTGTAGCAGCTGCTTTCGCACGGCGAGTGAATTCTCTGGACAGCACCAGTTCCGAGATATTAATTTTTAAAGTGTCCGTCGAAATGCATTTGTCTTGCAGTACTTTTGCATGTCAACGCATAAAGTAGTGGTTTCTTAGAAAAGTAACTGCCGCTTCCTTCACTGTTGCTACCAAATGCAAACACACTTTTCGAAGGAATGTGGCAGAAGCAGTGGAAGCAATCATTCACGGGTACTAGCCGAAACACATGTCTGGTTTCTTAAACAAAATGTTTAAATGAGTCCGCGAATGGCTGCAGAGAATGGCTGCAGAGATGTCCTGTCATACATAGTGCGTCATTATCTTGCAATTCGAAGTGCACTTTAGTAAACTTTCTCAGCCCTCGCGCACCTTGTCACGGTCAGTAGTAACCTTTCAATGAGCCTCGAAAGGACAGAAAAAATAATAGAAACCAAGTTTCCCGAGCGTTTTATGCTATGCCGACCATCTCCGGTCCATGAAAGAGGCCGGCCACTACATGTGTTCCCCGCGTTCATAAATTACTGCCACCTCAACACAAGACGACCCCGCCTCATTAATAGAGGACGCATTATTCATCCGCGACACCACAGGATAGGTAAGCGCTTAGCCTGTGCCGAGCAGGCCTTTCGCACTCCACTAATGGCACCGTCCCCCTCCCCTCCAATCTACACAAGTCAGACAAAACAGACTGCCCCCAGCCGCCGTGGCGAAAGGGCGAGAATCCGAGGTGGAAGGACTCCGGCTCCCTGGGAGGCGACGACAACCTTTTGGCCAACGTTCGCCTTGGCATTGGCAGCGCCATGCAGGCCGTTGCCCAAAGCGCCGCAACCGGCATGCGTTCGCTTGTACAGCTTTCAGGCTCTGTTGCGTTCACCTTCGCGTTTTTCTGTACACGCGGTGCTTTGCATCGCTTAACTTTCAGCTTGCAATATCTAAAACTCCCTACTTGCGGACAGACGCCTGAACAGATATGGATTTTTCGACTGAATTGCTGAATGTGCTGCGAGACCTATTGCCTGAAAAACTCAATACTTTACGTTCGTACATAATTCTTAAGTAAACCATTAGGGTGTTTTAGCATGATACGAGGACGCAAAAAAAAAGAAAGAAGCAACTGAGAAAGAATTATGGAATCATCCATACGCGAAGCATGTTCGGTCCGTCTTTTAATTAGGAGGAACATTTTTTTCGTCGGAACACAGCCAGACACATCTGCGGAAGCTTGATAATGGGATTATCTCACTTCTGTTTGTACCGTTTCTTTAAGGAACAGCACGACCTAACAGTATCAGAAAATGAACGCAGTCATAAAATAATGTTCGCGGAAGAAAGCCAAGAACAAAAGCAAGACAACTTTACTAGAAAACGAACAGATGAGCAAATAGCGTGTGAACCTAAGCGCATTGTTACTGATTAGTTTTTTTTAGTCGCCATCAAATAATCGAGCACACTACGCAGTATTTGCTGACCTGAACACCTAGAAGCTGAGAACATGGACGAAAGTGGAAGATGCGAAAGCTGTTGCAGCATTTATAATTCCATTTTGCAATATCGTTTGAGGGCGAAAACAGCACATCAGATATGAAACGAGACGGTAAGAAAAGCATGAGAAAGAAAACAAATGCATGAGAGGGTGCTGAAACATGGAGATCGAGGAAGACCGCTGCCTTGTTCAGACCACACCACACCAGCACGGCACACTTTTGAAGCGAACAAAATGATGGGACATCTCATTTTTAAAGCGCATTGTTCTCTGAGTTATCCTTTTATGGCCTCAGAAATGAAATTTACCGGAACGAAATATAAAACGATTAGTGTGATTAAATAAGTGCTTTAGAACGTGAAAAAGATCAAGATACGACAGCACTACGTTGGCATCTTCCTAAGCTCCCAAATAGAGAGGGCATTTTTCATCAATATTGTCTGCTACGCGGCTGCGCAATTAAGCAATTCTTAGAAATCCCCGAGACTTAACAGCACGGTTTGTCGTCTGGAGTTCTTGATGGAGACAGTTGTCATGGTTTGTTCGCAATACTCCTATATCATCATACAAAGTACTCCTAAATTAAAGCCAAATAAGCCTCTGATTTTCACTATAGCAGCAGCTCGTGTGTTTTTTTTTTCCTCCTTACTTTTACCCTGTGGTGTATTTTCTGCAGTGCCATCGCGCCAAAAGTGAACACCCAGCCTCTAGTCCAACTCTCGGTATCCCTATGCAGCTGTTGCACTGATTACTCACAACGCCTTGAGCCTTTTACAAAACTACAGACCTCTGCAAACTCCCACAAATTAATGCAACGCGGACCAGGCGGCATGACACCGCAGGCTGCAGAGTAACGGATTTAATGAACATACTTACGAACAGGACCAGACATGGTTCATCGTTCAGCTAAAGGCACAGTAAAGAAAGACCCCGTTTTGCCCGAAAGTCGAAGCACTCATAACAATAGCCCATTATTAAAGAATTACACAAAGCAAAGTTGGTTGTTTTACAAAGCGTATAAACTGAAGTAAACCTTCGCTTCCTAACTAGAGAGAGAGGAAAGGCAGGAGGTTAGGCAGATGTGTGTTTACCGTTTGCAACCTTGGACTGGGGTACGGTGAATATGGGTTTAAACTTTCTTGTTGCCTGGCACTCTGTTCCTTTGCAAACTAAACAAGCAACACATGCATGGTATCACGCTCACAGAGGGAAACGTCAACACATCTCGCTCGATGACCGCGAGAACACACTGTCATAGCTGGCGCTAGGAGCGCGAGCAGAGGGGATCATAGATTTGTGGTACCGCTCGCTGGATGGATGGATGGATGTTATGAGCGTCGCCTTTGGAACGGGGCGTTGGGTTGCGCTACCAAGCTCTTGCTATTATACTGTCCAATGTCCTACCTAGGTTGAACAACAACAACAAAAAAAGACAAAGAAAGAACGTGATAAACTCCCACAACCAAATTTGCTGATCCCCTATTGCGAACTGTGCTTTTGTACGTCTCCGTTTTTTTGTCGCTTCGCTACTTTTCTTCCACCAATCTTCCAATCGCCTCTTACTCGACTCTTACTCTGCTCTTACTCGGCTATCACTCGGCTCTCCCTCGATTGATCATTTCAACAGTGCCACCGCTCGGAAAGTCGGATTACCTGGCTGATCACGTGGGAAGACAGCACGCACGAAGCAATCTGCCATCTCGGCTAGCCCCTACAAGCCGCACCCGCATCTGGTGACCTGCAACATACGGTGCGCGGACAACCATGCGCGACCGTGGGCGGCCTAGCATGCCTGTCTAAAGGATACGTGCATTCTCCTTCCCTATAGCGCGATATGCGCGCGAGCTGACGGCGTACGCCAATCCTCCATCTTTCTCGGCTCTCCATCGCACGCTTCATCTCGCCCCCGCAGAATGCGGCGCGTGGGCCGCCTATTTGCTTAGCACTTGGACATTGTATGGAGAACCACGGCGACGCCGGCAGTTATGGCGAAAGTGGCAGCAGTGTTCACATATTTGCTTTCGCAATGAATAAACAAAGCTCGCTAGAGTTTCTCAGTACGGTTACCACCATCTGACGCCGCCCACACTGTTGCGTTACTTCAAGGCCGCGGCATCTGCCTCTTGCGAGTTCGTATTCCGTAGAGATGAATAATAGCATGAAAAACAAGAGACGACAAAGAAACACAACACGAGCATAGACTAGGAACTGTAGTTGGTTGTCATAAACACAAATATGTAACATAGCACTAACACGACGTGAAAAACCCTTAAAGACTAGTGGCTAAATAATCTATTTCTAACTTATGTAGCCTCACAGACGGTCTGGCAACGCCAATGTCACCATACTTGCGAATAAATAGCGCTTCAGCGAACTTCTGCGCAGTCTTATCTTTGTGCCTCGACAAGACCTTAGTATCACTTAGTAACCGTTTGCATTTGCATTCTTTGCAATGTACCCCCAAATGAAACAACGGCTGCCCTTTCTGAGAAGTCCATGTCTTCGGTTCATTTGCAGTTGCCCAGACACCGTCTGGCTTGGCCGGTGCGCTTTGCTTCTTTAATAACAGGGCAGAACGTCGTCTAAATAGTGCCCGCAGGCACGAATAGAAAGCCGGCGGCCCTCAGGAAACTGAGGGTTACATAATTTTGGATGAAGCTAGGTGAAATAGGTCAGCCCTAAAGAAACAATGAATGTAACAAAAACATTCTGGGAGAACGAATCTTACGATCAATGTCGACGGTAATGTTGTAAATATTGAAGCAATGCAGCGATACTGAGTATTGTCGCCGCCGAAACGCGGCATGCGTAAGGCGTACCTGCAGCAGCCCCTTTTCCTGCAGTGTTCTCTGGAGAGGCTGCTTCACCTAGTGACGCAGCCGCGAAGTTCGTGTGTGGCGCGTGTCTGAATATAAAGTCAAACAGAGTTTTATGAAAACACACGACGCGGGATCGTTAGCACCCAGAAAAGCAGAAATTCTGAAGTGTTTTTTTTTTGTGTGATAACAGAGCAGCATACTCAGTGGCACATTCCAAAAAACCAAAGTTGGCGCCAAAAAGATTCATTTGAGAGCGGCACATAAACAATAGACCTCATAGACCCAAGTTGGCCCGACGGTTGGTTTCGAACACTGTTACCTCGGTGCAACTGTCCCATGCTCTACTCATCAGGCAAGAGACTATCTAGTCTTCCAAATGACGTGAAAGGGGCTAGATAGGGAGTGGCAGAAAGCATGCCACTAACTGGGTGAATAGAGAGAGGGAGAAATTAGAGAGAATAATAGGCAGGGATTGTAATCAGAAAAGCGTCTACATGGCCAATCTACGCTGGGGCAGGTGAAAAAGGAGAATATAATGGCGAGAAAGTTGCAAAGAAAGTTCCCAAACAATGCTACTCGCTTAAAAGTGGTGGCAAAACCCATCTCACTGTGACATCTAATCTTATTCGGTATCCCAGATACAAGTGGATGCGAACCTACCTGCTCAGGCAGAGGAAAAAAAAATCATTCGGCATTGCGCGAATCAACTAAACATGACCGTGAATCCTGAGGAAATTGAACGTGCGCATCGCCCCTGCCGCCTTTCGGATAACCGAAACCGCGCAATATTTGTAAAATTAGCGCTCTTTGAAAGAAAAAGAAAATCGTGTCTAATGGACTCAAGTTGAAAGTCCTAACCATCGAATTGGCGAAGACTAATCTCGTACTGTACAAAAATTCCGGAAACATGTTTTGGCTTTTGCAAAGACCGTATTAGTTCCGTTTTCACTAGGCTACAAAACACTGTTCATAGGATCTACTAAATACATGTACGACAAAAGCATGACATGTGTGAAAGCTGTCAAATAACAGTCATCCAGAACGACAACTCGCCCTAACGCTACTAGTTTAGCAATTTGTTCTAAGATGCGCACTTTCCTTCCCAAAGGTGACGTCGTATCTAGTCTAGTACTATTATCTAGAACTAACTTGTTGATATTCAACGAAACCTGGCTAACCGCTGACCTATCCGACACCGTCATGCATCGATGACTTACCCGGTTTTCATGTTGTCCGTAGCGATCGCCAGCACTAGAGGCGGCGGGGTGCTCATTGTCGTTAGTAATACGATACCCTGATCCGCTGCTCACAACCCAAAAGACCTTGAAATAGTATGGCTACTCTTTTGTGCAACCCCACAAACTATCTTGCTCGCAAGAAGACACAGGCTTTACTGAGAAGCTCAAATGTGTTCTAAATGTACTGATGAAAAAATGCACTAAAACTCAGATTTTGCTCTTCGGGGACGTTCATTTCCCTCGCGTCAATTGGGAAATCTATGCATCTTTGCCACAGAGTAGAATTGATAATTTCTTCCTCGAAGTCTGCTTTAATTTTTCAGCTTAAACCAGCTAGTTTTAGAACCAACACGCGTAGAGCAGGACTCCACCAGCATTTTAGATTTCATATTGACTAACAATCCGTCTAGCCTAACTTCTATGTTTTACCTCCGGGAAATTAACGAAAATGAAGTAATTCGTACGGTCTTTAACTTTACCTCTCCAAAACGCGAATCATGGAATAAAATAATACGATCATACAATAAAGGCAACTACGACGCGATTACCAACAAACTTGTATCTTTTCCCACCGCTTTCCGGGCTGACTTCCACAACCGCACACTTCAAGCGAATTGGTCAATCTTTCCACAAAAAAAAAGAAAAAAAAATCACTGAGCTTGCTACTACCCACATTCCACTTATTCCGGTACGGACTAACAGCAACAAAGTTTCTTTCACAGATAAAATTAACAACTCTAGAAAATTATAAAAATGATTTTCTTTTTGTTCCGGAAAGCAAAACAATTATCCTGGGGCCTGGGGAAAATATTACAAGGCAGAGAGAGCTTATCTCTCAGCTATACGTTGCAGAAAGCACTCCTTTTTTCATGATACGGTGCCTCGTGTACTAAGCAGTAACCCGCTGAAGTTCTGGAAATTGCTAAACCCCAAGCCACCGGATGCTATCGTTATCACCGACCATAACGATATAGCGGTCCCCAAACAAGAGTGTGCTGATGCATTTAGCCTTGCGTTTCCATCGGTATTCACCACTGAACCAGATGCTCCATTACCTATACCACCTTTTCCTGTGCAATCTGCTATGTCACCCATAGAATTGACTGAATATGGCTTAACGGTAATAATTGAAAAGCTAAAGCTCTTACTCTCATCAGGGTCGGATGGCATCAACTCTAAACTGTTAAGTATACTAAGCATACTACACAAAGCGTACTTGAAATTAATGTTCTCGCTGTTTTTATCCTCCTGTAGCATCTCCGTCGCCTGAAAGGATGGGCAAGTCGTTTCAGTCTGCAAATCAGGTAATAAATATTTACCTCCTAATGCGGATTAACTTCCCTACTAGCATACCCTCGACAGCTGCTTTTTCGGTGTAGCATCGCATGGTAATAAGGTGCTTGATCTGCATTAGCTATAAGGAAAGCTACCAAATGACGCAGAAGCCCATAGTGTGACAGGCGCGTCAGGTCGAGCATTTACAGCAAATTTACGACAGCGTCCAACTTTCAGTTATTTGAAATAACAGAACCTGCAAGGGTGCGCCGTTGGAAATCGGTTACAGGTTCTCCAGAAGAGAACACCCTTTGGAAGGGCAACGCCTGTCACGCAGATCTGTGCCGTTGCTAAATCTTAGGGTATAAGTCCCTAACTGGTCTCTGAGCCTCAACGATCGAGGGGGACCCAGGTGTAAGACAGTTTGCAGGTGCAATTTGCACACTGCGGCCTTCAAACAAAAATCAAATGCACACAAACACACACACAGCAAACCTCAACGTGCACCTCAGGTCACAATGTATTCAATTCCTTGCGAAATTCAATTACTTCAGTAATGAAAATGCGCCACGACAAGGGCTGGCGTGGTTGTGGTTCGGGAGTACTTTCTTCTGACGTACAACGCCGCCGACACCGGATTTTCGTGCGACACGGTGCCTCTAACGCTATCGCGCTAAAAGACAGAGATAAGAAAACAAATTACTCGCCAAATCGCTCCTAATGAAGCAACGCCAAGTACGATGCCATGCGCCACAGTCAACGGCGCATCCACAGTAATGCAGTGATGGTGCTGCCAACTCAAGGTAAATTTTGCGGTGAATAGTAGGTAATCGTGCGGTAGGAGCGCATGACACTGGTAAATAATGAAACGCCTCTAC
Source organism: Dermacentor andersoni (assembly GCF_023375885.2). Taxonomy (NCBI): domain Eukaryota; kingdom Metazoa; phylum Arthropoda; class Arachnida; order Ixodida; family Ixodidae; genus Dermacentor; species Dermacentor andersoni. The sequence goes on along the minus strand of NC_092818.1, from coordinate 42,775,709 downwards.
GATGCATCGCCTATGCAAAGTTTTAACGCCGTCTGCGCGTTATTCACGTATCCTACCGCAGACCAGCAAACATTATTAATAATTTAGGAAGATAGGCCGTGGGATCTGGGCTCTCTAACTCAGTTGCATAAATAAATGCTTAATAATATGCCCAAGAGCAATATGTATTCGAGGCAAATCCCTAGGGCCGTGGCACCAACGAGACCTGCGTGCGGGTTCGGGTGTTTGTGTGTGTTTGTACGAGCGCCATTGGCGCGTGCAGATACCGTTGCGGTAACCGTTGCAGCAGGATTAACAGAGGGCAGGTGGTCGTGGCCGGGACGCGGATCGGCGGCTGGAGGGTGTCGCGCGAACAAAGAGGGCACGCGAGTTTTTATTGTCAAGGGGACGCGAGTTTGGGCATGCTGCATGGCCGGTATCGAGGCCGTGTGCGCTCGCAGCACTGGAAACAGGAACGACGCTATGTGCCCGCGCGAATGGGAATTATTGATCGTGCGGCTCCCTTTGTCTGCGCAAACTGGGCACGCGCGGCGTGTGTTCGCATGCTTCTCTCTGGGTAGGTCATGCCGATTTACAGGCTCTTTCTTGGCCCGTGCAGCGTGCGAAATTGCTTTGAATTGGATTGACTGTTTCGATGTACATAATTATTAAGATAGCGTTGACTATAACTGATGTTGGTTGATGCTCGATTGACTGATTACTGTAGGCCGAAGGTTTTAGACATTCAAAAGGTGCGTTTTAGGCGCTAATGTAGGCAGGCGAAACCCCTGTCAGGCGTTCAACTTCGTAAATATGGGCACCATAAATCTTAAGAAAACGAGTAATTTTATACCAGAACGCGCGCGACATTTATCTGCAGCAGGAAAGGCGAAAATTCAGTGATTTGTGATGATACAAAGGCCCAACAATTGAACTTAGCAGTCGAAAAAACAGCTGATAAAACAGCAGGAATGTTGACGACAAACTGGCTTGCTTCAACCAGCGCACTGCTCACATTCATGTACTGTCGGCCAAAAAACTAAACGGACCACGGCTTAGGTGGCCGGAGTGGCAGCTGGGCCACACCGGGGCGCTAATATCTTGCTTCGCGCGCTGACGACGAGAGTGTCCCGAGTGACGCCAGACTTCACCCTCACCCTCACGCGTGGCCTCGTCACGCTTGAGAAATTTCTAGTGCGCCATTCGGTTGCTCTCGTGCTGACGGCTGCGATGTAGGGGACCGTGCATTGCAGGTGGTAGTCTAGCAGATGGCGTTGTCGCACAGTAGCGGACGGCAGCGGGGCATCATACCGCGGCACTCAGAAGGAACGAAGACCTGTTCTGATTGTTGTTTTGCTTATATTCACCTTATCTTTCATATTAGTGCATGTCGCCGGCGTCCACGGTTGCTCGATTTTAGGTAATATAACGCAAGCACCCGCCACGGCGGCTACGGTGACGCACGCTCTTTTACGCTGGCGCTAAGGTTACTGGCGCCAAGCTTTACTGAGGGCACGGCTTTTCTGTCGAGAGCACTTTTCCGGCATTGTCCGGCAATATTTACATCAGGAACACCTCTGAAAAATGCTTTAATTAGATACTAGAATGCGTACGCAGTTATGAAGCTTTACAACAGTACGGCCAGGAAGAGATAATTGGGAAGACGAAACGGAATAACTAGTCAGTCGTGAAAGTTTATTCACGGAAGCATTCCATGGCTTGAAGGGGTCCTCAGTGTGATGAAAAGTTGCCGTCAACCGCGATGACTTGGCTTGCTTGCCTTGGCATCGAGAGCGCCACCGCTATAGCTTCGAACATCCGCGTCGCGCTTCCCGCTCTCTAACTTATAGCGCCGACGTGAAAGAGCGCGCGTCACCGTAGCCGCCGTTGCGCTTACTTGCGCGATGTGTCCTAAAATAGAGCAGTGGTGGACTAATATGAAAGATAAGGTGAATATAAGCAAAACAACAATCAGAACGGGTCTTCGTTCCTTTTCAGTGCCGCGATTCGATGTCTTGCCCCCCGCTACTGCACAACAGCGCCATGTGCTACACTACCTGTACGGTCCCCTTCGTCGCAAGCGCGAGCAGCAGAGCAACCGAACGGTGCACTAGAAATTTATCAAGCGTGGTGAGGCCCCACGTGAGAGTGAGGGTGAAGTCTGGCGTCACTCGGGGCACTCTCGTCGTCCACGTGCGAAGCTGATCAAGAGGCTTTATGCGAAGCGAGATAGCAGCGCCCCGGTGGGGCCCTGCAGGTGCTTCGGCCACCTAAGCCGTGGTCCGTTAGCTTTTTTAGCCGATAGCCCTATGGCCACTGTCACTTGCTCGAGACATCGCATTGGTGGACTCGGTATGAAATACAATGCTTGAAAAGTTTTGCATACTAATTTAAAGAAGCGTTATTTTATGTCTACCTGATACAAATAAATTACGACTCAACAAAAGCAGAATGTTCGCGTTGTCGGTTGTAGACGGGTGGAGGGCGCTTCGCTCTTCGGCCTTGGTCAGAGCGGCCACCGCGAGTATAGCAGAGCAAATTGCGGTTGCGCTGGCCATGTGTGACGCAGAGCGTTCCTACATTTACACCGAATCGAGAGACGCAATCAGAGCTTTCGAATTGGGTAACCTCGCCCAAGAAGCGCCCTTTATTCTAGAGAAAAGGGCTTGCCCCGGTTCTCATTATATCACGTGGTTCCCCGCACACACGGGGACGAACGTTCTCGAAGGCTTCCCAAACCTCAACGAGCTGGCCCACGACCGTGCGCGAGAACTCACGCGCCGCGACGGTCTGAAGGCTCCGGAGGGGCAGGAAGGGACTTACCAGAACGACCCATTCTTCCCGTTGAATGAAAGTACTAAACATTACCATCTTGGTCGGAGAGTTCATGATCTGCCTCAACCGAAGCTCAGTAGAGGCCAGTCAGCTACTCTTGGAATGTTGCAGGCGGGATCTTTCCTGTCGCGGGAATTCCTCAGTAGCATGTACTCGGATGTGGACCCTAGTTGTTCCGACTGCAGTGAAACCTTTTTCTCTATGGCTCATATGCCTGGCGCTGTCCCGCGTTGCCTAACGACTCCCTCTCCAGGGAAGCCGAATGGCAGGAGGCCATCAAAAGCAAGGTACTCCGAAAGCAAGCCCAGGCTATCCAGAGGGCCCAGGAAAGGGCGGAGCGTCACGGTGTTCTGTCCTCTACGTGGGCGCGGCCAGCGGCTACAAAGGCCACCCGTTAGGAGGTCCTTACAGTAGCTCCTCAGGATTAAATAAAGTTCACTGTCTGTCTGTCTGTCTGTCTGTCTGTCTGTCTGTCTGTCAACAAAAGCAGATACAAACAATAAGCGCAAGCGAGACGTGGTTTCCTTAAATATGAATGTGTTACATGACGGTTGTTAATTGCAACACTGACAATTTTCTCATATAAAAATGTTATCCAGATTTCAAATGAAAGACGTTCCTACCGTGCCTAATACAATCTAAGACATTTGAAGAGCATCTTTTCAAAGGTGTTTTACAGCTTTCGCAGCCAAAGAGCTATTCGATCAAAAAACTCATTTTAGGACCCATCGGGAGTGTTAATTAAAGGCGTGAAGAAATGCAGCTCAACAGTGGTGTTTTACTGTTAGTTCTTCAACACCGTGGCGATTCCCTAACAGAGGCCTGACGAAAGGTAAAATGCTCCGATGGAAATAGTGGTGCATTTGAGTACGCTTCTTGAAAGGAGGATGCCAGTGCACATATATGCAGAAATCTGCTTCGAAAACAAGGGCAGAGATCACGGTGAAAATAGTGGGAACGATAGCAGGTTAGTGCTATCTCCACGTTCTTGGATTCAAAGTTGTGCCTCTTGTCGCTGAGAACAAGCTTGTAGGCCTGGAAGAAACGCTCGACATCGATAGAGGTTATTGGCGCGTAGTTATACTTGAGAACGTTCGATGGCGTAACCGACACCGGGATCCTAGTGTGGTAAGAAGCGAAAACTGCTTGGATTTCTTTAAAGGCAAGAAATCTCGTTCTTGTCCAAGACTAACTGTAACTTCGCGTGTACCTTTTCGGCTACTCGTCCTGTAGAAGTGGCAGCTATTTGTTGCTCTGCATTCAGAATTAGCGCAACCTTCCTAAGTACAGTTTCGCCCAACTTTTAAAATTTTTTTACAGCATTTGCGAGGCAAAGGAAGTTGGCGAATACGTAAGCGAGGCCTGCTTGGAGGCTATCCTCAGAAAGGGCAGCTTGAGCCTTCCTGACTGAAGCACACTTGTCACCTGAGAAGCCGTTTATAAATGTCTTCATGTCAGAAAAGTAGCAGTTGCAATAGTCAACAGTTTCTATCCACGTTGCCCAACGCGTGATGTTGGGCTCTGCCTCACAGCAGAGCTCAACGCGGCCCTGCTGTGAGGAGTGCGTCCGGCGACTCTTCCTTGAACGTACGCACGTGAACGAGCGCCTTCCGGAACATTGCTCTGGCTAACGCAGTTAAGCTCATTGACGCCTCAGAAGTGTGTTACGTCCTACCGGCCTAAGCCGGCAGCTAAGAGATGAACCTCAGACCAATATCACAGGCAGCAAAAGAACGCCGTTCATTTCCAGCTCGCAATATATGTAGAAGAAGGGAGAAAAGAAGGAAGAGAGAGAGAAAATGAACGCATGCGCCGGGAGGCTTCATTTGGCCCAGACTTATCTGCAGCATTCCTTTTCTCTAGCAGCTCTATCGTTCCACTGGCATTCTGATTCTTGTGGACTTAAGTAGCTCGGCCACAGGACTTTCAGAAAGGTCTTTAACCTCGTATTTTGGTGCCTCTCCGGTCGTACATGGTTCTTCTGTGGTCGGTACTTCTCTGCTTGCGCCTTTGTTCGGTGAACGTTTGCGCATCTGATCGAAACAACGTCGAGCGTCGCCATCCTCAGTTTCCACAGTCACGAGACGGGCTCTACTCGTCGATTTCACCTTGCCTGGTGTCCATTTTGTCCCTACGCCGTAGTTGCGCACGTAGACAGCCTCTCCAGGGGCAAAGTGCCAGCTGGTGGAATCAGCAGCTGGATTAGATGGCACTTCGTGGCTCCTAGGAGCACAACACATATCCAGTCTAGTAGGCAGCCGGTAGCCTAGAAGTAGTTTGGACGGTGAAAACCTGGCAGCCTGTGGTGAATTTCTGTAGTTACAAAAAATTCTGGTCAGCGCAGTTGCTAGCTCTGCTTGAGGCATCCTCTTCCATCCATCCTTGATAGTTCTCACGATGCGTAATGCCAGCCCATTGCTTTGAGGGTGGTAAGGCGAGATACGAACATGCTTGATGCCACTTTTTCTGGGCAAATTAGCAAAGGTTTACCCTGTAAATGGCGTCCCAGTGTCCGCAACGATGTTGCGGGGTAATCGAAACCGGCTGAGCAAGGTTGGCATAGATTCTCCAGCGGCATTAGGAGTGGCGCGAGATACTGGAATGGCTTCTATTCATTTGCAGTGTGGATCGATAATTACTAACAGCACTTTCTTTCCCACAGGCCCTGCGTAATCTGAGTGCAACCGTGATCACTTCTCCCGCGAAATCAGCCAACTGATAGGGATTCTTGCAGGGGGGTATGGGCAAAGCTTGCACACAGTTGGGCCAGTCTGAAGCGATTCTACGAAGGTCTTGATTCAAACCAGACTACCAGAAACTAGCCCACGCCATTGTTTTTATTGTAGACGCACCTAATGAGTCTCGTGCAGCATGTTCCAACATTTTCTCACGCAAGGCGCTTGGCACCCTGGCAACACCTCCGCGGACAAGTCATTTCGCCTTTTCCAGGATTTCGCCATTTCTCTGCTGTCCCTTTCAACGACGGAGGGCCATCCTTCGGTCACGTAACTGCATACAGCGGGCAAAATACCGTCAGCTGATGTGAGTGTTTAAGTTTTTTGCAGGAAGCCGCTGGCAACCATTGGTCAATCACAAGCACTATTTTCGTCACATCTCATGTTTCTGCTTACAGCTTCCGCAACGATTGAGGCAAGCGGCTTAGACCATCTGAGATTAACATCTCTTCGCCAGGCTTAGAGGTAAGCTTTATTTCTACCCCTCGAGCAAAAGCGCCCATCGCTAAATTCGGGCGGCAGCCACGACAGAAGTCTGACAGTCCGGACAGAGAAGACGCAACAACGAATGGTGATCCGTTACGAGCATTAATTCACGTTCCAAAAGGTCCCGCTGGAATACGTCCCGCTTGAGTATCGCCGGAGCTGACGCGATGCTAAATTGAAATCGATTGCAGTGGTACAACCATTTTTGCGTGTTTATCACTGCTAATTTCCGCGACTTCGACGTGGCTGATAGAGTCGCGAGGGTCTAAAATACTTAATTTCATCCGCATAAATTTCCGAAAATTCCCATGACAGGCAAGGGGTTCTGTTGGAGATCGCACACTGGGTTTAGTGTCAACGTGAAGTCACCTCAAATGCTCACCCTTCCGTCCTCTTTCAATATTAGAGCACTGGGCGTGGCCCATTCGGAATGAAACACCGGAGATATTATGCTTGCCAGGACTAATCTGCCAAGCTCTTTTGCTACTTTATCGCCAAGTGCAAAGGAACTTCGTTTCCCTTGCAGAACTTGGGACCTGATGCGGCCTTGATGTGCAGTCGGTGTCGCGGGCCTTTGATGAGACTACCACCTTCAGTGAAACGGCCAGTGTTTTGTTAAAGTAGCTTGGACACGTCCGTCAGGGCTTGGCTTAACACTGAAGATTGCAGCTACACATTCAGCACCTGAGTTCGTTCGTCTACAAATTTTTGCAGTAGGTCCCGACCGCAAACCCCGGGGCCATTGCAGTCCAAAACAGTCGGACTGCATCGCACTGTTGTACCTTCATATAAAACTGACCTTGTCAGTACACCGAGGAGCAGAAGCCGTTAAAGAAAGCATGAAAGTTAGAGCTCCGACCTTTCTAGCTGCTGCCATTGATGAGAGTATGTTTCGTAAATGCTCTTAGTAATGGCGCAAACGGGGAGCCAGTATCGACGTTCATTATCGCCTTGACGCCATCTGACTAGAATGACTTTCGTTTGCTTGTTATGAGGGTGCGCTTTGTTGGCAATGGCCAACAAAGCGCACCCTCAGCGCACCCATTGTTGGCCATTGTCGGCAATGGCCAACAATGGCCAACAACAAGGTTCCTGCCACTTGTGCTGTTACTTGAAGCATTCTGCTTGTTTGTCTGTTTACCGCAAGCAGTCTGGCTAAATGTCCTGGCTGTGCACATTTCAAGCATCTATCTTGATTAGTCAACACGCCTTCATCGTGTGACCACGCTTCCCACAACAATTTGAACTGGCGCACGCCCGGCGACTTCGTGAGCGACGGATGTTGGTAAGTCAACCAAAATAGTCCCGCCTGTTCCATGTCGGTAGAAATCTCTTGCGAATCGCGTTTAGGGCTCTCCGCGGCAACGGCAAGAGCCTCGGCTTCTCGCAGATTAAGATCTTTCTATGTTAGGAGCTGCTTCTGCACATTCTTGCTCCTGACACCGCACACAATGTGGTCTAATTATTCTGTCCAGCATTCTGTGTCATCTGCGGTATTGTCACTATGAATGCCACTACAATGCAACTACATCGTCAAAGGCAACATACGAACCCCGGACGACGTCTCCCGAGCCGTCATCAATGGCCTCGTACCACGAACAAGCAGCGCTGAAATTATGCCAGGAATCCGAGCACCGGCACGATACACCGTTATTCACGCCCGAATGATGGTCAATCGACCGCGGCAGTCGTATTCTTCGAAGGACCGCACGTTCCCTACTACATCATCTTCCATAGCGTAGACTTCCGCAGCAGACCATATCGCTAGTCAGTGCAGTACTGTCGCACCTGTGGCAACATGGGACATCGCCAAGACGTCTGTCCCAAACCAATCCCAGATTTTTGTAAAAAATGTGGCAAGACTGGACAACCACAAGAACATGACTGCTAACCGACCTGCAAGCTCTGCGGAGAAGCGCACGAAACTGCAAGTAAAGAGTGCAAGAAGAGACTGAAACCAAGCCCTCCACCCTACAACATACGGCAACAACGCCTTAACTGACTACAAGAAAGAGACAACCGCTGGAGCTCCAGCAGTGAAGCGTTCCCGGAGCTGGGCACCTCGGCCACCAGCTCGAGCAGTGCCAGTGCGAGCAGCTCCCCCAGACCCAGCAGCTCCAAGCCAATACTGCGAAGTGCTTCGCGCTCAGGTTCCCGCTCTCGCTCCCGCTCAGTCAAGCGCGCGAGCTACGCTGACGCGGTAAGCGGCGCGAGTGACTCGGGTGGTACGAGCAGCTTGGATGCATCAGCCGAAGCCACAGTCATACGGGTCCTAGAAAACAAACAGCAGAACCAGCAGAGCAAACTGCAGAATCAGCACAACCAATTGCAAAACCAGCAAAACCTCATAGACAAGCTACTCCGCAATCAACAGAAACAGCAAGAGCTCACCGACAAACTGCTTCAAAAATGCAAAGAACAACAAACACTCACAGACAAGCTGCATCAAAAATGCCAGGAGCTCGAAAACATAAACAGACAGTCAGGAACGACATTGACCAAGGCCGACGTTGAAGCCATAGTAGATGCAAGGTGCCTGATATTTTAGAAGCCTTTATGAAGAACATTCACGCCACAATGGAAAAAAATGTCCAATCAGCAGTCGATAAAACAGCCGCTACCTTCGAAAACAAGATCGCCACGTTAAACGCCAAAATCGATGGGATCGCGCCACAGCTCAACAATTTTGTCGCGCATGTAAAGAACAACTACATCTCCAAAGCACAACTCGACAATTCGCGCACCACGACTCGTAAGAAGGCCCGAGCGAACAGCCACAGCGACTCTCGCTCGGTCTCGCCCACCCTTGATCGCCGACGCCAATTCGAATCCATCGACGATGGCGACGCCTAACCACAAGGCAAAGAACCCGCATTCAACTATACGCATATGACAATGGAACTGTCCATCATACCGCCCTCGACACGCCAACCTACAAGAATTCGTCAAACTGAATCAACCCGACGTCATAGCACTACAAGAAACAAACACGCAGGACGTGCGCCTGCAAAGATGCGCCACATATGCACAAACCCGACGAACTGCCATACTGGTGAAGAAAACTTACAGCCCAAAAACACGACGTCGAGAACATCCAGACCGACCACACCTTAATCGAAGTTTTACCGGAACGCAAGGCGCAGAAAAGCCTATTCGGGGCCAGCGTGTACAGCCCGCCTCGCGACCAGCTACCGGACTTCGATCACTTTGTACGAGAAATCAGAAAACCCACGAATGGACAACAACTCCTCATAGTGGGAGAGTTCAATGCCTCGCACACAATATGGGGCTATCATACCACCACAGAGAAGGGTGCTAGAGTGCAGGATGCCGCCCTGCAACACAGACTCACGCTCTGGAATGATCCTCTCCAGACCATGAGAATTGGAAATAGCATCTCCAGGGACACAAACCAGATCTTACATTTACTGCGGACGTCCCCTGGGCAGAGTGGAGTCGACTCCAGGAAACCTTAGGTAGCGATCACCATATCGTCCAGTTAGGTGTAGCACACACCCTTAGACAGACCAAGACCGGAATTGCACGGCTAAACGAATGTAAATCCTTTAGGGACAAGCTAGATTCCGGAGCAAGCATAACTGACATTGACGGGCGGCTCAAAAATGTATTAAACCCTGCGGAACGTCGCACCAAGGTCATACAACTCGATGCCGATACACCCGCGGTCGACTCGCACCTCCTCCATCTCTGGGAGGCCAGAAGTGGCCTCCTGAAGAGATGGAAGCGACAAAAGCTTCACAGAAAGCTAAAGACACGCATCGCTCTCCTTTCCAAGCAGGCTCGAAAATATGTGGACCACCTTGTCAGGCAGAACTGGCACGCTTTCTGTGACAAGCTACAGGGGACTCTGAGCACGAAGAAGACCTGGCACCTCCTACGCGCACTCCTGGCCACTCAACCCACCAAAACGAAGCAGAAGCAAGATCTACAGTCTTATACACAACCATGCTGGATCAGAAGAACACCTCCTGCGAGAAATGCAAAAGAAACTATGCGGAGACGCACCCTCTCCCGCGTCAACTCGCAGCAAAGAATACTCTGGAAAACTGAATCCTGAACTCGAGCGACCCTTTACGCAGGCCGAAATCCACGTAGCCTTATCGAAGCTGACTAGAAATGCTAGCCCTGCTAAAGACTCGATCGTTAACAAATACCTACGCAACCTACCGCAGCAGGTCAGCGAGGCTCTCCTCCGTTTCTACAACGAGTGCCGGGAGAAAGGAGAACTGCCTGCTGTATGGAAGCACTCGGACATTACAATGATCCCCAAGCCCAACAACCTCTCAGCTTGGAGAACCTACGCCCGATCTCCCTCACCTCGTGCACGGGAAAGCTTTTCGAACACATGGTGCACGACCGCATTACCCAGTACCTGGAAGACAACGGCCACCTACCAGACACCATGTTCGGCTTTAAGCAGCACCTCTCAACGCAGGACGTACTCTTACAACTAAAAGAAGGACTTCTAGATCACCTAAAATATGGAAGCAAGTACTCCATAGCAGCTCCTTGTCTAAGGAGCTGTACTAAGGAGACTAAGGAGGGTGATACCGGGCCTCGCTCAGGACACTGTTTCGTATAATAAACGTTTCTTTCTCTCTCTCTCTCTCTCTCTGATTTCAACTAAGATGTCATTAGGTCGCGTTTGTTCCCTCACCCAATCTGCTCTCTTCTTATCCACCCTTACCGTTACATGCATCATTCTTCTTTCCATAGCTCGCTGCGTTGTCCTCAATTTAAGTAGAACCCTTTTCGTAAGCCTCCAGGTTTCTGCCTTGTAGTTGAGTACTGCTAAGACACAGCTGTTGTACACCTTTCGCTTGAGGGATAATGGCAACCTGATGTTCATGATCTGAGAATGCCTGCCAAATGTACCCGAGCCCATTCTTATTCTTCTGATTATTTGAGTCTCATGATTCGGATCCGTGGTTTACAAAGCATGCTACAGACTTCCTATTTGTTTTCTCCAACGGCTTCGAGCACGATAGGAAAGCTCTTGTCTTCTCGTCTACGACAAGCTTCTGAGGTAGAAAGGGAGTAACAAAGCACCCTCATGTCTCTTGTCTTGTCCACAGAAACCCACATGCAGGAGTCGCCAACCTCTTTGATTCTCCCTACTGTTTCTTCGTACATAGGCCGGATGTAGTTATTCTGCAATGTCGACTCAGACGGCAAGCTGTGGTCGCAATATATCTATAGGAATTGTTTCAACAAGGATTCTAAATTTTTACCCCTGGTATGTTTGCAATGACTAGGGCGTCGCACAAATCGGTGTGGAATGTGTTCCGGCTATCCAGCTTGAAGGTTTCGGTTCAAATTGAGGACGGAATTGAAGGTTTTGGATTTTGAGGACTTGTCACGCTTAACATTTGCGAGGTGACCTTGCTTCTTTTCGCCAAGTTGCTTCTTTTCGCCAAGAATCTGCGCATATGCGGAAGGCTTTCGTAAATACAAAGCGGATATATTCAATATCCCAGCATCAATAAACACGTTAAGTTTGATCCTAACATTGGCAGCTAAGTGCTTGGACCACTCTGCTGTTTCCTATTTGATGTCGCTTGGCTTCCCCATGCGTCATACAACAACAACGTACTGCAATCGCAGGAGTAGGCCAGCTCCCACGGATATAACATTAATTCGTCTCATTACCCTCACAGCGTGCGGCGTCCATGCGGCAAATTCCGCAGGTGCATGCATTAAGGCAATGTGCGAGCAGGTAATAGCATTTATTCAGGCTTTGCGTGGCTTAACTCGCTCATTCTTGCCAGCATCGCCATTTATTTAACCATGCAGCTACGAAGCGGACCTTGTTTAAACGAAGGTTTATTACATAATATATAAACATGCTCAGTGCATTAGCTTTGTATTTTTTCAAACATCACCTCCCAGTATCAACTGTCGAATCGTTCATTTAATGAACAAATCGCTCGATTTTCACTTTACGCAGAAAACGGAGACACCACATAGAATTATGACTTTGAGGTTGCTAACGATGAACTATGAGGTTGCTAACGCACCTTCCGAATAGCCTCAAGGGTATTGAAAAGTGAGAACTCTATAAACGCTAGCAAAAAAATAAGAAACGTTAAAACAATGACAGGTAACCCCAGGAGCGTCATCTGCATTTTTCTCAACTTCATTTTCTTGCCACTAGGAAAAATATAATCGAAAAGCAACAGCAGTGAATCCCATGAAAGTGGTTCGTTACCCAGCCGCCAGACGGGAGCCAACGCGGTGCGATGGATGACCTCACTGTTCCCTGGTGACAGCAATGAAATGGGCACGCCATATGAAGAACGTCGGCTCACCTTTTTACCGTATGTTTGGCAGAATGAGGTATCTCTGTCTAAACTGTAGCACGGCAAGTGAAAGGTCCATTGATGAATCAACACCCTTTTGGGCGCTTTCTTTCTCGACATGGCTGTGAAGCTGAGGCCAGGTTGCCAGACTGCTAAACGACCCCAAACCAATAACATACATTAAGGAAGCGCATTCCTGTTGAACCCTATAGAGCGCAGAACAGTCAATATTACTCGGTAACATGAGCATCAGAAACTTCGCTCGAAAATGAAAGTGAAGGCTAGATACTCTTCATGCAGGCGCCGATGCGGAAATAGGCATTTATCGGCCCTAACAACAGAAATAAGCATGTATAGGCATTAGAAAAACAGTTCTAAACGTCTTTTTAAAACTTAATTCATGCTCATATATTCATAAGAGTTGATTTTGAAGTGAGGAACAAAAATGGCGTTTGCTTAAATACCAGTCTCTACTGATTACTAATTAAAGTAACAATAATGTTTGTCTCATTGTTGAGTGCAAATGAAAATAATGCGTATCATACAGTTGTGAATGGAGCCCTCCGTTCCATTCCCACTTCATTCGGAATAGTGAAGATCCCCGTAATTCCACTCCTTTTAACTTCTCGGCATGTTGAGAGCTGGAACAGTCTCCCTGCTGGAGTCGTTCTGCTGCTGCATTCCATTCTTTCGATTCCAGTACAATGAAACGCTGTCTTTATAACACTTTGCTACTTGCGCTTGCGCTTGTGTGCCAAGCGACAAAAACAAGACGTTTTTTGAAGTCTTTTTGGACATAACAATTAATGATATGTACTAACTATTCGCCTAACAAAAAACATCTCCTCGTAGCCTCTTATCTCTGCTGGGCGTTGTTGCCTGCAAATAAATAACAATCATTCAACGTAAACAAAATGCATAGTAATGTTACACCGTTTCGCCCGTCCTGGGCGAGAGCAAGATTCTGAAGAAAAAGCAGGTGAGTGATATTGAGGTGGTGGTTATGAACGACAATTCTGCTGTAACAGTAAATGACTTCCGAGCCGACGGAATCGCTGAAGTACGCAGAAGTTTGTTGTTTCACCTTTACAGCCACATTAACGGGCACCACTTTCGAGCAAGTCATCTCCGACCGCCGGTTATCTCACCTTCTGCATACTGGATAGGGGGCGGCCAAAAATAAGTAAACTAACGTTGTACATCTTACAAATCAACGCTCACTCGAGAAGGCTGCAGCTGCTGGAGGGGTCGCCCTTTTGGCCTGTGCCTCTTTGTTGCGGATCAAGTGTGTTCTTTTGTATCAAATAATTTCTTGACACCATAACTCTTTAACTAGATGTTAAGGAGCTCGCTAAATGTAAGTGTTAACTAAATTACCTCATTAATAAAAAGTATATAAGCGACCTCTAAACAAAGTTTGTTTTCTCTAAATGCACTCGACGAGCGTAAGGAATAATAATTTTGGGTCATCAAAAGTGTAAAATGTAGAACACTGTGGTACATATAATTATCGCGGCATATGTAGTTACTCATTGGCAGATGCTGAAAGAGTCATGCAGAGAAAATATTAGGAAATTTAATATATTTACCAGGTCCAGTTTAGTCAAATTGACAATATTTCCTGCCCTCTAGTGTTCTATAATATCAACTATTAGCGCTCCAGGACTCTGTGCCCGTTCTATTCAAATTTCGTTCATGAATCTCGCATTCCCATTCCATACCAATTCCATGTGCCCGACAGAAGCCACCTTTGACATTCGCATTAGATTCCAAGTGTCTGAAAATGGAGAATGGTTCCTAAGCCATTTCCACTACGGAGTGGCCAATCCGCTACTCTGATCTCAATACCTTACCTCGAACGCCTAACAGTATATTTTATGTGTAGGCCTTTTGTGAACGGCGGAGAAATGCCAACTTATTTTGCTTGGAGTGTTACTCACCAAGACTGATATCGGTCCGTAACTCCGAGCTGTTATTTAACATCTTGCCATTAACAAACTCCGTAAGCTTTGGCACAAAGGAGCATCAGGATACATACCTTGCCAAAAAACTTAACCAAAATCCTTTTTCAAGATCTGCGCAAAAAATTAATAAACTGATTGGATATCGTCTTTGAGCAACTTTATATTCACGCATTCATACGCGCCCTTTAGCCCCAGCTGCGAGAGACAAGCAGGATAACTTGTCTTGTCGATGTGCGGAATCATTTCGTGCTGTCTCAATGTCTCCTCGTCACGGCCTGCATAGTTTTGCCCGCAATAAGCTTGCGTAGTTGCTCTTGGCATAACTGATACCATTAAAACACCCAAAATCAGGAACAAAAGGTGCATAACTGCTTTTCCTTAGCGTTACATTTCATATCGCAGCATTTTCTCGGTATTGAATTTATAGGCCAGGTATTATTTTATATTTTGCTCAGTTTTCGCGTCGTAGCTACCTCTCAGTTTCGGTATGTGCATATTTTTCAGACGTGAAAGTTATAGTGACCCTTCTCTATTTTCGGTGCGAGGCGCTTGTTAGCTGCGTCGCATTGCGTGTGCGCTAGACGGCATGTAAAGGAAGAACCTCTTGGCCATACGCACAGTTGGCGAAAATTTCATAATAAAGAAAAAAAAAGAAGCTCTTCGAAGTTTAGTTACAAGGTGGTTAAATAAGGGTAGGGTATTGACTTTGATGGCAATTATTATGAGCATATATTGATGAATACTCGTTTGTTCAGAGGCATTGCACGCCGACAGAAAATAACCCTAGCTGTTGATCCCTGTCGCGTGGTGGGCGGAACCACCAACTTGATTCGGTAGCCTTCGGTTCACCCCAATCAAGTTCCTAAGGACACTCTATAATAAAGTTCTTGTCAGTGTCACTGTTGATGCTGCAATTACATCAAATATCCAACCCTTTCGGTCCATGCCCTTTTTAACCTTGTACGACTCATAGACGCCACATAAGCAAGTACTGTTGGGCGCTAATAAAAACTATTATCAAACAAGAACGTCAGCAAAGCGAAGCTTCCGTTCTCCGAAATGGCGTGGCCCTTCCTATTTGTGGCACGACGGACGCAATCAAGGAAGGCTAGAGCCATTTGACGGCGAGCCATTTGACGGCGAGCCATTTGGCGAGGCTCCCGTCTGGTATTTTGGTCTTCCGTTGGCGCTGATAGGAGTCCAGCGGACATCTTCGTGCCATTTTATTCAATTGGTTTTAGGCACGGCGTTTCAAAGAGCAAGCTAAGTGAAGCAAGCCTCGAGCCATCAAATTTTTTTTTGCAGCGCTTCTTCGTTGCGCGAGTGCTTTGGGAGCCAGTGAAATGGCGATTTCTATATTAAAAAAAAAAAAAAAACTGTCGTTATGCGCTCGCGAGCTTTCGCTACGCGTGGTAGGCACATGTACCGCTGCGTGATGGCCACAAGAAAATGGGCTGAACGAAATGTGAAAGACAGTGCGGTTACCCAAGTTCTCCAGTTATAAGGATGCGCTCCGTCTAACGTATTGCGTAGGGATGGGGAGCATTGGATGGCAGTTTTTCGTTTACCCGCGCGTGTACTCTAGATTTCCGTTTTCAGTGAGTGCAAAAGCCGCTACCCGAAGCGAGCAAGTGTATTTGCATGTAATATGATTACATGAACGAGTATTTGCGAAATCAGGCAGAACGCAGTGACGAGTTAATACAAAGCATGATGTACAAAAACATTTTCCAAAGAAACATAGCGCACTCTGTGCTCCTAGCACGCTACTTGCGTGGGATCACATCTCGTGCCTGGAAACTGTGTTCGTAATGGCGAAGATTACCTTAGCAGAGCTGTGATTATGAGGAGTGTGGACGGTGCAGATAAGGGACGGGTGTAAACACACTTCTCTACTTTCTGACGCTTGAAGTAGTTCTCTTCCTATAGCAAAGATAATGAGTCAGAAACAGCATGAAACAAAAAGTAATGTCTCTTCAGAGAAAAACTCCCTTTTTATCTGTTACAGGACCAGCCGCATTAGAGGTCGCTTATGCGGAGAAAATGGGTCGGCACACTACTAATAATTTCTCTCTGGTGCGTGGGAAACGCTTACGGAGAGAAGAAAAATTAAGGAAAGACAAGATAGAACGCACAATCAATGACCATTTTACCAAGGCTATTCAGAGTTTCTTTTTCACTATGGTATCTCCGACCCAAGGTCTCCACTGTAGCTACTTTCCGATGTCATTCAAATGACCACCGCTTAGAAACCTGGCAAAAATGAGAGACGACGCAAAATGCAGCGTTCTTTAGAAGAGATGACAGTTTTGAAGCAACTAACACCTTGTAAAGAGGGGTGCTTATTTCAATTACCCAATTTAATGAAACTGACAAAAGGAGAACGTGGACGGTTGATATCCCCTATTCGTTATGTGGTCATATGGATTCTGTATGAAAACCCGTACGTTGCCATCTAAACCCACTGCACCATATAGGTCTATTGCACGGACCATATGTATCGTCAACGTATTTGTATTGGTTTTATGCTGCCGCCTAGTGTGAATAAAAAGAAGTAGACAAGATCAAATTTATTTTCATGTAAGCAGTGGGAGCCCGATTGAAGAGGGCTCGATATACTGTATCATTTCGTGGTTTGACCTCAAGAATGTCATTTTATCTGCGTAAGAAACTTTGTATTGACATACACTCTTAAAATTTTAACACCCTTAAGGGTGTAAATGACTTGTCCCATGGGTGACACCCTTTTTGGGTGTATTGCTACACCCCACGCAAAGGGGTGCAAATTAACACCCCACAAAAGAAGGGGTGTTAATATGACGTCCCCTTGCCTATGGGTGTAAAACAAACAACACCCTTTCTATTTGGGGTGTAACACAGACACCACCCTTTCAATATGGGTGTAGCATGGACAACACCCTTCCAAAAGGGTGTTATCCCTGCAAGTATTTTAGCGTTCACTACAGCCATGTAGTTAATGGGCAGACTAGCTGTTGTGAATGCTGCCTAGCCTTAGCTATGGTACTACCTTGTTTAGTATGAGCCAGAATCTGTGAGGCGTCGTCATATTGCGCTTCTAGTCCGTCATGTGGTAGCATAACGTGCGACCCTTTCAGGCAAAAAATTTAAGTTTCACGATCACAGCAATGCACACACCCTATGCTTTTCGTAATCTTCCTCTGCAGTGATAGTACACTGCCAGCAGGATGCAGAGCGCAATAACAACGCGCGCTGCACTAATGACACAGGATCTCCCGCACCTTGGTGCACCAGTACTTATCACTCCGTGGAAACAGCACACAGCCAAAAGCATGGTTAAGCATGGTTAGAAATAATTAAAAACCTCCACTTTTCTTGGTCAAAAATTTTCGCAACACCAGCTCGCCCAGGAGGGAAACACACCACAGCTCGTTGTTGTAGCTCACATTGAATACAATAGGGCGCACGCAATGCATGGATTGGCGACGGTAACAAGTGCAGTACTACAGAAGCATACGTTTGCCTGTCAAGCAGTTTTTTGCCGTTTTAAGCACATATTTTATACCTCTATTCATCAAAGTTGTCATTTATCTCCACGGGATGCTTCTACTAGTACTTTCACATATGTGACTTAAAGGTAGCACTGAAAGCCAAAGGACAAAGTGCAACAAAGCGCTTCCACTTAGAATAATGTTTCAGCATTTACGAACAAAACAGCATGTGTAGCTGTGCATGCTGTTCAATATATAAGCATGCACTATTTCCTCAAATATATGTATGCTCCACTTTCTGCCAGTGACCTGCTTATACTCAATAATTTAGTTTATTTTTCACCATGTGCTTGCATTGAATATCCCACAGGCATTGTAAGTTAAGCTACCAGTATAACAATCAGCTGGTCTAAGGTTACCTAATTGAACAAAATCATTGTAAAATTTGTGACGAAATGTCAGAAGAAAAGTATTTATTTCATCAAAGGGAAATGGTTACATAATAATGTTTGCACATTTTAAACGTAAAAAGGAAGAGAAGGAGTAAAACCATACCAATACAAAGACATAAGCACCGAATAATGGCACAGGCTTGCTCAATTAAATTTTAAGCAGAACAGCTTTTTTTAGATAACCTCACTACGAACTATCACGTTTTCCTTCGAAAAGCACTGCATCTTATTATAAAGTACAAAAATAACCGGTCACATAAGTAAGAACAAGTCTGAGTGTGTCTATGTTAACACAAGGATAGAAAGTTGGGCGAGTTGGTACAGTAACATGATCTTGGATTGTAGCGCGAAGTGACACGGACACAGACTAGAAGTAGACAGGATGAGCGCTAACTCTCAACTAAATTTTTATTGCAGCGAAGAACATATATATATATATATGACTGCAAAAAACCGCAGCATAAGAACATGACAAGGTATTAAGACATCAGTTAAACATATTAGGAAGTAAGGAAGTAAAAAAAGGAAACATCAAAAAGACTACTTCAGTTTAACACACGTGTTGTGAAGATACTGAAATTCGCATCCTAACAGAGACAAAGATGCATGGCTAACGCAAGTCTCTCCTAATCTTTTAGCGTGGAATGCCTCTGTATCTATTTGTTGTGAAATACTTTGTTTCATATTGCGTAGACATGATTAGTAATGGCAAACTTAAGAGCTGAATAAGCTAGTCATGTTAACACGATATGAAACAGTTTTTCACAACAAATAGATAGGCTCGAGAAGGCTAGTTATCCTGTGCATTTATTATCACTAACCTGCGAAAAGCTTTTAAAATGGGTAAAAGGCCAGGCTAAGAAACAAGAAAAACAGAAAAAAGAAGTTTGCTGTGGTGCCCTATGTACATAGATTATCCCATGGTTTATGGAACGTGGCCAATAGATATGACTTGAATGAAGTTTTCTTGGCCCCGCAAGTTGTCTATCATGTGCCTATGATAAATAGGAAACTTGAACAGGGCGGCTAAACAGAAAAGATGATTGCGGCGTTAGACATGTGTCCCTTTTTGTGCCTTGTAACACTGGTATACTTTATCAGATTCCTCTCAAGTGCGGGAAGACTTACATTGTACAGAGCGGCAGGTGCATTAATATTAGACTAAAAGAACACATTCACTTTAAAACCCTAATGTTTCACATCTAGCGTCATATTGTTTCAATTGCTGTTGTAAACCTTTGTTTGAAGACACAAAAATTATTTCGAGACACAAATGTCAAACCACACGGGAAATAATCGAGGCATTCCACATTAAAAGATTAGGAGAGACTTGCGTTAGCCATGCATCTTTGTCTGTTAGAATGCGAATTTCAGTATCTTCACAACACGTGTGTTAATCTGAAGTAGTGTCTTTTTGTTGTTTCCTTTTTTGACTTCCCTACTTCCTGATATGTTTAACTGATGTCTTCATACCTTGTCATGTTCTTATGCGGCGTTTTTTTGCAATCACCTATATATATATATATATATATATATATATATATATATATATATATATATATATATATATATATATATATATATATATATATAGTTAATTGAAAGTTAGCGCTCGTCCTGTCTGCTTGCAGTCTGTGTCTGTGTCACTTCGCACAACAATTATTATTACATATGCATGATTACCAGCCTTGGTCAAAGAATGACTTGCACTAATGTTTTGAACACCGGTAAAAATGCTGCTTGTTCTCAACTTTCTGTTGCGACAGCACACTTGTGGGCAGTTGTGAACCCTAGTTGCCTATAGGGCTCAAACACCATGTTTTGGCTGCACATGTACTGTCTGCCGAACACCTGGTTCAAGATAGCTTGCATCTCGGAATGTGCAGCCACACTGGTGGCACAGCATTCTTTTTCAACTTGGCAGTTGATAAAGCCTCAGCAGCTGCAATCACCTGCGATTGCTCGTAAAGGTGCCATAAGGTCAGGCAGCAAACACAGATACCACGTAGCAAAACTTTCAGAGTGCATTGTGTGAGTCGAGGTGTGTAATTTGTGCTTTAGTTTGGCAACGCTGCCACATTTACAACTGTTCATTGCAGCTCCTAAATTTCAACATCAACACAATAAATTAGTACAGTTCCTTCAGTATGGTGGCAGATGCTCAGCTGCAGGCTTTCTAGAACCATGCATTATCTTCAGACAGTGCCAGTACAGCCCGTAGCACATCTTTCAAGCACTCCAGACAAGTACACCGATTACACTGTACACAGAGCATCTGGTGTCCATTTACCTCTAGAGGCAAGGTAGCCCCTAGAACACGTTTTGTGACACGTATGCTGGGCACTTTGTCCCCTGAAATGCAAGTGCCATTTGGTACTTCAGTGCCTGTAGTGTCCTTTACATCTAAATGAATATTGAATACATAGTAGTAACATGAAGTCGACAAACAAAAGCCATCAGCCATCAACTGTGTGGCAAATCAGGGTGCAAGCTATTCTCTTATCAAGTATACCTGTAGGCATTGCGACCAATGTGCTCCCAAGATGTATGAGGCATTAGTCATTGCAGAGTTGTAAGGACATGACAATCCTAGGATGATTATGTTCTTGAGGCTTTTTTCCCCACTTTCCATCTTTTGAAACGTGTATACTGTAGTCATGAAAAAAAAAATGCTACAACTGGCGTGTGATAAGTGTTGCGTCCTATTTCCTAGCAGCTCATTGAAACGAGCCACGATGACAAATTCAAATGCTCTTACCTGATCAGACATTGAAATTTCTTAAACACTAACAAAACCAGATAAACAATAGAGTGAGCATCACTTAAATACATTACACTGGTTTAAAGTTATTGCACCACTTTGTGCCAGGTAAAAATGTTAGAAACATCTAAAATGGTAAAATTCTACAGCCAACCGTGAAAACTAAATAAAAAATTATTAAGCTTTCTTAAACGGGTACAGGAGCTTTACAACTGGCCGTCTTAGTGATGGACACGCAGATAGATGAGCAGCCATTCCACTGAGACGAGAATGTTGAGGGCTTCGCATGGAAGTTTGCGAGACACCGCAGAGTAGTTCTTGGTCCACGTGAAGGAGGTTGCTTGCATACACGTCTGGGCCACCATACTGAATGCATGGTGTTACCGGAACCTTTTCCCCCTGCATTGTGGTAAAAAAGCATGGTTAAGTTTATATGATATTTAATATGCAAAAAAAGAGGTGAGGCATGCAGACAGGACACGAGAGTAGAGAAGTGAACACGAACACGAAAAACATGAAAAATTTCATTAAATTGTTTTAATAGATAAAATCTTTATGCTATGTGTCATTCATTATGAGGATTCATAACCGCAACATATTCCAGATATGAGCAGGTAGAATTATCAGCTTGGTCAGTTTGTACAAGCTCGTTTGAGGCAAGAAATCGAGTTTCACAAACAAAACCTCAACATTATTGACTGAAAAAGGAACACCTCAGATGACATGCAGTCCTGTGAGTGGGAATTGCACAGTTCAAGAAAAACAAATTAAACCTCAGACACCGATCCTGAAAAAGGAATGAGCACCTGCTACTGCAAAAAGCTAATTAATTGATAGGTTTTAGTAGCACAAGCGCATCTTTGGCCAAAAAGTGCGAAGTCTATACTGCAAAAGATAAACTTAGCGCATCTTTACAAAGCAAATATATAAAGATGACTAATGCCTCTCTGCGCTACAGTTGCTTTGCTCTAGCGTGAAGTCATTTTAATGCATGCACACGCATACACACGCTACACCCAAGTTTAACAGCTGCAGAATTAAAATTGGGCAGCAACGAAGTCGCAACCTTTAACCCTTGATGCCAAGCTGTACTAGTGACTGGAGGAAGTACCAATATCGCCAATGACGAGTCACACTCTTTCTGTCCGATGTTATGCTGCTGTTATTGTCAAAGATGAGTTACAGTCGGCATTAAGGGAAAGCTGCCCTCAAGAGCAGCTCTTATTTTTGGGTTATTTCTAACCAGAGACCAATGAAGTAATATATTTTTAGAATGAGAATGACACCCAAAAATTGAGTACGTAAAAAATTTGGAAAATTTGGTACATTTTTCCGGAATTAACTTGGGGGTTAATGGTTAAAGCGGCAATCCAGAAACTAGAACAAGTTTTTACATGTTTGCTACCAGGGAATGCTAGAAAATATGTTGGCATTCTGTAGTTTCGTCCAACAATGCAAAAGGGATTCTTAATAACTGAGGAAATAAATGGAAAAGTATCATGAAGTATATTTCGCGAATGTTATGCAGAATCACTCACCTTCTGTTACTATATAATCTGCACTTTCTGAACTAGTTCAGGAGGTGCTGCATTTCACTACTCATTACACCAGTTCAACGTGGCAGCAACTGCACCTTGTGATTGTTTTACTTAGTGCAGGCTTTGTACAGGACGAGTTCACAGCATTCCCCGCACTTGGCCGAAAGGTACTGCATGTTTACGCAACGGGTGTGGTGCCGCTTCTGCACGAGCGAGGTGCAGAAATCAGAGTTTCATACAATAATTACTAGAGGGAACTCTGACGTTAGTGTCTACAGAAGATCAAACAAGAACGGCTTCACCAACATGGAAATTATGGGAAGTACATGGATTTGCCTAAACTTCATCTGTTTGGCTTCAAACGGCTTTGTGACTTTGTCAAATACTGTGTAATAAATAAACATTAAAATCGTCCGATGACTGGATCCAAACACAGGAACTCTAGAGCAGAAGTCTGATATTGAAACCATTAAGCCACGGAGGCATGTAACGACAAGCGAGTGCAACGCCCTGATGAATTTATCGCGGGCATACCAGTGCCTTGAGACGCTTGGCGCCTTTCAATTTGGCCACCTGGACAAGCTCAATCGTTGCAATTAATAGCCATTGTGCGTGTTGGCGCCATCTTCTGCACTTCGAAGAGTATAGACTGCGCTGAAATCGACAATAAGATTTATATAGCGTACAATATACGAAGCCACAAGAACGTTTGAATTCACAAGCTCGAATATCAGACAAATCCATGTGCTTCCTATCATTCCCATGGTGGTACGACTGCAGCGCCAGAGTTCCCTCTAGTAATTACTCTACGAAACTCTATGGCAGAAATAACCGAAGTGCCTGCCATTTTGTTCTGGAGAAATAAACTAAGTTTTTCTGTCCCATAAATCTTACTGGTCATTAATTTCAAGTTTTAGTGCAGTCACATGTCTAGTAGGCATTTGTGGTATTTTGCATAAACATTGCAAAGCCAACTGTGATGAATGTTCACTCTGGTAAATTGTTTATGATCGAGTAGCATAGACTACTGAAGCAATCTCTGGAAGGCAAGTGAAGTAATTTTCTTATTAGCAGCCTTTAAACAGCATTCGAGCATATGACACATGCACCTCAGATATGCAGATAATATTTCCTTGACTCAGCAAGAAGCGATGCTTCATGTTCCACGAGGCTACTTCAATCAAAGCAGTATTGGTGCTCTCTAAAAACAATGCTAATGCAGATGATCCAAATATTCTTCAGGGGCAACAGTTATGCCTGAAATCATGCTAGATTAGCTTTTTTAAACACATGATCAGACCATATTAGAAGTGCTTCTTAAAATCCTCCTATTTATTAGACTAGTCATATATCTGTACACAAAGGCTACTAATTAGGTCCCATGCTATATCATCATCTTTACAAAGACTTCACTTAGTAATACACATGCTGTGATAAGATTTGAGACCACATTGAGATGCTGAACAAGGTGAATTCATTATAGTTCAAATGAAGCTCCTGTTCTTCCAAACGAGAAGAAAGGATACTGAGGGTCAAAATTTTTCTGAATCACAGCTGGAAGATGCCAGGAAAGGCACGTGGAAACTTATTTGTAATTTTCTATTTAAATGTAGAAATGATAAAGGGAAATGAAAATGGTAAAAAAAACAACCAGGCATGGGGGGAGAACGAACCTACAGCCTTTGCATTACGCATGCGATGCATTAACCACTGTGCCACCGAGGCAGCATTCAACCGTCCACAATGGCCCCTCAGATTGTCGACGCTCGAACGCGGCCGTAGTACCACAGTGGTTAGTATATCACTTGCGTAATGTGAAGGTTATGGGTTCGTTCCCCACCCACAGGTGGATATCTTTTAATCCACTTTCATTTACCCAGAATTCATCATTTCTATACTTCATATAAAAAAGTTAAAACATGTTCCTTTATGCTTTCCTTGGCCTCTTATCTGCTGGCTTCTTCCAGTTCTGTTACTTCAAAGACTTATACATATTCTAATCTGGTAAGTAAACAGCTTTTGCATGATGCTGGAATGCAATATAAAACATTATTGCAGGGCCGTGTTATGTAGAATGCCTTACATTGCCCAGGCAAGGTGTATTAATGTCAATCTGAAAAAAAAAATTCCCACTCTAGGCAGAAATGCTGTGTACTGCTGTGTGCAACAGGGTTTAACGAAAACAACTTGTTCAGAAATAAAGCCACCAAACGAGGAACTATGAAAACTAGATGAAAATTTGTGCAGTTGCATGTTAAAAATTTAGCACAGCAACAGATGAAGTCATAATGAAGGAAGCGCGAGGATGGTTTATTTTGGGATACACGAGGCAATGTACATGAAAGATGCATATGAGCTTACACGTGGAGAAATATTGTTTACGTAGCAGCTAAACTACGAACAGGCCTAGAACACACTGATACAAGGTGTCGAGCATGTAAATATTATCATGCCCTTAAGTCAAAGAAACATGGCTGTTTCTCATGATTCGCTACACATGGCTGGCTCACACAACTTAGCCACTTCTATATATGCCTTGTAATTACCAGGTGGTCTGTGTGACACGTGCAAGCTTTAAATATGTACAAGTGCCACGTAGCTGGACAGCACCAATGTAATGACGTTTGCCATCGTTTTGAGGAAGTGAAACCAATTCTTGCATTTTTCCTAATTAGGTAATTAGTTATTAACGATTATTTAACTGCTCAAATATTATATTCAAAGCAAAAGTGTAAGTGTGAAAATTGTCGAGCATCCTGAAAAATTCCCAATCCAGCTTTCTACTGCTCAATGGGTGCAACAAATTTTTTTTTCAAGCTTGAAAGAAGCCAGTGAATACATGCAAGGAGTGCCGTGCAACTAGCCACTCGTGCACCAGAACACCATTTGGCTCCTCCTTTCATGCTTGAAAAAAACTTTTCAAAAAGAATATTTTAGAAATTGATTAATTATTATTGACTATGTTTTAAGCAAAATGCATGAAATAGTGTGACTGCCACCTCCATTTTCGGCGACATGAATTGACTCCATTTTCATTTCCAAATCCAGCTATACATGGTGCGTGTTTTGAGCTGGTTCTGGAATTTTAGGCTGGTTTTGACTAATTGAAGCTTCGCACCTTAATAATGGAGTTAGCCTAAAAAGAAATTGGTACATAAACGGTCACTGTCAGTACTCCATACTCCTTTAACTTGGTGCAAAGTGCTTGTGAGCCAAGAAGTTGGTAGTTCTAAGCAGTATTTCTCATTTTGACCTGGTGTTATAGCCCACTTACTATGATGCCATGCTGCTCAGTCATGCTGGGCCCAGCTTCAATCTAGGCAATGGCAGCTGCCCTCCAATGAGGGTAAAATGCAATAACGCTTATGCACTTAGATTCAGGTGTACATTAAAGAAGGCCAAGTTCCCAAAACTTCAGGTGGTGACTTTGGAATGTAAAAGCCCATAATTTAATTCCAAATCTAAAGGTGCTTTATTAGGAGCAGGGGCATAATTTTGAGCTTTTACTGCACTGCCATGGCACCAAGAAGCTCCGAGTAAATAAAAACAATTTCTTAGACAATGTACATATCTTGCAAACATTTACAAACACTTCTCTGCATGCACCTCTGTTGCTGTTATATTTAGATCCGTATGCCAAGGCGGGCTATGATGTTAGAACATGTCTCAATGTTGTTTTTTTTTACCGCTTTAAATTTGTTGGTTATTTTGCATCTCATTGTGTGTCGAACGCACATTTCAATGCATCAATTTCTTCAGAAAGTGCACTCCTCTTTATTCATTTGTGCATGCAAAAAGGGTTCAGAAGAACTGCTTTCTGAAGATCTGTATAAGAAGCAAAAAACAATTCTATGTAGGCTGCACAAAGAGAAAGGATTGGTTTGTAAATAAGTTATTTAGTTCTTAAAAAAAGAGGCAGCTGTCAGTATTCTGTTCCAAAATAAAAATTGCCCCTACCTGGCTCTGCTTCATTTTCCGATGCTGATGGTCCATTCGGGGGCACTCAACTGATAGGCTGCACTTTGGCCATGTCGGGTGTGCTGTCACCAGGCTCAAGGTCGATCGACATCCTCGCCAAAAGTCGAGTCCAAACGCTATAAAAAAACATCTCATCATTTTGCTATCAGTTTTGTCATCTTGCGTGTTTCACACACGGCCGTCAGTGAAATATTTCGTCACTTGGATACTGCAAAAAATTGAAGTATTTTCTGGCAGCCAAGCTGAATACACAGTAAATGGAGAACATTAAAGAGCAAATGCAGTTGTCACATTAGATTGATCAAGTACAGCAGAAATGGAAATAAATCAGTGATACTGTGTCTGTTGGCTTTGAATGCAAGAAACGTAAAAACAGGAACTTGTAGCCACGCTAGTTTGAATTTCCCGCGTTTGCTACACCTCGCAACAAGTTTGGCATCGTCCGGTACTCGGGGATGGTAATCGCTTAAAATCAAGATGAACGAGCGTCGGCATAAATTAACAGGATACTTAACCGGGCAATATTGGCGCATAAAACAACTCACGTAGCGAAGCTACTGTCAATTACCCGATGACGCATCTGCGGGCGGTGCGGTTTGGGCGAACAATTCAAAAAGGAATGAGAGTTTCACTTGTTTCACGCCTACTAAGCTAAGACAGAATTTGAGTTTCTTACTAAACTATACTGGATATTTACGCTCCGAATAAAACGCTGGAAATTTTGTTACGTCACATTGCATACGTATGAAAGTGAGGAAATAGCTTTTATTGTATTCTGCCCAGACGGCATGCAGCAGCTACCACTCTCATGCAACAAAAGCATGAAAGTGGTACCCGCGGCACGGAAAACAAACATATACAGCGCCAACGTTACGGCCCTTGGAGTTGCAACTAAGCATGACCAAGCCAGTTAGTTTTCTAGCTTTCATAACGCCATGGAACACGACCAAACATCGAGCGAAACAACTGTCTGCTCTGGAAAATTATTACCGCTTCCATTTATATACCTATCGCTGCCACAAGCAAAAGTCAATGGGCTAGCTGTCTACAAGCGGCAGATTAGACTGACAGCAACATATTACGATAACGTAAAACAATTTCCACGCTGACTTAGCAACCGCGGTATGCGCTAAGTGCCACAGTTCACGTTTGCCGCTCGAAATTCCCACCATGATGACGGTCACTGCATCTTTCACATGAAATATTGCACGCTTCCCTCCGGAGCTCAATAGGAGGGCGAAACGCATTTGCACGTAGTACCTGAAATCCGCATGCCGGAAACCCGTCGACGCTTCCGAGAACGGGGCACACAGCCATACACTCGTACGGGAGCTTGACTTGGACGTGAGGCACTTCTATCAAATATTTCACATGCGACATGTTTCACACCGATTGCGCGAACACGAGAAAATACCGCAGGTCGCAATGCGACGCCGTGCACCCATGCATCTACCGATGAGCTGCGTGCACGGACTTGCAGAAAAACAGAACTATGACAAAACGGCCGGCGCGAAAGGATGGCGGCGATGGCGGCTCTCGTTGCGGAGACGAAGCGGACGAAGCAATGTTGCCAACTGTTGGTTCCGCGTTATGCCGGCGGCGGTGGCTTTAGTGGCGTGTGTTACGGCTGTCTAAATTTTTATTTCTTTTCCCCAAACAGTATAGCTAAGATCAGTACGTTGTTTGAATTTTTAACTGTGTCGTTTGGCATTATCTTTTTCTCTTTTTATGCTATTAAGCGGCCAATTATGGCCTCCCAGGTTCGCGCGCGCCAGCTTCGCGCGCAAATCTCGGAGGCCATAAGACAACTCGTTAGGAAATGTCGTTCTTGTCGTTGTTAACGTTTCATCATTGTTTCTTCAACTGAGATAGAGAGGCAGTGTCCCTTTTCCCGGGGTTGGGAGGGGGCGATCAAGACGGCATCGCTCAGCGGGGGGCGGGGGAGTAGGTTGGTGTTGGTTGTTATCGCGAAATTCGCGAACCCTGCGATTTTTTTTTATAACGTAAGCATTCTATACTTACCCAACAAGAAAAACCATCCGTCCGTCATTCCGTACCGCACGATATCTTTCAAAATAGAACCCGCAGCAGCGAGTGAATTCACCTTCGTGCTAGCTCTCGCTTCAACGCGACCGAAGCGGCGAGAACACTGCGCTCACGAAGCTTTCAGCTCATGCCGCACTATGCGCTTTTCGCAGATCACTTTCAAGATAGGTGTACGCGCGTCTGTTTTCAAAGCGAAGTAAACGGTGAGAACACAGCGCGCGAAGTTTTCAGCAGTGGGCACACACTGTCCACAATGCTGTTCGCTTTCAAGATACGGTTCGCGCGGCCGGGCCACAAGCAGCCGCCGCCGGAGAACGGTTGATAATGGTTCGACGCGGATGAGAAGTGCTAAAGAGCGATAACGGCTCAAAACGAACGGAACTTCACCAGCGCACCTGGCCTCGCCACCTGCAGTACTTTGCTTGCACCATTCACTTGGCGCCGCCAACCTCAGCGGTTCGTGTCGCCGCAGCGCTGTCGCTTATAGTCGTCGGATCAAGTCTCATAACATTGATAACGACATGGACTGCGTGTAGATGAGGAAGAGTCACAATGCTTACGCATACTTAGACAAATCCGAGAGGAGTTCCTGTGTGATTTTTTTTTACCGGAAATGTGCAGTCAGCGGTGACCCAGAGTTTACAATGCATGTAAAAGGGGTGCCAAGCTTTTTTTTTTTGTGAGAGTCTTGCCCAGCTCCCAAAGATCTGCTCAAGCTAAGACTTGCTGATGGCTGTATGTGTTTTTTTTTTATTGTCTCATGCCCTCGAACCGCCACGAATCCTACAGTGTAATGACATTAGAGCAGTACTCACGTTCAAAGGGAAATGTAGCCGGTAATTTGGCTGCCTAAGGTTTGCGGCCCGGCGGCAGCTGCCCTCCCCTCCCCCGTTTCCGTTGACAAGTTAGGGGGAGGGGTCTAAAGCAATCTTACACCCCCCTCCCAACAGTGGCGTATCCAGAAAATTTTTGCGTGTGAGGGGGGGGGGGTCCCAATTGACCGTGGAGGAGGAAGCAGCGGGGCCATTGCCATAGTAGCAAAACATTTACTGTTAGTGAGCGTTACAAGTGCCCGGCGTGCCCCACTTGGCTACGCCGTTACTCCTCCGCCCCCTTCCCCCCCCGCAATCGACGTAAATCGAGCTATCAGAACGTGCATGACACGCATGCATGACATAACATGAATGACATGCCGCGAAGCTGGCATGGATGTCGTCACATAATAATCATCATCATCAGCTTA
Source organism: Dermacentor andersoni (assembly GCF_023375885.2). Classification (NCBI taxonomy): domain Eukaryota; kingdom Metazoa; phylum Arthropoda; class Arachnida; order Ixodida; family Ixodidae; genus Dermacentor; species Dermacentor andersoni. Next base: position 42,745,902 of record NC_092818.1, on the reverse strand, counting down.
TTTTGACGTCCATCGCAGGACGAAAGCTTCTCCAGCGATCTCCAATACCCCTGTCTTGTGCTAACTGGTTGCACGTGTCTTTAAGTTTCCCAATTCCATCACGTCCACATTATTCTCTGCCGTACTCGACTGTGCTTCCCTTCCCTTAGCACCCATTCTGCAACTCCAATAGACCAGCAGTTTTCTCCCTTACGCTTTGCAATGTATGCCCAGCACGACTTCTGCGTTTAATGTCAACCAGAATATCAGCTATCCCCGTTCGCTCACTAATCCACATCGCTGTCTTCCAGTCTATTATCGCCATGCCTAATAATTTTCATTCCATCGCTCGTTGCGCGGTCCTCAACGTCTTCCCAAGCTTCTTTGGTAACTTCCAAGTTTCGGCCCCATACGTTAGTAACGGTAGAAAGCAATGATTAGCAGTAAGCTCCCTGGTCATGATTTAGTAATGCCTGCCGTAAGCTCTCCAGCTAACTTTTTATTTTTGTTAATTTCCTTGATCAGAGGCCCCTGCGAGTAATTAACCTCAATAAACGTATTTCTGCGCAGGTTCTAGAGGCTGACTGCCGACCATGACATTCGATCTCTCACCAGGCTGCGGAACATTACTTTTCTCTTCTGCATACAAACTCTCAATCAGACTCTTACACTTTCTTCGCCAAGGTCCTCAAACGTTTGTTGCAAATAGTCTGCAGCGTTGCTGAGTATGCGAATGTCATCTACAAACCGTAAGTTGGTGAGCTATTTATCGTTAGCCTTCACTCCTAACCATTCTCAGTCTAACTGGTTGCACACCTTTAAGTATTCAGTGATAGCATTGTAAATTTTTTGCCATTGATCATATGAAGCCTTTTGCAGATATCTGGCTATACAAAGTCTGCGCGTTAGTGTCATCCGTTCGATATCAACATTCGTGGGAAACTTCATTTTTGACCGCTGTTCGGAGCCAGCGCGCTGCTGCCTAGATGCCCCGATCTAATCATTCCAGCTACCTGATTCAAGCGCAGGTAGCGCGCGTTTCATGTATAGCCAATATCAACGCCTTAACTGGCAACGTTCATTTATCATATACTGTAAGCTTGTTCACTTACTCCCTTATAATTAGAGTGTAAATTAGAAAGACTGGGGTGTTCCAAGGGTGTTTTCTTGTTGAACACCCTTTTCCGTTAAAAAAGGGTGTTTCAAGGGTGTTTACAAGGGTGAAAAGATGAATACACCCGCATTACACCCATAAGGGTGTGAAAATTTTTAGAGTGTACATACACCAACTTTTGCGCTGTCTTGCAGTATCTCTATGCAATATGAAATTTTAGCGTAATAGCAAATTTTTTTCCACGAGGCTGACAGACTACCGACTCAAAAATTTTTACTCGTCGAACCGCTAAAGCCGCTGGAAAACTCCGGCCTTGAATCAAAGGAGGATCTCTAAGGTGGCAGGCTAAATCCCCGTTGAAGGCAGGTTCCGCAGAGCATTAGAGGATATTCCTTTATTTTGTTTGATGACCCCTCTCTGGGCGTGTTGGCTTGCGTCGAAGATACGCTCAGGTTTCTGTTGATACAACCAATGCGTCTTGTCGCTGTTCTTCTAGCGTACATCTTGTTTTGCGAGCTTTACATTTATGGTTGCTTTCTGTTCTTCCACCGAAGAAGGTCCGCACTTTCGTTTCTCAAGATCGAAAAGATTGTTTTAGGCACTGTGGGAAAGAAAAAAGATGGTAACACCGCGACAGAGGAACTTTGTCTTGCGAGCCAGTGCTCAGTGCCCAGTGCTTCAGAAGTAAGGCTAGTGTGACCACTGCCGGACATTGCAATGGATAGCCGTGCGCAGTAGACACACGATTCTATCACAACAATAGCTAAAAGAAAGAAAGATAGAAACAAAGAAAGAACAACACATGAAAGGCCAGGTCGAACAGACAAAGAGAATGGAAATGAAAAAGGAGCATTGTGTTTATTTTGACCATTTGGCTTTGAGCTGCAGTTGCTTGGCGTCGTCTGGCTCTGTCGGTGGGCTCCAGATGATTGAACGTGGTAGTGGCGTCGATGGGAAAGGCTGGCCGCCAGTTTTGTCATGGTTTCTTCGTGACTCACGGATCGGCAAAGGAGCAACAGAAATACGTCGCTCACTCCCTTGTCGCGGAAAACGGGAACATCAGAAACCTCGTCACCGTGGCTCGTCCTGCCTGGTTGTTTTTATTTCTTGCCTCCAATCTGTGACAAAGATTGCGCGGAAGGAACACGGTGCGGTGTCTATACGTGTTGAGGTTTGCAGTGTACGTGTGTTGTGCTCCTTCAAGAAAGAAAGCTTTAACCACGCGCGAACTCTGATTTCCCTGTTCGAATATATGTGGACCTAGAAGTGCAGTCATCTGATAAGTGTTGAATCGATTCGGATGCAATTTGTTGAACCTGAAGAGGATTCTGTTCTTTAGAGAATTGTTGTTTAGAACGTCAAGCTTTTACAAAAGTTGTCGAGGGTCAATAAAGAAATAAAAAACGATTCGGCAGCATGTTACACTCCTGCAACACGTGAAGGCGAATGCCTGCTGCGCACTTGGTAGTGCGCAGTCTTGCATCGTCCGTCGTCGCTGCATACATGGTTGGTCGTGTTCGGATTGATTTCGAGATTTAGCTGCGGATTCGCGCGCTCGTATAGCGAGGCCGAGGTTTGTTACGTTTTGCGCCAGGCGTGACGAAAGGATGAGACAAGTTCCGGGTGAACGACGTTTATTGACGCATGCTTGTGGGTTGAGGCTCGTCAAGAAAGAGAGGGCCGCTAGCAAGAGTCACTCTGCTTTTAACACTTAGTGGCGCATGCGCACTTCGCAGAGTGCTCTTATCAAGATGAGCGCCAGCCGACACAACAAGTTTAGCTTGCATTTAGGTTGCTTGTCGACTTTAGGCTGCATCCTCTCATCCGGGGATTGAAACGCATGTTGTTCTGTTGTATGGATGAGTTCAGTGAATGTATGTACTGTCCCCTTCCCTTTATTCAGCGCTTGTAGCCTCAGCCTTACGGAGCGGAGGTATGAGTCATTACATTTTTCGCTTGCTTACTTGGCTATGAGCCATTTATTGATCGATATTCTTTTTTTGTGCAAGAGTCAAATGGCCAAAGAGCGCCATGAGACTTGGTGGTGAATGGCAATGAGATCAGTTGCGAATGGTGGATGCGAAATGGCTGTACATCGACCTAAATGTATGTGCTGTAAATGGCGTAACATATATATCTATTAAAATAGTGTCCACGAACAGTGAGTCCTATGGCTATAAAAGTACGCTGTGAAGGTTTAGTTACTAATGTTTGTTATCTATAGCCGCACTAGTGCCCCAGCAGGTACTTTCAACCCAAAGGTGGAGAGGCATGTGCTCTGTCAGTGACTACATTGCAGCTGCAGCCTCTGAGGTGATAGGCTGTGCTGAAAAAAAGCTTGGTCAAATCAGTTCTATATCGAGTTCGTTTCTGATAAAAATTTTATTACTGCTTAAAAATTAAATAGAGAGTCATTGCTTAAGAATAACGCCGGGAGTAGATGTATATTATGATGGTATAAGGAAGTACTCTTTTCTCTCCTGTTCTACTAATGGGCACCAAACGAGAACACGAAGGACTGTAAGCCAATTGCCGCACCTACTGCATGTCCGAGGGTTATTTCCGTTTAGAATATACGAGTGAGCACTGTTGGTGTGCCCGATTCTAAGTCTTCAAAGCAGCACTTCCTAGCGTCCTCTTGTTTTCCCAAAGGTCAGGTTCCCTATTTTTCTTTTGATTAAGTGTAGTTTGTTGAATAGCAGTGTGTCCCACGGCCTCTGCCCACATTTCTGTAGCTCATGTGGTAAAATGGCTTAAGTTCTGTGTACGCTGCAGGTATGTTAATGTCTGCATTGCAAAAAGCATTCGTCAGCACCGACGTTGCCCTCTGGGCCCATGGCCAGGCATCGAACAAAGAACAATGATTTGGTTGAACATATCTGCTGAGCACCGAAGCTCGTAGACATCATCAAGATAGTGTTTTTGTCTTTTCGCAGACTCGATATGCTACTAACACCACCAAATGAGTCTGTGAATATGACAGCCCTATTTATACCAGTTTGCTTATATGTTTGAAAGCAGAGAGGATCGCATATGCATCCGCTATGAAGGTGCTCGTTTTCAGACTTAATGTACCACACCTTGAAACGGACGGTTCGATAGCTGCATAAGCTACACCATAGGTAGACTTCGAAGCGTCTATGTAAAATTATGCGCAGCAGTACTTTGGCTGAATTTGAAGAAAGTGTGAACGTATATGCGCTTCCGGCGCATGTTTTGATATTGCAATAACAGGCATATCCCACTGGTCATTCTGCCATTCCCAAAGTAGTGCTAAAGAAGTGGGAGTTATTAGGTCTCTTTCTTAATGGGGAATGCCAGTTTCATTAGCCAGTTCTTCTAAGCGCACAGATAGAGGAACGCGAACGGAAGGGCGTTTAGGGCAGAGTATGGCTGAAGAGAAGTCGAGCACAGTTGAGTGACACGGGTGTGTGTTATCTGATTTACACTCGAGAAAGCACGAGAAGCTAAGGCGTGTTCTGTGTAGGTGTAAGGACCATTCATCGGCTTCAAAGTACAAGTTTTCCACAGCGCTTGTTCTGCAAGCGCCCGTACCCAGGCGTGCACTGAGGTTGTGCAGTGGTTCAAGGATTTTCGGGTACTCTTTATTGCAGAATGGTACACCACGGCTCCATAGTCGAGGCGTGAGTGTACTGGGCCCTTATACTTACTTAGCAGCCCCAGGTTGTTCGAGACAGCAGCTTAAGCAGGTTCATAGTCTTCAGGCACTTCGCTTTGAGATATTGCAAGTGAGAAATGAAATTAAGTTTTGTGTCCAAGACAATACCTGAAAAGATATGTTGAAGGCAGACTGATAGCCTTTCCCTGTTAAGGTCGATAGCGGATTCTGGTAATAAACATTTCTTGTTTGAGAAGAGAACAATTACTTTCCTAAGAATTCATTTAAAACTATTTTAATCTGCCCACTATGAGATTTTACTTAGGCCAAGCTGTAGCTGTTTCTCGCAGGTGGTGAGATTGGAAGATTTGAAACCTATCTGTACGTCATCCATACAGACCGAGTAAAAGAGTGTGTGAGGTATGATACCATGTAAGGAACTCATTTTTTACAATAAAAAGCGCACAGCTCAGCATACCCCCTTGCGGTACACCTGTCTCATGTGTGTGTGGTCGAGACTGAGCCTCACCAACTGTAAGACGAAACGTACTGCCATACAGGTAATTGCGAATAATGCTAAGCGAGTTGCCGCGAATACCCATCCCAGAAAGATCTCGAAGAATCCCAAAACGCCACGTAGTATCATCCGTTTCCTCCGTATCAAGGAATACTAATTAGATGAGCTGCTTGTGAATAAAGGCATCGCGGGTGCACGTTTCCAAGCGAACAAGCTTGTCTGTTGTCGATATGCCTTCCCTGAAACCGAATTGGCATGGATTTAATATGTTGTTAGTTTCAAGGTAGTGGAGCAGGCGCCTGTTTACCATCGTCTCAAAAAGTTTGCTTAGGCAAGTGGTCAACGCTATAGGCCTATAGCAGTTTGCCAAAGAAGGGTTCTCACCATGCTTCAAAATGGGAATTATAATGGCCTCTTCCAAAACAGAGGAAAGCTGGTCGGAAGGCCACATAACATTGTAGAGAAAAAGTAGGTTTTTTTGTTTTTCAGATGGCAAGTGTTTCAACATTTCATAGATAATGCGGTCAGAGCCTGGGGCAGATTTGTTGCCGCTGTTTAGAGCTGCCTGAAACTCTCGTACGCAAAGTGATAGATTGTGTGCCTCGCCTTTTGCGCTTTCTCTTTCTAATGGTTGTCTTTACATTCCTTTTTTGTATCCATGGAATATGTCGGAGTAGTGCGGTGAGCGGCATATGTGTTCAAAATGAGCGACCAGAAATGTCGCCTGGTCTTCCATACTGTCTCTCTGAGTATTTACTAAGGGTAGCGAGTAAGGCTGTCAACGTTTTATTCTATTCACTCTATTTCATACCTTTTATTTATTTATTTATTTATTTATTTATTTACTTATTTATTTATACATACATACAGCAGCCCGATCGGGCTATTGCAGGAGTGGCTGTTAAAGGCAGAGCAATGACAAATAATAAATAATACACGCAATGTGAACAAACAAGCCAATGCAAACCAAAATTATTCAACGGCCACCAAGAATAAGCTTAAAGGAAGAGAACGAGTAGGACCAGGCAAAGAATGCCAGTATTCGATTACACAGGGAAATAAACTGTACTTCAAAGTGTCCGAAGGGGCGGGCAAATAAGGTGCGATGTTTAGGGGATGGTGACTTCTAGTATTAGATGGTTTTGCAGGAGTCAGGTAGTTATCTGAAGATATACGGCAAGGGGAATTAATAATGCAATGCAAGAACTTCAGTGATTCCGTGCGTTGGTGCTCTGAGAGTGGTTGTAAGCCTAGGGATGAAAGCGCTGTGTAAGGTGAGAAATCCCTATCGTACCTGCGGCATATGAAGGAGATCCCTTTCTTTTGGTAGACCTCAATCTGATTAATGTGCCACTGCTTGTGCGGATTCCAGACAGGGGAAGCATATTCTAGTATAGGCCGGATTAGTGATTTATACAACAGCAGTTTAGTATCCCTTGGGACTGTGGGCAATGTGCGCCGAAGATAGTCTATCTTTTTCAATGCATTTGAAATTATTAAATCTATGTGCTTGACCAAGACATATTGGGTGTGAAAACAAGACCGATGCATTTATATTTACTAACGCTTTGAATTGGAGTATTATTAACTTTCCAAGTAAAATTGGAAGGCATCGTTTTATTAGTGAAAGTCATAACAACGGTTTTACGGATGTTAATTGTCATTTGTCAGGTAGCGCACCAAGAGCTCAAATTGGAAAATGTTTTTTGAAGCTGTAAATAGCCATGAAAGCAGGAAATTTTATGATATAATGTACAGTCATTAGCATACAAACGTATATAAGAGGTTAAGTCACGAGGCAAATCATTTATAAAGATGAAGAAAAGCCAAAGGACCGAGCACGGAACCTTGTGGAACTCCTAAGGGCACCTCTTTCACCCTGGAATTAGCTCTGTTAAAGGACACAAATTGAGATCGATCGGAAAGAACACTAGAAATCCAGCTGAGAAGGCGGGTATTATTAAGGATGACGTCAAGGTTATACATCAATTTCGAATGAATCACTGTATCAAATGCCTATGAAAAGTCAGTGAATATTACGTCAAGTTCGTTGCCCGTGTCGAGGTTAACACAAATGTGATGTGTACATTCACTTGGCTGTGTTAATGGGCTGAACCCGCGTCTGAAGCCGTTCTCGACATTAGTTCGTAATTTATGTGACTCAAGGTATTCCGTAATCTGTTTATAAATAATGTGCTCTAACATTTTACACGAATGAGAGGTTATAGAATTTGGTCTATAATTAGATAAAACGTGTTTGTAACCGGTCTTGAATAAAGGGAGAACTTGAGCCATTTTCTAGGATGAGGGTACTGTAGAGGATGCCAGGGACTTGCGAAATATGACAGTGAGGTGCGGCAGGTCCATAATGAGTACCGTACCAAAAACAAGTTCGGAATGCCATCTGGCCCAGCAGACTTCTTAATACGGAGTTTCAATATTAATTCAACGTTATTCAACGCGAATGTCATTGATGGATACGTCACTACGAGCAATGGCGTCTGGTTCGATGACGTTGTTGTCACGAGTGGAAAAGGACTGGAAATACTCATTAAATGCGTTTGATACATGAAATGGATCATTGGTGGAATCATTGTTAGTCCCCATAAAAGTAGCGGTCGTATCCAAAAAAACAGACGATCAAAATTTACGCGAATTGGTTTTTAGTAGGTCCTGCAGCGGCACACGGAAGAAGAAATACTTAGCGCAGTTAATTTTCAGCCTAAGCTCCTCTTATGTTTTAATGAAACTCATGATGGCTGCCTGATTGTTTGAGCGCCTCTTACACCCTAGTCTACTTACACGATGTGTCAGATGTAATATATCTTGCGTCATCCAGGGAATTTCCACATTTTTCTTCTTTGTTTTGAAAGGTATAAAACACTGAATAATTTTTTAATCAAGCATTCGAAATAAGTTACCACTGCGTTAACATCACAAGTAGAACTTAGTGCAGCAAATTCTTCAAAATCATTAGGCAGAGTGCCTAATATTGAAACATCAGTGCGATTAAAATCAGGAAATGTAGAGAAAACAAAATTCTGCTTAGTGACCAAGAAGTTTAAGGAGACGAGAACGGCCTGGTGATCAGAAATTCTCCCAATAACATCACTTCTGTAACACTTTGCAACGATGTTAGAACTAACGAAAACCAAATCGAGAGGAGCACCGCATCGTGTAGGTTTATTGGTAATTTGGACAAGGTACAATAAAAGAGAAAACGTAACTAGTTCCCCATTTATGGAAGTCACTCTCACAAGTGTTAAAGTAGGCCAATGAAGGCCGGGGGCATTAGGATCCCCTATGCAAGTGAGGTTACCCGTATTTAGCTGCTAGAACGTGGTCTACAGAGGAACTTGGTGGACTGTAAACGACGCCTATCACGACATGTGCTTTGGCTAGATAAAGTTACACCAGACTGATTCTATGTCACCTCGTGGTGACAGTTGGGAAAACTTGAGATCCGACCGAAAAAACAGCGCAACGCCACCAGATTTAGAGTGGCGCCGGTCTGCACGAGCATCAACGTAGCCAGGAGGAGTGAACTCGGAGTCTAGTATATCATCATGCAGCCAAGTCTCGGTGATACGAATCACGTGAGGCGAGTGTGCAGAAGTTAACGACAAAAAGTATCCGAACTTGTTAGTTATGCTCCTTGCATCGAGGTTTCAAATTGAAAGGTTACAATTGGAATTACGAGGCCGTCAGTCAGAAGAAGTGGAACGTAGTGACTCAGAAGGTTTAGCTGCAGCCGACGAATCAGGCAGTGTTGACCGAGATGTTCTGTTAACGAAGGATTTCGGGTCTCTGATAAAGGCATTGAACACACCATCCCAGCTGTGTAGCGCACTTTGTCGATAAAAACGTAATCATAGCGTAGCTTGACAACAGAGCGCTGCCTTCGAAAAGGTGCTGAGGCGTCCCAAATTTTTTTCCGGACTGCACGAACGCTGGCTGAAAGAATGTTCAGTCATGTAATGTTGCGATCCCTTAAGCTTCGAGACGTTTTTCATCACCGCAGACTTTTCCCGAAAATCCAGCAGCTTAAGAATAACTGGGCGTAAACGTTCTCTGCGCTTTCCGCAATTCCTGTGGCAAAGCTCAATGTGTGGGGGCGTAATATGCAGTATACTAGAAAATATCTATGCAACCCCACCTAGCAAAGTATTCTCATTTTCCTCCAGTTTTTCGTCCAAGCCATGTATAATAATGTTGTGACGGAATCCGTTATCAAGGTCGTCATTCTTGCCAACCAGCTGAGTCACAGTTCCAGTTAGTGTTTGAACCACGGAGCGGAGAAGATCGAAAGCATTGGCGTAAACCTTCTGGCCTGTTGTAGGCGACTCAAGTACTACTACGCGGCTTTCTAGCGCATTAAAATGCGATTTCACAGAAGCTTGGAATGACCTAATTTTGGCAAGGTCCTCAGCCATCAATTTTTGTCGTGCAAGAACCTCAGTAAGCATAGTATCAATGTCAGCATCTTTGGCCGAACATGCCGCAGCAGCCGAATGTTGAGTGGCAAGTGTGGTGCGTGTAGAGCGTTCAGAAGAACCGTTACTAGAATCACTACTTTTCGATGAATTGCAGAGGTTTTTGGAGGGATCAACTTGGGCGGTACCAGGATTCAGCTCCACGTCACCACTCAACAAAAGGCAACTGATACAGAACAAGACATTCAAGCATAAATCAGCCGCGCCTTGTGGGAAAAGAAACAGCAGCAATGATCGATTGTCGGATTTTAAGCATCGAGAGTTTTCGAAATACCATACCTGCACAATGAAGCAACAGCGTTTTACCATCGTGCAACTGCCGCTGTCACTCTGCTCACTGACGAGTGAAGCCTTGAGCGCTGCTTTTAAACCCTTGAATGGTGGCGTCGGGCTATCGCTCCAGATATCGATGGTTTGTGCACAAGTACCAGAGTTCCATGGAATACACCGGCAAGTCGTTGATTTCCTGAGCATGCCAGAACTATCACACACAGGGGCGATAGGGCAGTCGGGCGATGCAGTGCTGGGGGTCTTCACGTGTAGTTCGTAGAACGATGAATCAACCGGCAAACATGCGAAGATGATGTCACATGGCGTACACTCCGGTAAGGCAGGCTCGCCGACGCATCTGAGGATCTGAATAATGAAGAAACAGTGTTTTAATATCGTGTCGCCGCCGCTGTCACCATGCCCACTTATCATATTTCATCTGTGTACGAGGTAATTCCTGATATATACTTTTCCCAGCGCTATCTTTTTGCTTGTCGGCACTTTCTCCTTACCTGAGGTTTGACATGCTTGAAATTAACGAGGTTTTCTGGTATCGGCGAACCGCGAAACAACCCTCATGCTTTGGTCTCCTTCTTACGCACATTACTGCACTCAGCGTTCCACCACCGCACAGGGTGCTTGTCAGATGATCCGCTTGTTTCACGCATATATTTGAACGCGGTATCAGTAAGAAAAGCCGTGAAGCACTCAATCGCAGCGTCCACGCCTACAGCGCAAATATCAGACCGCGATATAAGCGTAATATTTTCGAGATGTTCCCAGTCAGCTGAATCACTTTTCCACCGATGAAACTGGGGAACATTCATTCAACATTGGTGTACACAAAGAAATAGGGAAATTATCGCTTTCGCAAGGATTTCTAAGAACATCACATTTATAGTGAGGTAAAAGGGTTGGAGATGCAGTGCTTAGGTCTATAGATGAATTAGAGGCATATTTTTTGTTTGCAATATTAAAATATGTACGTTCCTCACCCTTCAAAAAACTGCACCAGAAGAAAAAAAAAACACTGCTCGATTAGACGACCTCGCGCAACCGAGAGTCACCCCATAGGTTACTGTGTGCATTCGAATCTCCAGAAACCAGGTATGGTTTGGGCAATTGATCTATTAATGACTCGAAGTCATAATCATGGAGCTGGTAGATTGGGGGAATGTATATAGAATATTTAGCAACTAATTTATTTCGAAAAATTCCCCAAACTGATACTGCCTCAAGGGGTAACGGAATGACTCCTGACCTGCGTATTTTCCTACTACAGGAACACCGATGGTGAAGCTGGCTGCTACCTACAGACTGTGCTGTTGCTACCTGCGGCTGCGAATTGCAACTCGACTCAGCATGCCTGCGCGGATATCATCCGAGTGTGCCTCGTCTGCGCACATCTGACCATCATCAGTGCACCTTGCAGCCTATGTTCGATGCATGGTGTCACCTTAGTTGCTGGCCGAGCACTTGGAAAGCCCGGCCGCTTCCCGGCAATGACCACATATGAGTGAGCTGTTTGATGCTGCGGCCATTTCGGACTGGCTCCTGAGCTGAGTATTATCCTACTTGAGGTAATTTATCTCATTTTGCCTTGGATTCGTAAGCTCTACTGGGCCGTCACTATAGGATCGCTTGTTCTTCAGGGTTCCTTCGGTTGCTGCGCTATAAAGGGATTTCGACAAGTTTAAACCTTCTGTTGAAAGTAAAGTGCTCGAGCTTTCGAAGAATGTTGGTTTGGTTACACGTGCTACGACTATCTGCAGCCTTTCTGAAGCGAAAAAAACTTCAGCAAGAACTTACTAATATTAGGAATTCTATGAATTTCACGAATACTCAGCTGAGGCTGTGAAAGCGGAAAACGCAGGCCAGACCACTAAGAACAAAAATGTTGCGCTGAGAGCAATCAATGAGCTACTCTCACCTAAAGTGTCTCAACTTGAGCAATACTCACGCTTGAAAAATGTTGAGATCAGGGGTGTTCGTTTTTTTGAGGGCGAGGACTGCAAAAAATTATCGAATTCCTGGGTGAAAATGTTGGTTGTCCTCTGTCTGTAACTGATTTTGACACTGTTCATAGTGTTTACTCGGGTAGCAAGTTAAGAGAACATTGTTGTTCCAGCTTTTGAAAGCAAAAGCAAGCTTCTCTTGTTTCTAAGGCTCGTAGCACTCACCTTACAACGTCTTCTCTTGGGTGCTCTGGTTCTGGTAAAAATGCCGTATTGATTATTAACCACTTAACACCTCAGAACAAAAAGACGCTTTCCAGGGCGCGCTCACTAGAAAATCAGAAAGAATGGATATTCGTCTGGAAGGACAACTGTGTCATCAAGGCTAGGAAAACAATGACAAGCCGCGTCTTTCGGATCAATTCCGAATCTGATTCGAAAATCTTCAATCTGTGAAGGCTAATATAAGGCTGATATATTAATTACCATATGGAACACGGACGTTCTTTTACCGAGCGAACTCGTTAATGCCTTATCTAAACATGACAATTTTTCTGCCATTCGATTAAAATGCCCGCAGCCTTGAAATGGTCATACTGACATATTTTTCATCGTCTTCAGCATCATTTTTACTTTTTGTGTTTTTGTGAGACGTGGCTTTCCTCTGACGATCGGAATTCATGCAATTTCCGTGATTACCACTGTGATTGATTCACCGTAACAGCCACACTCATGAAGGCTCTGCAGTCTTAATATCAAAACAACTGTCATACATGAGGTGCGCACAGATTGAAATCAGCGTTGCGAAATGCGCATCCGTTTGGATCGGACTTGGGCCGGTCGGCATTATTAACGAGAAATCTACCGTTCCGCGTCTTCTATCCACTGATTTTTGTAACGCTTTTCCTGATGTACTGTATAATTTAACCTTTGAGAAGAAGAATAAATGCATACCAGGCGATAATAATATTAACGTACCTAACACTTCAAACCAGGCCTGTATTCATTATCAGCCGTTTCTCTAGTTTTGGCTTACAGTCTTTCATGAATGCGCTTACTCGTTGCCTTAACGATTGGATTTTTCTGCTTCATCACATACTCACAAATTTTAATGAACCTATTCATTGTGGTGAAGTTGATTGCAATATCAGCGATCACCTAGCAGCGTTATTTTGCCTTGCTAAATCTGTAGCTCACGCACCCCTGCCTCACCTTTGTATATCATTTCCTCAATCAATTTGTTCGCATTATTTCGAACACCAGCAGGACACATTTTATTAATTTCAGAGATCCTGAGGCGGCTGTGTCTCAATTTTCTTCCCTCATTACTGATGCGATACAGCGCTGTGCAAAAAGCACATATCACAATGTGCGATATTGCGCTCTCAGCGTCGCTTGGATTACTAAACCTCTTCTTTGTTCCTTATGGAAGAAGGATAACTTATTCGAATAATTAAAAAGACAGCCATTCAACTGAGATTAAAGAAAGCCATTCAACTGAAATTTAAAGACAGAAATTAAAGTACAGCCATTATGCTGCAAACTAAAATCAATCTATGAAATGTACTCGGCTGTATTATCGTGTTTCTCAAAGCAGCTAAGCGGCACTATTACAGTTAGCAGCTTGAGAATTGCGGAAGTGACTCAAAACAAATTGGAAATTGCTTAATCAGTTCTTTATCAAGTTAAAACCACATAAGAAAGGGACTTCGGTTCTTCAGATGGCTTATATGATAATGATTCTTCAGGTATTACAGACGATAATTTAAAGCAATTCTCCTCTGCTTGCTCTTATAGCTCTTTCTCTGTTTTTCTGGTTTGCTATACCTCGTTACCCCCATTCTTTTTTTGTTATTTCCTACAGTCCCTGAAGAGGTGCAATCTGTTATTGCCAGTTTGCGCTCCACAGGCCCGGGTTAGGATAACATTAACGATGGTGTCATAAAAACTAACCCTTTAATTTCTCCTTTGTTTTCTCATATGTTAACTTCGTATTTAAAACTGCAGTGTTTCCGCAACCGTTCAAGGACGCAAATATATTGCCTGTCTTTAAAGAAGGCGCAGTTTCGTCCTAAAGGTGAAGCATCGATTAATATAGCAAATACATTATTACCCTATTTTATGCCCTCTGATGTATGAATGCCTCTCCCTGCAACTTCGAATTACCCCTGTCCTGTGCCAACCAATTTCAGCTAGCTCCTGCGAATTTCCTAATTTCATCACCCCACCTAGTCTTCTGCCGTTTTCGACTGCACTTCCCTTCTCTTGGCACCCATTTAGTAACTGAAATGGTCAACCGGTCATCTAACCTGCGAAATTTATGGCCTGCCCAGCTCGATTTTTTTCTCCTAATGTGAAATAGAGTATCGGCTATACCAGTTTGCTCTCTGATTAAAACCGTTCTCCTTCTGTCGCTTAACGTTATGCCTATTATTCTTCGTTCCATCGCTCTTTGCGCTCTCCTTAACTTGTTTCCAAGCTTCTTTGCCAGTCCTCGTTTCTCCCTCATATGTCAGCACAGGTAAAATGCACTGATTGTACACGTTCTGATAATGGTAATGATAATGATAATGGTAAGCTTCCAGTAAGGAGCTTGCAATTTTTGCCGCATGCGCTCCAACCCATTTTTATTCTTCTTTAAATTTCCTTCTCGTGATCAGGGTTCTTCTCTGTGAGTAATTGACCAAGGTGCACGTACATAGCAAATTATTGGACAGCTGTGCGAAGCAACTATGCTAGCTTTATCGGCCGTATAAACTTCGAAACGCAGAACTACTAACTAAATTGAAAGCCTGGTGTCACGCGTGCACAAGCAAACATGAATACATCTCACTCGATGGCCTCGGAAACTCGCTGTCGAAAGGCTGGACCCAGGAATCGCGGCGTCAGCAGCGAGCGAATCGACCTTCATGCGGCGTCTCCCATCAAGGCGAACTCATACCCCTGTCACGCGGGAAGATTTAATGTTATTCGAATCGAATGCCATTCGGTCTTTTGCGATGCTACACAGTAAAATAAAATGGCATTCGCAAATGATAGCAATGACAATCTGGAACAAAATTTGTGAAATTCAAAGAAATGTTGTGCCTAATAAACGCGTTTAACAACCTTTGTGTGTACTTTTAAAACGGACGATAACATTTTGACGCCAATTATTCACTACTAAAAGCAGTTCGATCAGCTCGTCTAATATGGCCGACCGCCGCAACAGGCTCCTGATGGAACGAGTAATAGCGCTTGAGCACATCCCGTGGTGAAAGTATCATCGCGGTAAAAGTAATTATTCCTTTTATAAGTCTAAAAAAATATTTTCGGACTTTGCTGATGCGCGCATTATTTTTTCGCGTTGCCACTCCGTTGCCCGATTACTGTTGTCAATCTGGGGTCAAGAGTATACATTCGGTTCGAAATCGAATGCGAATGAGTTCCCCTAACTCATTCGATGGCAAATGTCATTCCATTCGAATGACAATAGATTTTCCCGTGTAAATCACGATTATTGGGATTATATGCGAATGCCATTCGATTCGAATGACATTAAATCTTCCCGTGTGACAGGGGTATTAGTCACGGAAACGCAACGCATGGCAGACTGTCCCCGTCGCGGATGGCTTTCAGGATACAGCGGCCTCGGCGAGCGCACGTAGTCGCCTGGGCCACCAGGAGTAGAACAGCCCCAACCCCCTACCGTACCCCCGGAGACGGCGCGCTTCCTCCACATTTTCCGCGTTTGCATGCGCAAGGTTGAGACATGTTCACTGGCCCACCCTCACGCGCTTTCACTCGCATATACAGAATACGGCGCGTGGCATGATTTTATCGCCCTTGGACTTTATACGGAACCTCACACCGACGCCGACGCGGACGGCAGAAATGCATCTGGAGTGCCCATATAATTGCTATCGCCATAAAAGATGAGTATAAGCTTGTAGAAAATTACAGGCTAACTTCAATGCTTGCTTTCGTTGATAACGTTTTAGAAGAAAGTAACTGAAATCCGCCTTAACGAATACAGTACTTCGCAATGTTTTATATTCTCTTCAATTGTCAGTTTGGTTTCCGTGAGGGGCTTTCGACGAATATTGCAAACTTCACTGACACGGTTAAATAATGTATTGGTAATGAAACTTACGCCTGAACAATTTTTGTTGACATTGCAAAAAATTATGGCTCTATTGACGACGGCGTACTTATAAAACTAGAGTGTTATGGCATGAGTGCACATACCTTAGACCTTGTACGGAGTTTTGTGAACAATAGGAATCAACGCACTTCTATTTAATGGTGTAAAGTCGGATTCAATTAGTATAAAAATTGGTGTTCCTCAACGCTAGATTGTGGCAGTCATGTTCGACGTTTGATTGAAGCGCCAACGTCAACCAACAAGCCCAGCTCGCCATATTATTCCTCCCCCAGTGTTCAGCTCCTTCTCTGTGCATATTATATGCAGACGATACCACACTTTTTTCTTCGCATACCAGCCTTGACCATCATACGTCCTACCTTCAAACAGATTTAAGATACTTTCAAAATCGTGCAGTAAAAATAAACTAAAGAATGACGTAAGGAAAACCTGCTTCATGCTTTTTATGTGTCCTCATAAAAGAACTTCAATTTCTCGTTCTCGATACAATCGATCTCAGGCAATGAAAACTAGCAGTAGCATTACCTTTTTAGGTGTTGCTATTGACTGTAAGCTAAAATTCTATGACCACGTTTTGTCGGTTATTTAAATAATCGCAGCAGGATTTCGGCGCTTATTCGTGTTGGAGCTTTTTTTTTTATATGACAGCAATTGTCACTTTCTATTATGCAGTCAGTTACAGTCATATTCATCATTGTCTTGAAGCCTGGGGCAGCACCTATAACGTTCATCTATCAACTCTCCTAACCCTCCAAAACAAGCCATTGGCATAATTTCTTTTGTAGCTCGTCAGTCGCAATCTCTACAGTTATTTATTAGCAATGACATACTACTGATATCCCGATCTTATTACTATAATCTTGGTCTATTCTTCGAAGTTTTTCATCGCTATCTCTACCTCGATATAATCCCATCATACCTATTGGTTAATGCAAACTGCACTCATTTTTATGACGAACACAATGTACTTTTGCGTAAGGCGCACGCTAACTATGGAAAACGAACTATTGTTGCTTCTGCTATATCTCTATCAAACTTCGTGCCCCACAACTTAAAACAATGTAATTTCCATTCCGTCTTTAAATCTCAATTAAATGACTGCCTGTTTGGAATAGAGGAATGACTGTCACTGTACATTCTCTATGTACGCCTGCGCCTACTTCTTGCAATTTCTTATCGTGATGATATGTTATACATATATTGGTATTTTGTGTTGGTTTTTGTTATATAAGGCGTCGCTGCCTACCGCAGCACCATGAGAAGGCGCGCGCTTGGAGCCGCCCAAGGAGGAGGAAAAAGAGGATGGAATAAACGCAGAGGATGAGTAATGTCTCCATCCCTGTCATACTCAATAATATGCACGATATGACATAATTGGCGACGAGGATTTAACAACCCATGTGCTACCGGCTTGCCCTTCATCTGTGCCGTCGATTGCTGCATATCATCCTCTACGATGAGTATTTCGGGGCTACAACCGCCACCCCCGTTCCTGTCATCACCTGGAGACCCAGTCATCCCATGGGAGCAATGGATTCAAGCGTTCAAGAACTACATGGTGGCGTCGGGCGCCTCCGACCTACCTGCCAGGCGTCGGAAGGCGATTCTGCTCAACTGCTTGGGCTTGGAAGGACAACGCATCTTCCAGACTCTCACGTCGGAAGACGACCCGTGCTTTTTGGCTTCGAGCGCCACCGAAGGGACGTTGACGACTCCTGCTCCAGATAAGTTCGACTGCGCTGTTGCGACACTTCAAAGTCACTACAAGAGCTCTGTCAAAGTCACCGCAGCACGTCACCGTTTCCGTCGACGTGCACAAGCCCCAGGTGAGACTGCGCTCGATTACGTCACCGCGCTGCGAGGTCTCGTAGGAGCGTGCAACTTCGGTGACTTGGCGGACGACATGATGCGCGACCAGCTTATAGAAAAAACTACTAGCGAATACTTGCGTGAACGTCTTTTACTGGAAGAGTCTCTTACGCTTTCTCGGGCCCTTACCATTGCGAGACAGCATGATCAGGCGACTAGAGAAGCGAGAGAACTTGCACGACATGAAGCACAAGTGCATCACGTTAAAAACACAAACACGTCAAATATGAGAGCAAATCACTGTGGCACGTGCACGTGCTATAAGACGCCAACTGAAAGTCGTCGAGCTCTGAAAAAGCAAGAATGTTATCGTTGTGGCTCTTTGGACCATCTGGCGAATAGCCCTCACTGCAAAGCTAAGACACATCAGTGTCGCAGATGTGGATAGACTGGCCATCTGGAAAAGGTGTGCAAGTCTTCCCGAAAGTCTGTAAAGAAAATTCAGCATGTCACGGAAGGCGACGCAGATACAGCTGACACGGACGATCACATAAGTGTTTGTCACATCTGGGGTCGTAAGAAGGGAATTTATGCAGTGTTGGAAATTGAAGGAATTTCCGTGTCGTTCCTGATTGACACTGGATCATCGGTTTCAATCCTAGCCGAAGAACTTTACCGACGCCATTTCGATACTGTATTTCCTCTGACATCAACATCCGTCCAGCTCCTCGATTATTCTAAGTCAGCAATTCCTATAAAAGGATGTTTCATTGCTCCAGTTTCATTTCATGGCCGATGCACTTCTGTCCTTCTGTACGTTGTGTCGGGAGGAACAACAATTCTTGGTTTAGATGGCATCGCGGCTCTGGATATGAAGATTCAAGGGTCACCTCTCAGGTGTCTGCTAATGACGCAAGAAACTCCTGTGCTCCCTCCTGAATTACGTTCCGAGTTCGAGCACTTGTTTGAAAAGCAGCTAGGAACTGTCAAAGGTTTCAGTCACAAGGTCAGAGTTCGCGCATCTGTTCAACCAGTGGCCAGCAAACTGAGACGACTACCACTCGTCATTCGTGAGAAAGTCTCTGCAGAAGTACAAAAATTAGAAGCCCAGGACATCATTGAGCGCGCCGATTCTTCAGAGTGGGTCTCGCCAATTGTCGTAGCCAGAAAAAAGGATGGCTCGATTCGCATGTGCGTAGACCTGCGAGAGCCAAACAAAGCTATAGTAGTGGACAGTTTTCCCTTGCCACAAACTGAGGAACGTTTGAACAGTTTGGCTAGTGCACAGCGATTCTCCAAGCTAGATTTAGCTTCTGCATACCATCAGTTACCACTAAGTCCAGAGAGTCGTGATCTTACGACGTTTATAACCCACGACGGACTATTTCGCTTTAAGAGGGTGTGCTTCGGACTGGCATCGGCACCGTCAGCGTGTCAGAAGATGATGCATATGATCCTCCAAGGATGCAAATGCGTCTTGTTTTACATTGACGACATAATCGTGTACGGACGCTCCAGAGAGGATCACTCGGTCAATTTGCGCACTGTTTTGAAACGAATCTCTGACGCTGGCCTCAGGCTCAACTATATATGAGTTTTTGACGTCACAGAGTTGACTTTCCTAGGCCATGTTGTCAGCGCCAAAGGGTTATTCCCACTGATGTCATCTATTGAGGCGATAACCAAGGCACCATCACCTACAAATATTAATGAACTTCGCTCGCTGCTGGGACTCGCAGGCTTCTACTCCAAGTTCATCCCGCATTTTCCTGATGTTGTGGAGCCCATGCGTGCTTTGCTTCGAGGAAACGCGCCTTTCGCTTGGACTGCGGCAGCCCAAACCGGCTTGGAGCAGCTGAAAACGTTAATAACATCTTGCGAAATTCTTCACCTTTTTGATCCTCAGTTACCCGTGTATGTTACAACTGATGCCTCGGGATATGGATTAGGTGCTGTACTGCAGCAGGATAACGGAACATCACTGCAAACTGTCGCGTTCGCCTCACGCACTCTTCAACCGCATGAGCGGAAGTACTCCGTCGGTGAACGTGAGGCCCTTGCCTGCGTCTGGGCCTGCGATCACTGGCACGTTTACCTGTGGGGCGGACCTTTTATCTTGCGGACAGACCCCGCTGCTTTGGTTACGCTCCTCTCAACGAAAGGCACAGGTCACCGTCCGTTAAGGATTGCGCGCTGGTCATCACGGTTGCTGTGCTACAACTACATCGTGGAATACAGGAAGGGTAGCGAAAACGTCGTGGCTGACGCACTCTCCCGGCTGCCCGTACAGAGTTTCATCCATGATGCACCCGAAGAAGAATTTATATAGTTACATGCAAGAGCTTCAAGAAGCAAGTGCCGCCGATCAGGCTATCTCTCAAGTTGCGCAGTTTAACACTACTTCTTGGCCTGACAAGAAGTCCTTGTCAAAAGAGCTGCTACCTTACTTTCACGTGCGATCCGAACTCTCTGTTGCTAGCGACATTCTTTGCCGGGGTGACAGGATTGTCGTGCCTTCAGCTTTGACCCGCCGTCTTATGGATCTGGCTCATGAGTCACACCCAGGAATTAGTCGCACCAAAGCTCGTCTTAGGGAGTCATATTGGTGGCCGCGCATGGATAATCACATTGAAGAACTTGTACGCACATGTGTAGCCTGCCAGTCATGCGACAAATCAGCGCGTACATCTGCAGCCCCAATGCAACCCGTCACTCTTCCCGAGAAAGCCTGGGACAAAGTTGCTATCGACATTGTGGGACCTTTCACGCAAGCTCCAGCTGACTGTCGATTTGCCATTACGCTTATTGATTATTACAGCAAGTGGCCAGAGGTGACTTTCGTACGCGATGCGACCACGTCTACAGTGACCAAATTCCTACTTGAACTTTTCGCAAGAGAAGGATATCCACGTGGTATCGTATCCGATCATGGACCACAATTTTCTTCAGCGAATTTTGAAGCTTTTCTCACAGAGCGCAGAATCACCCATTACAACTCTTCTGTGTATTACCCGCAAGCTAACGGTTTAGTGGAAAGATTTAACCGGGTATTAAAATCCTATATTCAATTAGCCCTGTTAGAACGTCGTGAGATAAGAACAGCGATGTTTGATTACCTACAAACATATCGCTGTACGCCTCAGGCGACTACTGGTGTTGCACCCGCTATTCTTCTTCATGGACGCCAACCTCGCACCAGACTTGACATTGTGGGATTCCCTGACAAATGTTTCACCAATGACCCTTCAAAGGCAATACAGCAGTTGAGAGAGCGCATCAAGAACAAGCAAATGACTTCGAAGTGCTACACCGATCAAAAACGTGGTGCCAAGGAACCCAACTTCGCCGTGGGTGACTACGTGCGGGTTAAATTACCTGCAGTCCATGGGAAGTTATCTTCACAGTATTCTGCGCCCAAGAAAATTATTGGAAAGCGCGGACCCGCCTCTTACCTCTTGGAAGATGGGCGGGTGTGGAATGCTTCCAAATTAGCGGCCGTTCACCTTGAAGCTATCAGCAGAATGAAATTAGGTACCACTGCTGTCATGAACTGGTCGCCGGCATCCGATCACTCAACCAGTGCGGCTGTAAGCCATCCGTCACAACCTGGCACATCAAGCGCAGATAAGGCACCCCTGAATCCTGAACCACCTGCTGCAGGGCGCACGCAACAAGCTTCAGGTAATTTGCCAAGATGCGAAGAGCGCGTGAGGAGAAGCGCCCGTAACAAGAAGACACCAAAGAAACTGCATGACTACATCAGGAAGTAACGGACCATATTTTTTTTATTTTTTTTTTCACGAGGGGATATGTTATATAAGGCGTCGCTGCCTACCACAGCGCCATGAGAAGGCGCGCGCTTGGAGCCGCCCAAGGAGAAGGAAAAAGAGGATGGAATAAACGCCGAGGATGAGTAATGTCTCCATTCCTGTCATACTCAATAATATGCTCGATATAACAGTTCTGTTTTGTATTTCTTTTACTTCTTTCATTTATGGTTTACAACTTATTTTTTAATAAAACTAATATCTCTGGTGTTTTACGTGTCAACACCCTGATCTGAGTATGACGCACGCAGTACCCTCTAAAAACAGTTGCGCCCTTTGGGGTGTGTATTTGCCAAACAACGATAATCGTCATCTGTCTTGTCCGCATTTCCATTTTTTAACGCTACGAGTCCGGTACTTCCAAGTCACGAAAGGCATGCGCATTATCAGCATGGCAGATAATCCTCGACAGAAAAGTAACGAGCGCCACGTTTTGAAGAAAAGAAATGCGGGCAAGACAGATGACGATTATTGTGGCAAATATACACTCTACAAAACACTCTATACACTCTACATACACTCTACAAAAATTAGAGTGTATACACTCTACAAAGTGTGCAATACAATATGTACACTCTACAAAAATACTCTACAAAAAGTGTACACCCTATGGGGTGTATGTATGTCACACAGCAATAATCGTCATCTGCCTTGCTTGCGTTTCCTTTCTTGAAGGCCACGCCCACTACTTTCATGTTGGAAATGCTATGTCATACGGATAACGCGCATGCCGTTCGTTACAGGAAAGTACCGGGCTTGCAGCGTTAAAGAAAGGAAATGCGCACAAGACAGATGACATTTGTCGTTGCGTGGCAAAATACGATTCAAAGGGCGTAAACTTTTCTTAAAGTGTAGTGGGGGACTGTGGCAATCTGGACTACCTGCGGTTCCGTGCACCTAAATCTAAGTGCACCGGTGTTCTCGCATTTCGCCCCGATCGAAATGCGGCCGCCGTGGCCAGGATTCATTCCTGCGGACTCGTGCTTAGCAGCCCAACACTGTAGCCACTAAGCATTCACGGCAGGTAACTACTTTTTATTAGATGATTAGGTATTACATCAGTGTACTTTTTTGTTTTTTCATCTGCTTAATATTTCAAGTATGTATCCTTATGTTCGCTTTATTTCTTGAATTACCATTCATCGTAAGGGGTCCGGCCTGCCGTTTAAATAGTGGGACCCCTTCTTGTTTACAATTATTTCTGCACTAATTTGCTTCTCAATCAACTTGAATTGAATTGATTGATTGATTATTTGATTGATTGGCAAGAAGGAAACTGCGCAATCCTTTGCTATATTCAAGACGAAGAAAGCGATGTACCACCGAAATCTTGTCAGGATTCGGCTCGGTGGTTGTGCCACGATGCAGTCATCAATACCGATTTCCTTCGCTGCTTGGATTCCTGCCCCACTCACCACCCAAATACCGTTCCTGGCCCTGGTTCCCGCCTTTCCGATGCCATGGCTCCCAGTGAACCATTACGCTTTGAGTGTCCCACCGGCCTGTACGAAGGCCTGTACGAAAGTCCAACCAGCCTGGACGAAGGGTGCCTCGAGGCTTTCCTTCTCCACGAACCCGGCCGGATCGTTACACTATCGACAGGTACCCACGGATGGTCCCACGCCACCGCGAGCGGTGATACACCCCCCCCCCCCCCCCCCCCGTTGCTGCCTCTATGCCGCTGTACGGAAGGCTCGCGTCGTTCGAGGGAGATGGGTCCGCCTGGTCAATTTACGAGGAACAAGTACACGTGTTCTCCCCGCAAACGACACACCCGAGGTCAAACAGCGGGACATTTTCATGGCCATTGGCGGGACCCGTGTATTAAGTCTCCTGCTCGACCTTCTCAAGCCAGCCACGCCGCATGTTAAAGGGAAGCTGAAACACTTTTTAAACAAAATGAGTTCTCTGCGGCATTCTACAGTTCTACTGTGTTACCAGACGTTAATGGCTGCGAATGTTCGCATTTCTCGAGTGCATCAATGTGGGCGTAATCAGGCTTTCATTAAACTAGGTGCACCTGCATGTGCTGCGTATTGATGGAAGATGAAGAGCACAGCACAGTTGATTTCATCGGCACGAACTTATCGTTCCTCACCGCACGGACCCACTGCCCTGCAAGCTTCTTGTCCTTCGGGAACCTGTGAAACACCACATCGTCTCGCCCGCCTGTGTTCGCTCAGCCGAATGCTGCACAGAACGAGGACATGTTGGGCGCCCTTGGCTGTAGGCACTCACGCAGCACAGGAGGAAAGAACAGTTTACGAAAATTGCAAAAGAAAACAAACGTGAGCGGCAGCGGCGGCAGATCTCTCATAGCGTTGTTCAGTAAAGCGCAGGATGGAAAGAGGCATGCCAGCAAATGCCAGCACGCCGGTCCGGCAGCTCGGTCCCCGCCAGTGACGTCACTCTCGCCGGTTCTCTCCTCTGGTAACCACCTCACCCGGCGCTCCGGGAAGCGATGGGGGCGTGTCCGCGGGGGTGATTTAGAAAGCGATTTCCGCCCTTATATAATAATAAAACGAAGAAAAAAATTACGGAACCGTAAATTATTAGGTCTGTTCTTCCCAATCCCAGCAATTCATGGAAATTGAAAACCGTTTCAGCTTCCCTTTAAGACGCTGGGTGAGCAGCTGCTCGCCATACTGCGCTCTCATTTCAACCCAGCACCGTCCACACTAATGGAACGTTTACGCTTCAACAACCGGAGCCGCCGGGAAGGAGAGACCCTCGGGCAGTTCGTTGCTGCGCTACGAGGGTTAGCGAGTGCCTGCGTTTTCGGGGGCCAGCTGGACTCGCTGCTCCGAGACCGTCTGTTCTGCAGCATCAACAACCCCGCCATGCAGACGCTACTCCTGCAGCTTCCCGACCCCTCGCTGGATGACGCCATGAAGGCAGCAGCACTAGCAATAGAAGCTGCCGCCAAGGACGCCGGCGATATTGCCCGTGCGCCTAGCTCACCGTCGGCGGAAGCGGCGGTAAACAAGTTGGTGACAAAGGGGTGTACCTGCGGTCGCTGTGGTGGTGCCCACTCCCCCTCACAGTGCCAGTTTTCTCAAGCACAGTGCTTCACGTGCTGAAAAACTGGGCACCTGGCACGGGTATCCCGAAGGGGGAGGACGAACAGCAAACAGCAGCAGCAGCCTGTTTCAAGCCCTACTACCACACAAGCCCGGGGCCAGGGTAGCCGTCGCAAGGGTAGGCGGCGGGGGCATGCGCCAGCACGCTCGTGTTATTCCGCGGCCAGGCTCCACGTCATGGCCGAGGACCCGCCGATTTTCGACATGTGGAACACAGGCCTTTTACCGGCATCTGTGCCGCCGTACATGCTGACCGTCAAAATCTGCGGGCACCCCATTTCCATGAAGCCTGACACAGGGGCCAGCGGGTCAGTAATGACCGGGAAACTCTTCAAGCGTACTTTCCCCGGCATGTCCAGTGAGGCTTCGGGCGGAATGCTGCGCAGCTACTCCGGGCAGCACTCCCAGTTCCAGGGTTACGTGCAGGTCAGCGTTCGCATTGGCGACAGGGAGGCAACCCTCCCCATTACTTAACCAAGGGGTCGTCGCCGACACTGCTGTGCCGAAACTCGTTTCATGCACTGGGCGTTCGTCTACCAGAGTACCAGGAAGCCAGCCTGCATGTGGTGAAAGACGTCTCCAGCCTCCTAACCGAGGTCAAGTCCCTATTCAAGCGAATGGTGGAGATATACGCCGGCACGACAGCTGGCATCTATGTACCTGAGAGAACCCGGCCACGTTTTTTCAAGCCTCGCCCACTGCCGTTCGCCCCGAAGGACAGGTCACCCAGGAGCGGCAACGGTTACAGCGAGAGGGCATCCTGGTGCCCGTCAAAACGTCTGAATGGGCCGCTCGCATCGTACCAGTACTGAAGCAAGACGGCAGTGTCATGATATGCGGCGATTTCAAAGTTACCACCAACCCCGTCGCGACGTCGCGAAGTACCCTTTGCCTCGTATTGAAGATCTCTGGTCAACGTTGTCTGGTGGACAGAAGTCTACCAAGCTCGACCTCAGAGATGCTTACCAGCATCTGGTGCTGCAGGATGCCTCCAGGAATCATGTCACAATATCGACAACTTTGGGCCTCTTCCACTACACGCGCTTACCCTTTGGCGCGGGCTCAGCCCCAGCCATATGCCAGAGGGAGTTGGACAACCTCTTCAGGGGCGTGAGGCATGTGGCGGTGTGCCTGGACGACATCCTGGTTACTGGCAGCGACGACGGGGACCACCTGCAGAACCTGCACAACGTCCTGGCATGGCTGCAGGATGCCGGTCTCAAGTTCAAGCTGGAAAAGTACGTTTTCCTGGCCTTCAGTGTTGAGTACTTGGGGCATGTTATTTCCCAGGCTGGCCTAGCCCCGGCTCCCCGCAAAGTGGATGCTGTGGTGAAGGTGCCTAAGTCCCAGAACAAGGAGTTTCAGAGCTACCTCGGCCTCATAAACT
The DNA here is from genome assembly GCF_023375885.2 of Dermacentor andersoni. NCBI lineage: Eukaryota > Metazoa > Arthropoda > Arachnida > Ixodida > Ixodidae > Dermacentor > Dermacentor andersoni. Next base: position 42,719,708 of record NC_092818.1, on the reverse strand, counting down.
TCTACAGGAGCTTCCTGCCAAACCAATCGGAGCGTCTACAGCCGCTCCACCTTCTGCTTCGAGATGGTCAGCACTGGGTCTGGAAGAAGGAGCAGTACCGGGTGTTCCAGCGTAGCATGGAGTTAATCACCAAGGCTCCAGTGCTAGTACACTTTGATTCTGCCAAGCTAGTCGTCCTGAGAGTAGGTGCGTCGCCTTACGGCGTGGGAGCTGTCTTGGCACACCGGGACAGGCACACCAGGAACGCCCTGTGTCGTTTGCTTCTCGTCGGCTTCATGCTGCAGACCAACGCTACAGCCAGCTGGACAAGGAAGGTTTGGCCCTCATGTTCGGTGTCGAACGCTTTCACCAGTATCTGTGGTGCCAGGCGTTCGAGGCGGTCACGGACCACAAGCCGCTGTTGGGGCTGCTGGGGCCTGACAAGGCAGTTCCTGTGCAGGCATCACCTCCAGTGGTGCACTGGGCCTTGAGGCTGGCAGCTTACATTTGCAGAAGGATTGAAGTCTGGGCCAGTTGGTACATACTTGAAGGAAGAAAACCACTAAAAAAACAAGAAGGACAAGACGAGAGGTTCGTTGTGGTATGAACCTCTCCTCGTTGCGGTGTGAACCTCTCCTCTTGTCCTTTGTTTTCTTTGACTGTTTTTTCCCTTCAAGCTTACATTTACCAGCTGGTTTACAATCCGGGAAAGGACCTGGGACCTGCTGGTTCCCTGAGCCGCCTGCCCCTGCTAGAGGTGCCTTATGCTGTTCTGGAACCTGCTTAAGTGTTCATGCTAGAGCACGCGTACCCGGAGGTGCCCTCCAGATCTGTGGTATTACAAGCGACCAGCCGGGATCAAGTCCTATCTCAGGTGGTCAAGGCGGTGTCCAGAGGGGAGGAAATTGTTCAGCAGGCCTATAGCCACAAGACCCCTGAGCTGTGCTTGCAGCAGGGCTGCTTACTGTGGTGTTCTAGGGTGGTGATCCCACAAAGTCTCCGGTCCAGGGTCCTGCAGTTGCTGCACGCGGGTCATCCGGGTGTGGAAAAGACAAAGATGGAGGCCCGGTCCCATGTTTGGTGGCCTGGCCCGGACCAGGACATCGCTCGCATGGTGCAGAGCTGCCACATCTGCCAGGAGCATCAGCGGGCCTCAAGTCATGTGGAAATCACCCCCTGGCCGTTTCCACAGGGACCCTGGTCCCGCCTGCATAATGAATTTGCGGGGCCCTTCAAGGGTCATTACTTCCTGGTGGTGGTGGACGCGTTTCCGAAGTGGGTGGAGGTTGTACCTGTCACCACTCCATCAGCAGGTGCAACCATGGTAGCGCTACGACAGGTCTTCGCCACCCAGAGATTGCCGGACCTCATCGTGTCCGACTATGGTCCTCCTTTCGCCAGCACAGAGAACCTGGCCTGGCTGATGAAGAACGAAATCCGCCGGTTGATGGATCCTCCATACTACCCTGCTTCAAACAGTGCAGCCGAGCAGGTGGTACAAACCATCAAGGACAAGCTCAACAAGAGCCAGACTGGGGATTTCCTAACGCAGATTGCCCGGATACTGTTTCAGTACCGGACCACGCCCCACCATGTCACTGGCCATGCCCCCTGTGAGCTCCTGCTGGGTCGGATGGTCAAGACACCCTTTGACGTCTTACATCTGGACCTCCGTTCCACAGTGCTTCTGAAGCAGCTGAAGCAGTAGCTGGCTGCTGACCAAGGGTGCCGTCCTGGGCCATTGCCAGAATCTGGAGCTCCAGTTTTCGCCAGGAACTGTCGTATTGTCCCATCCTGGTCCTCCGGACAGGTGGTGTCTCCGGCCAGCGCCTCATCGCTGCTTGTCTGCATGCTAGACGGGGCCACGTGGAACAGACACGCCGATCATGTTAGGCCTCGCCTCGGGACCTGGCCAGCACCCTCGACAGCCACTTCCGGGTTCCAGCCCGCAGGATGACTAGCGGCAACACGAGTCGCTTCCAGCAGAGCACCGCCTACCTCAGAGGCCACAAGCATTGCCAGTGGTGCGGCGCCCATTGGGCCGGTGTCAAGTCTGGCACCACTCACAAGGCCGACCACTGCGGATCCTCCGGATGGAGCGAGGCTGTCTCAGGCAGCACCCGGGGTTGCCACACCCGGCCCGTCAACACCTGGTGCGCAGGTGGAGTACTCCACGGCAGAGGCCACCGGATCGTTACTCGCCCGGTAGCAGGCACCGTCGACCCGGCTAGGGCGGAGGCAGCACCTCGCACTTTGAACTTGGACATTTGTTGTGGACAAACAAACTGGGGGTAAGGGGGTGCAACAAGCCCGTGACGCCCCCTCTGGCATAATCTTCCTTGGCTCGCCAGGCTCGGTGGCCTGCCATTTTCGGTAGGCAACATAGGTCACCGCACCGCAATAAACACCGACGGGCGCAGCTGCTCGGCGGGCAGTCATCGTTCACCACTACCACGCTGCGCAGCGTCTGTCTGATGGAGGGTGCCTCGAGCCGTCCCTTCTTCACGAACCCGGACGCATCGTGACACGGCCCTTCTCAGCTGTCTACAGCTTCAGAAAATCCGGCAGCGCCAGGCCGCTGTTCCTCGACTGCCCCCGAATTCCCTTACGTTCACTGACAGTAACCGACGAAGCGAATATAAAGCAAAATCACCCACGCGCGGCCCTGTACGGGCTCCCCGGCTGTCCCACGATGCATTCATCAAAGCCATTTGCCTTCACTGCGCAGACCAATAACCAGTATTGTCTTTTCATAGAACAAGAAACAAAAAAGCACGTGCGACTACTGTCGCTTGCAGCTACAAAGCCCACAGTGCTGCCTCTCCGTTGCTCTTAAATGTGTTTATGCCGTGCGTACCTTATTGTGGCTGGCTGGCGATGTCGACGCAAACCCAGGTCCCGACACGGTACTCGCGGAACTAAACGAGCTGCCAAAGCTGTCCTAGCGCTGGAAGACACGGACAAGAGCGAGACAGCAGGACGAGCGCTAACTTTCAACTGAGTGTTTATTTAAAAAAAACACCGTATTTGTAGGCCCGCACACCGAAAGGCCCAATCACGCTCATGAAAGCCAGATGCTTCCAGCAACGCAAATTCACTTGTAGTCTGAGCAACTGAGAGGGAACTGATGCGATTATCAGCGGCCCCCACTGTCAAAGCATCTTCAACAACTTCTCGCGTAACTTCACTTCCATTTCTATGTAAAACAAAGCACTTCTCCAAGAAGGGTTTGAGAAGAAGACCCCAAAAGAAACAAGAAGCTCTCTTCTGGTCAGTCAAAACTACCCACAGAGGTTCAATGTCTTAGAATTCAACTAAGAGCTACTGAACAAGATATATCTCACCTCTGTAACAGGTTATCCGACCTAGAAACACTATCTAGATCTGGTAACACTGTGCACCGACATGGATACGATCTCTGCTGACACCCCCCAAACCGCTAAAGAAATCATAGGAATAAAAGCCCGCCTGGATGACGCCGAAAATCGCTCGACACGTAACAATTTAATTTTATATAATATCGCAGATAATGCATTGGAAACCTACACCGAATCTGAAGAAACAGTCCGCCGCTACTGCCTGTATCACCTAGATCTAGCGATTGACCCTACAGAAATTGAACGAGCTCACCCTCTTCGGTGCCATTCTTCTTAGAGCGCTCGCCCAATAATAGTTTATTTCACATTTTTGAAAACCAAACATTAATCCTTTGTAATGGCCCTAAGTTAAAAAGGACTGAATACATCATTGCGTAGGAGTTTTGACGCCCTGTCCGAGATGCGCAAAATCATCTCAGTAGATATCCCAAAACTAAAACGACAAAATTTTCCTTGCGCTATAGTTCATCGGTCCTAAGAGGTACGCATTCGACGAGCGATCGCAGGCAATAGAGAAATCGCATACCATACGGTTCATCGTCATGTAACTAAACTTTCTTTTAATAGCCCTCGCGATAATCTGCCAAATCTTTCTTCTTCTATTATCTTTGCAAACTTACCCAGTTTCCTTCCCAAGCGCGAACATATTTGTAATATTGTACATACTGAAACATTACTAACAGATGACGCCACCGATGCAGAAGTTCTCGCCGATCTACCAAACTTTAATGTTTTCAGGAAAGAGCGCAAGGGATCCCGATGAGGTGTTAAGATGATGCTTATTAGCGCAAAAACTCAAAAGAAAGAAAGAAAACAGTGAGAGGCGAAAGGAAAGGAAAGACGAGCGCTAACCTTACAACTGTTTATTCCGAAAGCAGTGCATCCTATACATTTATTTATTTAGTCATACTGTTGGCCCTCTGTTGAGGGTTGCTACAGGGAGGGTACATGAATAAGGCTCTCAACACAAGTACACATTCGCAATGGTCAACTAATTACTGCACAATAATCGAAATGACTATCAATGAAGGCTTTAAAATCGCTGATATCATTTTTTTGCACAGCTTCTTCTGGTAAGTTGTTCCAAAAGCTTATGGCGTGAGGAAAAAAGGAAAACGAAACAGATCAGTACGGGTTATTATTGGTTGCACCAGGAGGAAGTTAGTTGTTCGCAAAAATCCTTTATTAGACTGGGGCTTTACGTATGTTTCTTTCTTTATTTTTACTTTCCCATGAATTATCTGAAAAAAACAGTTTTAATGGACACTTCTGCCTTCTTCATTCTAATGATTCGCAATCACATACTCTTAACATGCCCGTAAGCAAGTCTGTGCGCCTATTTTTCCAGCACATGAAACGTACAGAGAGATGCTGAATGTGCTCCAATTTATTCTTAAAAATCGTTTGATGCGGTCTCCAAACTGTACTATCATACTTTAAGATCGGACGAACACAAGTTCTATATGCCAACAATTTCACGTCTCTCGTGGCTTCCGGCATTATTTTCCTCAAGAAGCGTAATTTTGGATATGCTGATAAACAGACATTTTCTACGTGATGAGTCCAATTTATTTTATGGGTAATTGTTGCGCCCAAGGACTTGAAGCTGATGATGTTGCTCAAAATTATTTCCTCACATTTCCTCACGTTGTATTTGAACAAAAGTGGAGATTTCTTTTTTGTTATAGGTCAGCTAGTCGATTTGTTATAATTGATTTCCATCGCCCTTTTTCTGCACCATGTACGCAATGATTGAAGACAGTGGTTAAATTTAAGCTGGTCATCCCTGCATGCAACTGGACAGTAAATTAAACAATCGTCGGCGAAAAGCTAAATTTGGACGGGTGATTCGACAACTAAAGCAATCTCATTTATATATAACAGGAGCAAGAGGGGTCCTAATACAGAGACCTGCTGTACTCTTGAATAAACCTCTAATTTACTCGTCACACTCTTTGTTTTACTTTCACAGCTTGTTGACGATGTGACAGATATTCACCAATCCAATCACGCAATCGCGTATCGATTCCTACACTGTGAAGTTTAAGTAGCAGTTTATGATGGGAGACTTTATCAAAAGCCTTCGCGAAATCGATACATATAATGCCAGTTTGCTGACCTGCATCAAGAGAAATACAAAAATCATTAATTGTTTCAATGAGTTGCTTAATGGTAGAAAGACCGGATCTGAAGCCATGCTGGAAAGGACATAATAAATCAGTTTTTTATAGAAACTGTCGGATATGTTTTGCTACTACGTGTCAATCAGCTAACAACACACAGCACCCAGACGTTAGAGATACAGGTCTATAGTTGTTTACTAACAATCGATTACCACTCCTAAATATTGGGAGGACTATTCACAGCGCCAGTCTTGGGGTAACAAGCAACACTTCAAGGACTTTTGAAGCATAATAGTAAGCTAATAAGATAACCACTCCGCATATCGTCGCAAAAATACAGTTGTTATGCCATCACGCCCGGCAGACTTCTTGTGTCCAACAAAAATAGTTGGTTAAGTATCCTTTCTTTGCTAATGCAGAGCTCTTCCATTAAGTATGGAAACGAAGAAGACAACTGATATTCTTCAGCGTAATCGTGACTTTTGACGAACACTGACTGGAAATAACGATTGAACATGCAATAAATTTCACTCTCTTCTTGTATAATTTCCGTTCCGTCTGATATCTCTTTAATACTTTCATCATTATCTTTGAAAAAAGGCAAAACCTTCTGAGGGAATCTTTTGGAAAGTTAGGGAGCGTTTTGTCAAAAAAAGTTTGCTTACACTGCCTCAGCTCTATTTTTAGGTCCCTTTCAACAGCTGAAACTTCTGTCATCGTAGCTTTCCCTTTGCGCAGTCTTCTTATCTTGTGTTTCATATAAATAATATTTGTATTTGTCCACGGATTGCGTCATTTTTTTCTTTTTGACAGTGTGGGTATAGAATGACCTATACAGTACTGTACTGCTTCCTTAAAACACCTCAACAGCTCTTCAACAGATTCCAGTTCTGACGCACTTTGAAAATGATCAAGTCACGTTGCTAAATAATCAAGAATAGATGTGTCATCTGCATGGCAATAATCTTTCACATAAGTATACGTATATGATTTTGTCCTGACACAGCTACTACAGATCACATTCACAGAGATCAGTTTGTGATCAGATATACCACATTCTACTTATGTATCACATTCGTACACATTACTGGAGATAAAAACCAAGTCCAACAATGACTGCGACGTAAGAGTAACTCTTGTATGATCTTTTACAATTTGTGTAAGGTTATGAGAAAGCATGACTTGAAGTAACATGTCGGTACTTGCAGTCTCCACGTGCTCCCTGGAAAAATTTTCCCTGTTGATATGAGGTAAGTTGAAGTCACCGGCCATTATTAGTCTTGCATTTTCATTTACATCGGAAAACAAATACATGTTCAAGTCTTCCAAAAATCCAGGTGGCGCATAAGGTAGTCTGTACACGGCTCCAAGAAGGTACACTGTATTAGCATAATTTACCAAACACCAGAGTGTTTCATATACGGCCCAATTTATTTTCGTTGCGATTATTGCGCTTTTGATTACCAGTGGAAAAATACCACCTCGGCAATCCTGATCCCATCTGAGTATCTTGTAAACCATAAGAACAATGCAACTGTCTTCAATAGTATTGTTTAACCATGTCTCTGTTAACACCACAACATGCGGGCTATATGAAAGCAATAAACATTCAAGTTCCGTTACTTTGTTAACTATGCTACTTGCCTTTAGTACAATCACTCTGAGCTGCGATTGCGACTGTTCACCTGGCTTTCCAACCATTCTGACCGCCGTATTACCTGATGATGAACTGCGTAAGGCACAACTGTGGGGGTCATCTTTGCGCTTTGCCTTATCTTGACTTCTTTTACATGGATAGTGGATGTTCCTTTCGTCATCTTATTCATATAAATTATCGTTTACGTTAAGCTTATCATATATCAGCTTCACTTTCGCTCCGTTTGCTCTTTCAGTTTCGCTACTTTGCCACAACATCTTCCTGCATATGACTGTTTCTTTAGCGTAATTGTGGTCAATTGGAATAGAACTACCCTTCAGTTTCCTAGCGTTTTTAATACACTTTTCTTTCCGCAATAATAAAAAAAGTTCATGATTACAGATCTCGTGCTGCTTGCTGTTTGCCTGGCCAATTGGTGTATTCGATCAACCGAGTTTACCTTGATACCCAGAGTATCGTGAAACAGTATATCAAACACACAGATGTGCTACATATATATACACAAACATACAGATGCGCCAACTCATAAATGACGCAAAGGACTCCAGTCAGACGTAGGCATTGTTGTCGCTTTCTAAGTGCTTAGCAGTCACAATTCCGAATCGCAAAGCGTAATGGCAGTTTGACTCACGCAGGTTAGACCAGTGGTTTGGATATAATAGGCCTCTAACAGTTCACGTTTGGCATTTTTCTTGCTTCTGCCTAGGATCATGACATTACAAGACAGTGGTTCACAGTCGGGACGAGACCTGCAATGCGCAGACAAGTGCGCAGTCGTATTCCTTCTCAGCCTTCTGAGAGGGGAACGCCAACCGAGATGACAAGCCCAGTTATTTGAGTTCTCGTATGATCGCCCGTATTGCAACACACAGGTCGTGGTCAGCCGTAGAATGGTGTTCGGACTCGAGTTCATCGAGGCACTGGATCGCCACGATGATTTCAGCGATGGTAGCGGGGCTCTTCACGGCGAGCGCGCTGAAGGCCACGGTCCCAATACCTTGAAGAATGCGACGTGCCCGGTGCGATTCAGCCATTGCGTCATGGACACCACGACAGAGCGCAAAAACATCCTCGATGTACGATGTGTTGTACTCGCCGGTTTGTTGTTTGCTAACATCGAGAGTTGTCTTCGCAAAAGCGAAGCAAACTGCCGGCGTGCGAAAACTCGCCGAAGCTCCTGCTTTAAGCTCGTGCGATCGGGGAACTCAACAGTATGGTTGCAAAGCCAGGTCCTTGCCACATCCGTCACATAGAACGAGTCATGGCAGAGTTTCAGATACTCACACCGTTTAGCAGAGCTATTCACTCGGAGATAAGAGTTTGTAGCGGCAGCAGCATCGGCGTCGCACGAGAGATGACGTAGACGCTCGCGTCTACACGAGGCACGAGCGGCTGGCACGCTCCAGCACGGGCTAGTGTTCCGAAGGAGATTATAATAATGCTACTCTAAGAGATCGAGTGTCGGTTCTTCCTCTCCTGCGAGAGCCCGAGACTTTACCGGTCTACGTGGTTGCTCGTCGCCACAGTTTGGTGACGCCGGACGTGATTACTGTCATACGCTCCTGTGGTAGAGACGACCATGGACCAGACCAGCGCTACGAGAGCTCAAGGCCAGAACCCTTCCGAGGAACGCGGTGAGCCCTCCTGTTCCGCCATTGCTGTCCGCCTCCCACAGTACCGGGACCAGCATCCTTCGGCGTGGTTTCTTCAGGCCGAAGCGCACTTTTAAGTCGCTGGTATTCCCTCTCAAGCCTCGAAGTTCCATTACGCCGTCGCAGCGCTCTCGTCCGCCGCCATTGACGAGGTAGTAGATTTGTTGAACTCCCCATTGTCTGCCGCCGCCTATGACGATCTCAAGGCAGCACTGCTACAGCGCACAGCAGCTTCAAAACGTTCTCGCATCCAGCAGCTTCTGTCCGCTGATGAACTCGGCGACCGTCGCCCTATTCAACTTCTTGGCCGAATGAGCCAGCTGCTCGGAAACAACGCGAGATCGATCGACGACACGCTGTTGCGCGAACTGTTTTTGCAACGACTTCCGGCTAACGTGCAGATGGTCCTGGCGACAGCCTCTACCATGGACCTTACCGGACTTGCCGCTTTGGCCGACAAAGTCATGGAAGTAGCCACCGCAACCATCGCAGCCACGTCACCGCCTCCGGGTGACAATACAACCGCTCTGCAAACTCTTCCCTGCTCTTCCGCAGTGCAATCGCCGCTCCACTCCTTGTGTGACCGCCTAGAACGCATCATCTGTGGAGCGGAACTTCGCGCACATCTCGTCGACCACGCAGCCGTAGTTCCAACAGATCAAGACGCATGGGCACCCGCAATGAAACCTCAACTACAACGCCTAGGGTTTGCTACTACCACCGCCATTTTGGAAACGACGCTCGTCATTGTCGGCGTCCCTGCGCTTGGCAGGGAAACAGGCCAGCCGACCTCTAACGGCGACGAGTGGTCCGGCCCAGCACACAAGTCGCCTTTTAACGCGACAGCGTTTAGGAGCTCGTGTCGCAGAAAAGGCGGTGTCGTTGGTGTCCGCGTCCGCGGCGTTGGCCGTGAGCAAAAAAATCCCGGCAGGCAATTCCTAAATAAAAAATTGGAGGACGCTTAAGCTTCGCCTTCAAGAGTGGAACACGATGGCGTTATCGCACCCCGTTCGCACCGCCTACTCAAACGCGCTATGCCAGCCAACGTCGCGATCAGCACAGATAGCCGGGCCCCGACGCGCCATGAAGGCGGACGCGATCATGGGGTGAGTGGCGCGCCACGTGTCGGGGCAGCGCCGTCCATTGCGAGGAGGGGGTCTTCTGTGTTTGCCGCAAGATGGCTCTTTGTGTGCGCAGAGCGCAGAAGAAATGTAGCGGAAACGTACCTCGCTTCTCGTGAAACTGCGACGTCTGTAAGTTACATGGTCATAATTACCGATATACACCGCAGTACAACATTCTACGGCTCGTTTCTAAGGCAACACCGCATTCACTAGAGGCGATTTTGTACCGTTTTGAAGGAACGAACTCGTGGCTGAGTGGTAGCGTCTCCGTCTCACACTCCGGAGACTCTGGTTCGATTCCCACCAGCCCACCTTGCAAGATGTTTTTTTATTTATGAAGTGCCTTCTGGGATTTATCGCTCACGGCCAACGCCGCTGACGCCGACGACACCGGCTTTTCTGCGACACGAGCTCCTTAACGCTGTCGCGTTAAAAAGACTTGCCGGATGGTTGCCGGACGCAACCGGTACAACACGTGTGCCATCACATCGTCACCTCCGGCTCACCGGTCTATTTCCGACCCCGGCGTTTGTCCCCGGAGAAACTCAAGATCGCTCGCGCGGAGTTCGAACACATGCTGCAACTTGGCATCATCAGCTCCTTCCTCCAGTAACTGGGCATCCCCACTTCCTTGACATGGTGCCTAAGAAGATGGGAGATTGGCGCCCATGTGGTGATTACCGGGCACTAAACAACGTCATAGTTCCTGTTCGCTACCCTCTACCAAACATTGAGGACTTCACGGTAGCTTTCCACGGTGCGACGATCTTTTCCAAGATCGATCTCGTTCGCGCCTACCATCAACTACCGGTCGCTGAAGAAGACATTCCCAAGACCGCCATCACCACACCCTTCGGTCTTTTCGAATTTCGCCGCATGCCTTTTGGTTTACGGAACGCGGGCCAATCCTTTCAGCGTTTCATCGATTCCATCACCCGAGTTTTGCCTTTCGTTTTTGCATACACTGACGACCTTCTCGTTGCAAGCTCTTCGGCAGAAGAACATCTTCACCACTTGCGGTTGTTTTCACGCCTTGCCAGTAAAGGAATTGTCATTAACGCCACCAAGAGTGAATTCGCTCAACCCGAACTCGAGTTCCCCGATCATATCGTCGACGCTAACGGCATTCGACCACTGCCGTCCAAGATTCGCTTCATCGAAACCCTTCCCCGACCGACCACACTCACCAAGCTTCGCCAATTTCTCGGATTTGTCAATTTCTACTGCCGACCATTCCCGAGTGCGCACGACTTATGGATCCGCTAGACGCTCTCCTGGTAAACAAACGCAAACAAGTGCTTCAGTGGACTGAAGAGGCCACCGACGCTTTCAGAAGAGCAAAGTCTGCCCTCGCCGACGCCGCGCTGCTTAGACACCCAAAGCCAGACGCACCCACTGCCATCATGACCGACGCTTCAAACGCCGCCGTTGGTGCCGTTCTGCAGCAATTCATCGACAATGCATGGCATCCACTCGCTTTTTTCTACAAGAAACTGAAGCCTGTGCAGTCCCGCTACAGCGTGTTCAGCCGTGAATTACTCGCTGCTTACCTGACTATCAAGCATTTTCGACATTTCCTCGAAGGCCGTGCATTAACTGTCTTGACTGAGCACAAGCTCCTTGTGCACGCAACGAATCGTTCGGCGTCCTGTTACTCGCCCCGCGAGATTCGACACCTTTCCTATATCTCCGAGTTTACAGCAACGTTCCGCCACATTAAGGGCACCGACAACGTTCCAACCGACGTTCTGAGTCGTGTCAATGTCGCTTCCACGTTGACATAGGAACCTTTTATCATCGAGGCCGACTTACTCGCCAGTCAACAGCGTGACGACACTGAACTTCGTACACTCCAGAATTCGTCAACGTCCCTAAAATTGGAAGACGCCGTTGTGACCCCAGATGGTACGTCCGTCGTCTGCGACACTTCCAACGACACACCTAGACCATACATTCCGGCATCCCTTCGCAGACGTTTATTCGAAACCGTGCACAACCTGTCGCATCCTGGCATACGCGCGACACAGGAGCTTCTTTCCAGTCGTTTCGCTTGGCCTCGGCTAAACGCGCAAGTTCGCGATTGGGTTCGCTGCTGTTTGTGGTGTCAACGTTCGAAGATCCAGCGTCACCCCATTCCGCCTGCCAAGTCTTTTCTTCCACCGGATGCTCGTTTTGACACCGTACACCTGGACCTCGTAGGCCCTCCCCACCTTCGAAAGGTTACTGCTACATACTGACATGCATCGACCGTTATACATGGTGGCCAGAAGCTACACCTATACCTGACATCTCAGCGGCCACTGTTGCAGCAGCTTTCATGTCTACGTGGATCGCAAGGTTCGGCTGCCCATCCACAATAATCACAGATCGCGGTCGACACTTTGACTCAGCGCTCTTCAACGAGCTACTCAAACTACTCGGAACGACACGTTTTCGCACAACTGCTTACCACCCGCAGTCCAATGGACTAGTTGAACGTTCTCACGGTATCTCAAGGCCTCCCTTATGGCACATGAATCGCCGGAGAAGTGGGTCCTGCATTTGCCCCTCGTCTTACTTGGCATCAGAGCCGCACTCAAGAGCGACCTAGGTTGCTCCTGTGCTGAGCTAGTTTACGGCACTCACCTACGCCTTCCGTGCGATTTCTTTGTCGCCATCCCCAAAACGCATAGGCCATCACCTGCCGAATACGTTGCCGAACTGCAAGCCTTCTTCAGCCAAATACGCCCCGTGCCTACACGTTCACAAGAAGCAAGGCCCCCGTACGTTTCTCCCGCACTCACCTCTGCTACCCACGTTTTCGTGCGTAACTGCCGTGCGGAAGCCTTTGCAACCACACTACTCCAGGCCATATTCTGTTCTAGAGCGTCGTCCGACGACGTTTGTTGTGAATGTCAACGGCCGATCAGACACAATTGCCCTGGAACGTCTCAAACCCGCCTACATCGAAGCACCCGCGCCATCAGTTCTACCAGTATGCGACGCGACCCTGCTGCATCCTTCGCCGCCGCCTGTGCACGTGACACCCAAGACCAACGCCAAGACACGCCGCATCACGTGGACTTTCCATCGTTCGTTGAACTTCCCCTCTCTCTAGGGGGGGGGGGGGGAGCCCTCTGTAGCGGCAGTAGCATCGGCGTCGTACGAGAGATGACGTAGACGCTCGCGTCTACACGAGGCACGAGTGGCTGGCAAGCTCCAGCACGGGCTAGCGTTCCGAAGGAGATTAAAAGAACAGAACTGACAGAACTTTCTAAGTTAATCAACACGCGTAAGACAGCTGACATAAGGAACTATAATATGGATAGAATTGAACAGGCTCTCAAGAACGGAGGAATCCTAAAAGCAGTGAAGAAGCTAGGAATAGGCAAGAATCAGATGTATGCGTTAAGAGACAAAGCCGGCAATATCGTTACTAATATGGATGAGATAGTTCAAGTGGCTGAGGAGTTCTATAGAGATTTATACGGTACCAGTACCACCCACGACGATAAGGTGAGAGAGAATAGTCTAGAGGAACTTGAAATCCCACAAGTAACGCCGGAAGAGGTAAAGAACGCCTTGGGAGCTATGTAAAGGGGGAAGGCAGCTGGGGAGGATCAGGTAACAGCACATTTGTTGAAGGATGGTGGGAAGACTGTCCTTGAAAGACTGGCCACCCTATATACACAATGCCTCATGACCTCGAACGCACCGCAATCTTGGAAGAACGCTAACATAATCCTAATCCATAAGAAAGACTTAAGAATCATAAGTCAGAAGAATCAGAAGAAAGCCAAAGACTTGAAAAATTATAGACCGATCAGCTTACTGTCCGTTGCCTACAAAGTATTTACTAAAGTAATGGCAAATAGAATGAGGAATACCTTAGATTTCTGTCAACCAAAGGACCAGGCAGGATTCCGTAAAGGCTACTCAACAATAGACCATATTCCCACTATCAATCAGGGGATAGAGAAATGTGCGGAATATAACCAGCCCTTATGTATAGCCTTCATTGGTTACGAAAAAGCGTTTGATTCAGTCGAAACCTCAGCAATCATGAAGGCATTACGGAATCAGGGTGTAGATGAGCCATATGTAAAAATACTGGAAGATATCTATAGCGGCTCCACAGCCACCGTAGTCCTCCACAAAGAAAGCAACAAAATCCCAATAAAGAAAGGCGTCAGACAGGGAGATACGATCTGTCCAATGCTATTCACAGCATGTTTACAGGAGGTATTCAGAGGCCTGGAGTGGGAAGAATCGGGGATAAAAGTTGATGGAGAATACCTTAGCAACTTGCGATTCGCTGTTGATATTGCCTTGCTTAGTAACTCAGGAGACCAATTGCAATGCATGCTCACTGACCTGGAGAGGCAAAGCAGAAGGGTGGGTCTGAAAATTAATCTGCAGAAAACTAAAGTAATGTTTAACAGTCTCGGAAGAGAACAGCAGTTTAGGATAGGTAGCGAGGCACTGAAAGTGGTAAGGGAATACATCTACTTAGGGCAGGTAGTGACCACGGATCCGGATGATGAGACTGAAGTAACCAGGAGAATAAGAATGGGCTGGCGTGCGTTTGGCAGGCATTCTCAAATCATGAACAGCAGGTTGCCACTATTCCTCAAGAGGAAAGTGTATAACAGCTGTGTGTTACCAGTACTCACGTATGGGGCAGAAACCTGGAGGCTTACGAAAAGGGTTCTGCTGAAATTGAGGACGACGCAACGAGCTATGGAAAGAAGAATGATGGGTGCGACGTTAAGGGATAAGAAAAGAGCAGATTGGGGGAGGGAACAAACGCGGTAAATGACATCTTAGTTGAAATCAAGAAAAATAAACGGGCATGGGCCGGACATGTAATGAGGAGGGAAGATAACCGATGCTCATTAAGGGTTGTGGACTGGATTCCAAGGGAAGGGAAGCGTAGCAGGGGGCGGCAGAAAGTTAGGTGGGCGGATGACATTAAGACATTTGCAGGGACAACATGGCCACAATTAGTACATGACCGGGGTAGTTGGAGAAGTATGGGAGAGGCCTTTGCCCTGCAGTGGGCGTAACTAGGCTGATGATGATGATGATGACTCTAAGAGATCGAGTGTCCTCTCCTGCGAGAACCCGAGACTTTACCAGTCTACGTGGTCGCTCGTCGCCACAAGTTAATGGAGAATACCTTAGTAACTTGCGATTCGCTGATGACATTGCCTTGCTTAGTAACTCAGTAACACATGCTCACTGACCTGGAGAGGCAACGCAGAAAGGTGAGTCTAAAAATTATCTGCAGAAAACTAATGTTTAACAGTCTCGGAAGCGAACAGCAGTTTACAATAGGTAGCGAGGCACTGGAAGTGGTAAGGGAATACCTCTACATAGGACAGGTAGTGACTGCAGATACGGATCATCAGACTGAAATAATCAAACGCATAAGAATGGGCTGGGGTGCATTTGGCAGGCATTCTCAGATCATGAACAGCAGGTTAGCATTATCCCTCAAGAGAAAAGTGTATAACAGCTGTGTCTTACCCGTACTCACGTACGGGGCGGAAACCTGGAAGCTTACCAAAAAGGTTCTGCCTAAATTGAGGACGACGCAGCGATCTATGGAAAGAAGTATGATGGGTGTAACGTTAAGGGAGAAGAAAAGAGCAGATTGGGTTATGGAACAAACGCGAGTTAATGAGATCTTAGTTGAAATCAAGAAACGAAATGGGCATGGGCAGGACATGTAAAGAGGAGGGAAGATAACCGATGGTCATTAAGGGTTACAGAATGGATTCCAAGGGAAGGGAAGCGTAGCAGGGGGCGGCAGAAACTTAGGTGGACGGATGAGATTAAGAAGTTTGCAGGGACGACATGGCCACAATTAGTACATCACTAGGGTAGTTGGAGAAGTATGGGAGAGGCCTTTGCCTTGCAGTGGGCATAACCAGGCTGATGATGATGATGATGAGGGTAGTTGGAGAAGTATGACAGAAGCCTTTGCCCTGCATTGGGCGTAACCAGCCTGATGGTGATGATGATGATGATTCACTCGTAGTCCAGCCAGTCCTCAACATCCTCACCGCGAAGGCCAGCGAAATGGCAGGGATCACGCTGGTGGCCCCTGATGATCAGAGAATATGCAGCTTGCGGTATCGGGATTGCAAGGGTAGAAGCGCCAGGCGGTTCGCCCTGCGACATGCTGGCGGACAGTGGGCACAAACGGCGACCTGAACGATGCTCCAAGGGGCAGACGAAGCGTTCAGAAGACGGGAGACTGAACAGCATCTGCCCCCCTTCTGACGTCACAGACGGGCCAACCTTTATTGAGCCCCAGAGACACGGCGAAGGCCACCAGACACAGTCCACATTGATGATGCGGCCAAACGCTATATGAAGAAAAAATGCATATGTATGATTATGATAATGATAATAAACCCGTGAAGAAGAAGGACATAACAAATGCCCACAATATCAACTCACGGCAGAACCTACGCTTTGTAAAAAAAAAGAAAAAAGAACTGCCGCACGTTTCTTTTCAAATGAGGTCGCTTTAAAGGGAGCCTGTTTTCCTACGAATCCTTCCTCTCCGCTTTCTCTGCCCGAGAATAAGCAGACGAAGAATCTTATACAAAAAACGTCATTGGAGAAATATAAAGGCAAGAAGATGACCAAAGCTGCAGGCAAGCCCCTTAAAACACAGGGCAACGTCAGTGGCGTCAAGCGAGCCGTAGCAAATTGCGCTGCTTCCTGGGAGATACGGATGGGGAGCGCTCGAAGTTCCTCCCGGGATAGCGCAACCGCCAAGGGCTTGCGCTGCTGCGTCTTGCCCAGTCTTCACAACGACTACTCTAGTACAGTCGCCAGCTTCTACCCTACTTTTGTTTTCCGCGAACTCACTTTGTTTCACTTTCCCTTTCGGGCACAAAGTTCTGGGTGCAGTTCTCATTCTAGATCCGCACACCATCTCGCAACCACATGTTTCTATACCACAGCGCTCCACGCTTGTGTCTTTGTATGCACACGTGCCTGTCTCGCCGCTTTCGTCTCCACGATTAGCCCACCCGCGACGACTCCGACCGCAGGACGTCACCCGTAGTTTTGGGTCGGCCGTCCAGATTGCAGATACCACGAGTTGTGTTACACCGCTCTCGATACGAGCTCTTCTTATTTTGTGCTCCCTGGAATTCTACTCTGTGGACTCTCCTCGGAATTATTCGCGTTCTTTCTTTACTTCCTTGTTTCGCTTCAATACGATTGACTAGCTCTTTTTTCTCGTGAGTATTATTTCGTATTTTTATCGCACGTAAACTCTCTGCCTGCCATCAAGAACATCGTGAAGTCCCAGCGATGCAAGATTGCGATGGTGAACAAAATAAGAAAGTAACTGTATAAGCAATGCAAGGAGCGCCTCCGGGCATGAAACGTACTTCTGTGTAAACAGTGTTCTCTTTGAAAAAGTGGTTCGTTTGCAGCGTTTTTGGATTTATTTTACTCAGGATAGTGTTCACTTACAGTCACGATAAAATAAATGAATCAAACAGCAATAAAGCGCACGGGGAATGTTTTCTGATTTTATTCCTCTTTACTTAGTAGCTGCGAAGAAAAAAGGCATCAGGAGCAATTACCCAAGCGATTCTTGGTACACTTTTTGATTTTATAGTCACTCGCATGCAAGGTAAAAAAAATTTGAAGTTGTTGACACTCCTCCTCTCCCTTTCTTATAATCATTTTTGTTTCGCAGCAGACAAAACATCCCTATTTTACACCGGCTACTGTGGAAGCCGCTATGAAGCTAGTCGACTGGAAACATTGTTGGAGAACATGATGACTGTCTAATACTTCTGAGGCTATTTCGTTGGCAGGTGCAAATGACTTAACAAATTACAGCTACGGTAGATAGCTACGGTAGGAAGGCATTCTAACAGAAGCATGGTGAGGCACTTGCATTGCATTTTGAATGTTTGGAAGGTGTGTTCAAGTCAGTAGCAAGCGTAGAAAAAGAATGGTTGGAAATGCATAAGGTGTAAAAAATAATATATAAACAAGAAGACTAGCGCAACCCTGTCGGAACTGTACAAGGTAGCAATGCTTTTAAAATAATGCAAATATAATCTATTTCAAAATCATTTTCTTGTAGGACATTTTGTTATATTTGTACGTCTTCTTTTTTTTGCACATAAAGATATGAACAGCTTAGGACGCAGATTTGAATGGGCTTGATGATGTAGCAGATCGCAAGGCGGCTGTAGTAGCGTTTATATCTAGCCGACCAACACATCGGTGCGTAATTATAATGCTACTTTGAGTCGTTGTTAAACCGCTGTGCAGTAACTTAATGTAACGTGAAAGCTAACCTTTGGTTCCTTCATTCTGTATGTCTTCACTAGACTTTGGAGGTGCACATTTCCGAGCGTAATCAGGAGCACGGAGAACTACAAAAAATGTTGTGCATTAAATTATTCATGACGTTGTTCAAAAGCACCCTACCAAAGCATTTAAAAAGAAGACATACCGCGAAGGCGAGTGAACTGCATAGACAGGTAAACACGTCTCCTATCTTGCCTTCCCGCCGTTAAGGCGCATAGAATGCGTTCAAATTTGGCACCCTTTTGGCGCGTTTGTTCACTATGCTAGTGTTACTTTGCTGACAAAGTAGAAAAGATAAGAAAGATAGAAGGTGTGGCTAGCTACCTGAAGCCTGAGGCTTTCTGCAGCAGCTTAAGTATCTCCATTGCAGGAACACTTCTCATAAAGTCGTCTGAGCTTATAAGATTTACTGGCGTGAAAATAAAGCCCTTACGAAAGAGCCACCTTTCACTGAGGGGCGGCAAAAGAGAAGTGAGAAACGCGCGATAAGCTAAGGTCAAGGCCTCCCTCGAGGCTTGCGTCAGAAAGTGAGTCGAGGTAAGAAGGGCAAATATCCTTTTAAGCCTCGGTGATCAATCCTAAATCGATTGGGTATTCTCACTTTCAAAGCCAGAGTCGAGCAAAGAGAAGCGGCGCAACTTATATATATATATATATATATATATATATATATATATATATATATATATATATATCAGAAATCTATAATACTGTGACGGCTCCCGCTGATTGTTCTGACGACTTACAGAACATTAAGAAAATGAAAGTTCTCGCAGTCTCAGCTTTTCAGGCGAGTATGGTTGGCGGCAGAGCAACAAACAGCTCAGGCTATAATGAAGGACGACGAACGGTACGGTGCAACATTTTTACACCATTACGCGTGTTTTTTGTCGCGCTGGTAATACCATTGAGATTCAGTCACGCTAGGCCGGCCCGACACTGCATTCGGTCTGTCGAGTGTCGGTGACAGCGTTTTCCCCTTCGTGTCGTCGCATCTGTGTCGCTGTACCGATACGGACAATCTGCAGATGGTCGCCGGAGAGTTCGGCGTCGTACATTGTGACAGAGGTGCCGAAACGAAGGTACAAAACGCTGGCACCGACAGTCGGCAGACTGAAATCGACGTCGTGTCGGCTTAGAGTGTGCGAGCCTTTACCGTTAGCGCCTTACAAACCTTTATAGAAGACGACAACGAAGCTTTACCTGTGCATGCGATGACAAAAAAGGTAGTTAAAAACCGTGTAATCATTCATGTAGCCTCGGGTGCACAGAAATATCCCTAAAGAGCACTTCACAGAGAGAGATATTTCTGTGCGCCCAATGCCGCCAGAATGATTTCATAGTTTTCAACCACGTCTTTTGTCATCGCACCCCTAGTTAGAGCTCCGTTGTCGTCCTCTATGAACTTTTGTAAGGCCCTAACGATAAGGGTGTTGCCAGTGCCACAAAAAAGACCCTTAAGAAGGGTAACCGTTTTTACAGTGTACCACTCTCCGTGGTAGCTTATCGTCTATGGAGTTCAGCTGCTGGTAATGAGGTCGCAGGTTCGGCTCCTGGCCGCGACGGACGGACTTCAATGTGGAGTAAATGAAAAAACACTTTGCTACTGCTCATTCGTGGTACGTTTATAAACTCTGTGTGGTCAAAATAAAAGAGTAGCATTCCAACATGGCGTCCCACGTAACACGTTGCGTGCAATTTTTTTTTTTATTATGTTATCGGTGTCATGAGCGAGTACAATGGCGCTACAAATGCTTACCAGAATAGGAAGTCGTGACGCAGAGGGGGAAAGAAAGGTTTCGTAGAAATATTTACTTTCTGCCTTTGTACAGTTCAGCCGGACGTCAGCCTGGAAGGGACATTTTCGGTTGTCCGCATAATTTTTACCGTTTGGAAATTTCCGGGTTACCGGAGACATAAACGTGAGTGGCCAGGCTGGTGGCATCGCTTAGCCGCGCAGAGCTCAAGGAGACAAACACAGATCTGTTATTTCAATAAGCAAGCGTATTCGACTCCTCTACGGCAGGCGTGAATTCTTAGCAGCTGCGTAATCGTGGGCACGTCTTGTTTTTAATACAAAATTTTCCACAACACTCATGTCTAATGAAAACGTGTAGAAGAAGTTCTGGTTAGGAGAACCGTCACAAGACGTCGCTACCATCCTTGTAGCTGCCGTACATCTCTCCGGTAAACCGCAAGCGGCAACGAGCTTGTAGAGAAGCTACGACTCCCTGCTAACATTTCTTGTGGGCACTGTCGCTCACAAGGGACGGTGAGATAATTGTGATCGTGTCGTTTAGTTAATCAGTTAATATAGACAACAACTTGCAGCCCTTGTAGGTTCCGGCAGTCTTTTCGGGGACTGCTACAACTGGATGAAAGAATGGTCGCAATAGCTCTCAACAGTTTCTGTGCTTGTCCTCTACGTTCGCGCTTCATGCATCTTTATCGTTAGTTGATTGATCATCATTGCGCAGTTCCTGCTTGTGTAGACAAATGGCCACTGGAGTGGAGAATAGTGGTTGCATCTTCCGTATGAAGATGTTAGCAGACGGTAACGTCTTTGAAAGAAACGATGTGCTGTGGTTGGCAAGAGCAAGAGGTTGCTGCAGTTATCACTGATAACTTCAGCAAGAATAATCAACCCCAACCAGATCCAGCCAAAGAGAACTCTGAGATATTAAATTTAACAGAATATATACACATGAAAAAAGCGGAAGAAAGTTTTCTAATAACACGGCAGGAGGCACAAAGGAAATCCGAATACACCTATTAAAACAGTTGGGTTCAAATAGCAAGGCACGGTTGACTAGTACCATAGTGTAATTGATTAAAACAAAGGAGATTTTAGTTGTATGGCGTACTAGCAAGACGAACGTCATCTGCAGATGCAAAGCTGATAAGGATAGGACGCGTTTGTAGAACCACGTTAACAGTAACGTTGATGATATATAGACTAGCAATGCAAGCCATAAAATTATAGTTGTCAAAGCAGGTGGAAAAATTATCTCTTGGGGAAGCTACAAAATTGCTTCACACCAGGCAGACGCTTAGAGGGTAATAAATCTATACTAACTCCGCACATCGAGATTGCAATCTTACACGAACCGCACACAGGCACTAGTTATGGGATATTCTGGAGCGCCAGGGCTTAGATGACCATCGCGCGGAACTGCTGAGGGTTCACGGCGTATCGTGAGCAGTTCCATTCATAGGAAATCCCTCCACACGGAATGCACTCCATAGCGAATTCGAGGGGGACAAATTTCTGGGGCGCACTGTCGGCTTCTCTGTGTTGAGACAGCAGTGCAGTCAACGGAGTGATCGATGTAAGACGCACCCTGATGAACTCTATAACGGGTGTTCCTTTCTTTTTTTTTAGAAAGTAATAAAAAAATCATGAGCCATTCCACTCGGTTAAGGTGGATAACAAGCGAAGCTGTGTAGCACACGCCAAAGAGCTGACACATAATTTTGAACAAAGGTACGAACACATTTGCTCTCTTGACCGGTGGTCATCGTGACGAAAGGCACGCACACACATTTATTTTATAACATACGCGCTTCTTCGTGTTATACATTCGGTATATACATTCGTGTTTTCATTTCGCGGTGTTGTAGCACTCTACAATGAAGCACACTAAACAAACTGGTTTATTGTGGGCGAACTTGTGCGCGGAAACTCTAGACTAAGACAATTTGACATAATTTACAAGTAGAGTTAACAGGAGCCTATTCAACGGTGAACCAAGTCTCCACACCGAGCGCACTTTCATGCTCCCCGAAGACCAGGAGCCACGCCGTGACTTCTCATTGGACGGGTGACTCGGGCGCTTCCGTGTGGGCGTGCGGGAGAGACACGCACTGCCTCGCCATGCGGGAGGCGTTGCTGGCGCTCTTCAAATGGCGATGCGATGAAGCGCTTGAAAGGGTACCTCGCGAAGGTGCTCGTAACCGGCATGCGGAGAGCTCTCGGTGGCACGAGTCCCCCTCCAAATGCGCGTTTTACCGATGCGTGTGAAACAAATTGATGTATAAATGTTTTTTCATTGCCAGTCGTAGTAACGCTTCATGGGACTACTTGTACGACCTCCGCAAGCTTGTGCCGCTTTGATGGCTCTTGTTCGTAAGAGGAAAGCCTTGGTAGATATGCAAAGGGGGAAGGCAGCTGGGGAGGATCAGGTAACAGCAGATTTGTTGAAGGATGCTGGGCAGATTGTTCTAGAGAAACTGGCCACCCTGTATACGCAATGCCTCATGACGTCGAGCGTACCGGAATCTTGGAAGAACGCTAACATAATCCTAATCCATAAGAAAGGGGACGCCAAAGATTTGAAAAATTATAGACCGCTCAGCTTACTGTCCGTTGCCTACAAAATATTTACTAAGGTAATCGCAAATAGAATCAGGAACACCTTAGACTTCTGTCAAGCAAAGGACCAGGCAGGATTCCGTAAAGGCTACTCAACAATAGATCATATTCACACTATCAATCAGGTGATAGAGAAATATGCGGAATATAACCAACCCTTATATATAGCTTTCATTGATTACGAGAAAGCGTTTGATTCTGTCGAAACCTCAGCAGTCATGGAGGCATTACGGAATCAGGGTGTAGACGAGCCGTATGCAAAAATACTGAAAGATATCTATAGCGGCTCCACAGCCACCGTAGTCCTCCATAAAGAAAGCAACGAACTCCCAATAGAGAAAGGCGTCAGGCAGGGAGATATGATCTCTCCAATGCTATTCACAGCGTGTTTACAGGGGGTATTCAGAGACCTGGATTGGGAAGAATTGGGGATAGAAATTAATGGAGAATACCTTAGTAACTTGCGATTCGCTGACGATATTGCCTTGCTTAGTAACTTAGGGGACCAATTGCAGTGCATGCTCACTGACCTGGAGAGGCAAAGCAGAAGAGTGGGTCTAAAAATTAATCTGCAGAAAACTAAAGTAATGTTTAACTGTCTCGGAAGAGAACAGCAATTTACAATAGGCAGCGAGGCACTGGAAGTCGTAAGGGAATACATCTACTTAGGGCAGGTAGTGACGGCGAATCCGGATCATGAGACGGAAATAATCAGAAGAATAAGAATGGGCTGGGGTGCGTTTGGCAGTCATTCTCAGATCATGAACAGCAGGTTGTCATTATCCCTCAAGAGAAAAGTGTATAATAGCTGTGTCTTACCAGTACTCACGTATGGGGCAGAAACCTGGAGGCTTACGAAAAGGGTTCTGCTGAAATTGAGGACGACGCAACGAGCTATGGAAAGAAGAATGATGGGTGTAACGTTAAGGGATAAGAAAAGAGCGAGTGGGTGAGGGAACAAACGCGGGTAAATGACATCTTAGTTGAAATCAAGAAAAAGAAAGGGGCATGGGCAGGACATGTAATGAGGAGGGATGATAACCGATGGTCATTAAGGATTACGGACTGGATCCCAAGGGAAGCGAAGCGTAGCAGGGGGCGGCAGAAAGTTAGGTGGGCGGATGAGATTAAGAAGTTTGCAGGGACAGCATGGCCGCAATTAGTTCATGACCGGGGTTGTTGGAGAAGTATGGAAGAGGCCTTTGCCCTGCAGTGGGCGTAACCAGGCTGATGATGATGATGATGATGATGATGATGATGATGATGTTCGCAAGAGACGACTTCGCAATTCAGGTCAGCTACTCGGCGAATAACTTCGTAAGGTCCAGAATATCCGCGAAGGAGTTTTTCACATTGTCCGCGACGACGCACTGGTGTCTATACTCACGCTTTATCGCCTGGCTGGTACTGAGCTTCTCTGCGGTGCCGGTTGTAGTAGCTTGCGTCCCTGCGTTGTTATTGGCATATACGGAACCGCGCCAAGTGCCGGGCTCCTTGAGCTCGTTGTAGGGAGTTGTTGTCATCAATATATTCCGGCTAAGAATTTAAGACCAAATTCACCGCACCGGCTGCAGTGTATAAGTGCAGTTGGCGCCTTCGCTGAGGGAGGGGCTGTGTGGTAACGCTATCACGACGAGCTGCAATAAGCCAGATGTGGAAGGAGACGTCGACGATGAACGCGCGAGCAGTGGCGCGAGCCATTGCTGATGATGCTAGTTTTTTTGCTTCCATGATGTTTGTTGACGGACACGGAAAATGCACGGAACCGTACTCATAAACAGCTTCGCTGTAAGAGGTGTTGCATTTGGCAGATATCACAATGCTAATCCTTGACCTAAACTACTCGATAAGGCGGCCATTACTTCTAGGAGAAAATAAAACGCCTAATTTAATAATTACCATAATTACTCGAACTTTCAAATTAATTACATTACTGCACACGTTTAAATCTATGAATTATAGCCTTTGAGTGTGCAAGGCATAACCACTTGGAACGGATTCTCTGGACAGTACCAGTTTCGATATAATAATTTTCAAGGTGTCCGACGAAAGGCATTGCCGGTCTAGTTACTGCTTTTATGAAAACGATATTTTATGCATTGAGGCAGAAAAGTAACTGGGACACAAATGCATTTCATCGGACACATTGAAATTTATATGTCGAAATGAATCCAGACAATTCGTTTCAAGTTGATACATCTTGCGAACTGATCGGCTATATTTCGTAGATTTTAGTATGTGCCGTAACATAATTAAATATTCACAGTTCTTCTACTATGTGAAGATGGAAGACCAGCAAAGCTGTGTTGCTGGTCTTCGCACGCATAAACGCACGACACATTAGTTCGTTGTTTGTTCAATATATATTAATTTTTTTTTACATTTCGTGTTTAATTTCGTCATTTTTGTCTTCTTTTCTTTTTTTTTACTTTTTTACTTTATATTTATGCACTGATGTTTTGACATGCATCGTCATAAACTAGCGTTTCGGCAACAGCGTTCATCGCTCCTGCGCATTGTTTTAGAGCGAAAGCTCTACTCCTCGAGGTACAACTCGCAGGGTCAGTCTCGGCTTGCGTTTTAACTTCAGCCAGCGGCGTGCAAATGAAAATGTGTGACGTCATGTGACATGATCCGCTGCGGATCATGTGACATCAAAGTGGAATGAGGCTAAATATGCTGAATATTTGATTAGGGAGTAACGGCCGCCTCATCGAGTAATTTAGATCAAGAGTTAAAATGGTGCTATCTGCAACAGCCAATTTTTTAAATTTTGGACCTTCTAAGAAAACTAGCACCGTGTATAGAGACAACGGAGTACAATTTGTAAGAAGGCGGGGAAGGCAATGAAGTTGATGAAATTCACCGAGTAGTTAAACAAGGATGGTCTCTGCCTCCAATGTGGTTCTCGCTTTGCGTTAGGGGCCTCGAAAGGCGACATACATTGAAATAAGTCTTTATTTATCTGACAGCCAATGGGAAAAAATTGCAACAGACTTAATGCGTACGACAAAATGCTACCCATGAAAAATTTGAGAGATTTACAAATTCTGGCAAATATGTCCGGCGGCGCAGCGACACATGCAGGCTTTAATTTAGCATAGAGGAATCGGGAATTGTGATATTTAATAAAGAGATGAGTAATGTGTGGTATCAATCGAACAGCAAGCCACATATCCATTGTCAAGCAATCTAGATACGTTGGTGTGTACATAAGTCAAGAAACTACCTAGTCAAGCATTCACCGAGACCATCTAAAAAATAAGGGTCGAAACACATATGTCGAACGCAGCAATATTGAAACATAGAGCACTTCGGGGCTGCGATAAATATGAGGCGGTGCGAAAGAGCCTAGAAATAAGTATTGGTGCCAGCGCGAACGTTCACAAAAGCCATTTTGTGCTTAACGTGTGACACCTTGTCTGGGTTGGGAGTTAGCCAAATATCGGAAGGGCAGTTGACTTTGGAGGCCCAAGGTAAAACCGAAAATGAGGCAGTGCAGGGCGCCACGGATTGGGTCTCTTTGAAAGACAGAGAAGCGCAAGGCAAATTAGATATAAAGGAAGACTGAGGAACATGAATGAAAATAAATTGGCTTTTTAAGCGTACAAACATCGTCATCATCGCCAGCATCAAGGGTCCAGACATCCTTTTGGCCAGTCTTCAGTGCTTTTCGGAAGCATAGGTGCCATATTGGCCTCATTTGGCACGGTGACCTGGTGGTATTGTCGCCGCTTGCCGCGGCACACCATTCAGCGCGTTTTCGGCTGGCTTGTTTGTGTTTGTTCGTATGCCCGTGAGTGTGCGTGTTTGTGTGTGTGCATGCGTGTGTTTGTGTGTGTCCTCGTGCGTTTGTACTCACGTGCGCATGCGTGCAAATGCGCCTGCGTTTGCATAAGGACGCCGTGTGAATCTTCCTTTTAAATGCTGCGTTTTATGCTTAAGACAAGCCAATGTTAGGACGTAAAACACTTGGACAGTGGTCACAACGCATGTCTACGCTAAAGGAAGAGAGAGCACTGGCTTGCTTCCCGCTGTGTGGGCGCCTGCGAGATAAACTCACATTACTTGCACATCGCTCTTAAATTCTGTCCATGATCCTCGTTTTTATGCTAGCTTTTCTGCCTTCCCATCTCTTTAAATTCCTTTTGCCCATTAAGGGTAGCGATTTGAACAACTTGTAGTTAACCTTCCTGCATTTCTTTTGTTTGTCTTTTGCTCTCTCTTTATGCTTAAAACTTTGTTGCGAATATATTACTGAGCTAGCAATTCCCTTTGCCAAATCCTGATTTCTGGCCCACTTTTGACAAGGAAATGTGGACGATTCCGGCAAAAATACACCGTCATCTGCACAAGCTCCAAGGCAAAAGTGTGAAACAATTTGGCAGTCAATACTCATGGCGCAAAAATTTAGGAAATGAAAAGTGAGAGAAAGAAAATGCGACAGAAAATGCCCTCTTTTGGTTTGTTCCTTGTTTCAATTGCTTTGCTTTTGTGCAACAAACATCAGTAGCTATGCACCCGAACTAGCCTAACATCTACTTTGCTAAACAAATATGGCGCCGACAGAGACAGTGTCGCCACCATGAAAGCTGTGCTTGCTATTGAGATGCCCTAAGGCCAATAGTATTTGCTGTTAACAGGCGCGTAGGAGGCAAAATAAAAGAAGCTTTTGCGACTTATATGGCTCACAACTCACTGCAAAAGCAGCATTCCCTAGCAGTGGAAATCACCACCTTGTTTAATTGCTTGCTTCTTCCTAAATGGCGCTTGCTCCAAAGGTGGATGCGATGGAGTGGGGCAGGTACATTGAAGATTTGTGTACTATGTTTCCATAGCAGGCTCGGTGACCTCGCATACTTTGACAACTTGCTGCGTGAAGCATTTCTCACTTTTCGGTTTGAGGGAATCGTTTTAGGTATTCAGTTGAGGATTGTTCACTTTAGAAGCAATAATATTTGCAACGATCGTTTGGAAAAAAATAATGCGAGATTAGGGCAAAAAATTAACTTTTCATCTACATTCAGAATGCTTATATATCTGCCACTGGGCCACTGTGAACTGTGTGTAAATGAAATTGCTACTGTGTAAATGAAATTTCGGCGTTGTCGCTGCAGTCTCTTCTACATCATTGTTGGCAGCGGCACCATTGATTCTTTCGCATTTGTTTTCGGCCAACGGCCTTACTTTTGAGGCATCCTCGATTTAGTGTATGGACCTTGTTTGGTACTCCTCATTATCTTAAATATTGCACGTCGCATTTGTACCATCGATCGACGCTCTTTTTATGACCGTGACGGCGAAGTGTCGCATATCAGTGCACCACCATATGCTCACGAACAACTATGGCATACCTAACGGGTATGCCGCAGGTCATCCTCGTCCACCAGCATTGCCCGTCATAGCCTCTGAAAAACGCGCAATTGTGTGCGGAGTCTGGGCGAAGTCTAAAACCTTGCAGAAATTGCAAGGCGCTATTCGATCGCGATTGTGCATCAATGGTGGCGGTAAGCAACAGCTTTGTTACTTGAGCTACATAAGTAAGCTTTTAAAATCTCGCTTAACAGGATGAAATAGCCTCGACTACTACTTCTTTTTGAAATATGTGTTAAGTACAAGGTTACACGAATGAGGGCAGACCGAGAGAAAGTAAATGAAACGATACACAATGCTGGAGCACTTGGCGTATACGAATTGGGTGCGTAACATCGCCCGTGCGCGTGAGGAATGCCAGACTGATTGGCGTACGAAACCATTCTTCAAGGCCAACGCCTACCGTGTTTATGTCACTATACGTTTACTGTGCTACATTTAGAAATCGCCAGTTGTATGATGTTTGAGTTCTCGGCGAAGTTCGGTCAAATCGTTTCAATGCTCAAGTCACTAAGCGCTTTTCTGTCCGAGCTGGCATGGGAATTCACCGTATATGTGGTCTAAACAACAAAAAATTTAGTATTTAATGAAGCCTTACACACCAAATTTTAGGCCTAGGACTAACCATGTAAATTGGATATTACATGTTACCTGCATCTTTTTCTGCTGCATGCCCCTCAACACGTGTATTTGGCGGTGTTTCGACGTAATGAACAGTTTTTTCTACTGATATTGTATACGCTTGCAAAGCTTACATTTCATGGCAATAAAAAAGGCCCGGATGATGGCGGCATTCTCTAGCATTATTAACATCTAAAAAGAAAATAAATACAATATTGGCAGACTCAGCTACAGCTTCCCTTTGCAGAAAGGTGATATATGGTGTTTGATGGCACAAGGGCCAACTGAGGTCAAATAGCGGCGTGGCAGCAATGATGAGTACTCAGTGGACTAATAGCGCATGCGGCGTGGTGGTATAGAGACCTAAAACTTAGAGCTGTAAATTGCTAAAAATATGCAGGAATTAAAATTAAGGTAATTACTGAAGTACGGTATCCTATCAGGGGATGAGTGTGGTTTCAGATCAGGGGACCATTCGTCCGACTCGACATAGAGGCTTTCCATCGCGCTTGTCCTGAAGGAACCGGTGGCGAGGTGTATACCAAGGTGATGCACAGGGCCCAGCATATTGAGAGCACTTGGGTTAAAAGACTGATACACTACGGTGACGTAGTCTAACCGCGATCGTACAATGATCCTGCAGATGTTCCTCAGGCACTTCCTGTCGCTTCCCCATGTTGTGTGCCACCGTATGTTCAGGATGGTCATTGTTTTCAGGCTTTGAGATACTAATTATTTATGTTCATTCTTGATTGTTATGTGTTGTCCATTGCAGCATATCAGGATCTTGTATATTGTCTCTCTCTTTAGATAAATATACACAGCAGATTTTGAGGGGGTTTAGCTTAAAGCCTTTTTCATTTGCTCCTTTTAACACTTTGTTCAGTCCAACCTAAAGTTGACGCCTGCAAGTGCAACGTTACAAGACCTAAATACTGTCTGCACATGATCGACATATACTCAAAAAAACATTGAGGATGAAATGACTCTGTGAATATAAATCCAAAATCAAGAAAGGGGCTGTTGGACGGAATAGCACACTCTGGTATAAAGGTTATGAACAGGGACAAGGTGGCTCAGAAAGACTAACCAACGTTTCGATAGGTGGACCTTATCAACAGGGATTAGGTTCTCCTATCGGTCCTCCTATCGAAACGTTGGCCAGCCTTTATGAGGTACCATATCACTGTTTATAATCTTTATACCACAGTCTGTGAATAGAAGTACTTTTCACAATAAAGTGGGTACAACTAAGCATGCGCCCTTGTGGCACATCAGTCTCTTAGTGAAATGTCTGCACAGGGCTTGCCCACTATAACGCTGAACCTGTGGTTAGACAAGTAGTCTTCTATCATGTTTAGCATGTTGCCACGTACACCCATCGCAGATAGGTATCGGTGGATTCCGAATCGCCATTTTGTCTCGTTGGCTTTTTCCGTTCGAGAAATACAGAAAGAAATAATTGTTTATGTTATAAGCACCTCTAATGTTTGCCTCAATGCGAACGATGTGGTCTATTGTTGACCTACCTTCCCTGAAGCCACATGTAAAGGGGTCAAGTAGACAGTTGCTTTCCTGGAAATAGATGCTGGTTTACCATTTTTCATATAAGTTGACCATGCACATAGAGGTTGTTAGTGCTATAGGCCTATAGCTGGCTAACTACGCGGCATCCTTGCCTTGTTGATGAACTGGGATGATAATCACTGCTTTCCATGAGGATGGAATATGCCCAGATTACTATATGGTATTTTAAAGAGACAAAAATATGCTTAATGTTTCTGAGTACAAGTTCTTCATCATTTCATACAATACGCGGTCACCATCTGGTGCTGAGTTACTGCAAGAACCGATAGGAGCCTTGAGTTCAGCGAGACTAAATGGACGTTCTAAGGGTCACCTGTTACGCACTTTTGTTCAAGGCTCTCTCGCTCAGCGCTTTCCTTGAACTTTCGGAAAGCTGGCAGATTTTGTGATACGCTAAAAATACTTTATAATTTCTCGCCGAGGAAATCTACCTGATCGTTCATGCTGTGGCCTTGAGTGTTTACTAAGGAAAGCGGTTGTGTTTGTCAGCCTTTTAAATTGTTCAGCCTGTTCTACAACTTGCTCTCAGTCTTGTAAGAAATGATACTACATCCGTACCTTTCCCAACTGCTCAGCATACCACGTCGATGTGTTATCCTGCCCTATGACTTTGCCTGCTTGAAATTAAGGAGGTTCTCCGCTGTTGGAGAGTCCTAAAGCAGGTCCCAGGCTTCATTTTGTTTTTCCATGCCTGTTTACATTCGCCGTTCAAGGTATGACGACTGTATATGCTGTTTTGTGGCGCAGGGACGCAGTTATGGCCAAAGAGTGCGAAGACGAGGTGTAGCGTAAAAGCAATGGTGTGATTAGCAACAATGGGTAAGTGAAGGTGGCTGTATAGAGGCCTAAAACAATGCGCAGTAGAAGTGCGCACATTACGTATAAGTGTAACAAAATCATCAAGAAGACGTCAACAATGTGTAGCGAATATGAAATACACTAAAAAAAAGAATATATCTGTGTGATCCTATCCACTACTGCCTCACCATGACACTTGCGTGCAAGGAAATGGAGGCGCGTGCATGAGAGATATCGCAGACTCGAAGCAGCATCCACTTGTGAGAGGATGTGCTACGTATTTTTTTTTTTTTTTTGCGAACGACCTGCAAATCACTAATGTTTAAGAATGCTAACACTGATTTATAAGGAAAAGAATCGGTCTGTACCTAAAGATATTGCGGGGGGAAGTGGGATCTGTTCCCTCTATGCTTTAGGAATGTGTTTTTTTTTTCTTTCGGGTTCTAATTCTTGACGCTCTATGAAGACGTGAAGCACGGCTAGTGTCTTCCCGCATATGCTACAGTTTGGAGGTTCACCACCAACTAATACTTAATTGTGCGTGCTGAAGGTGTGCCCTACACTGTGCCTACGGATGATTACCTCAGTTTGCCGAACATTTGGTTATGGTGGCCAATTTCCTAAATGTTGCTTGGTTAAATTAAGCTTATTAGTCTTTATGTGTGTCAGAGGCCTTGCCAGTAGATCATTTGTTATTTGCGCAAGAATGAATTCAGGTCCAGAGAAGGAACAGCTTTGCATAAGTTGTTAGTATTGTTGCTATGGACGTGGCCAACTCATCTGGAAGCACGTTGCGTTCGATGCCTCTATGCCCAGGCACCCAAACATATTACGACGTGCAGGTTAGAAGCGTAAATGCTATACGTAAGAGAATATTGATTTTTGAAGACAGGATTTTTTTGTCAATTGAAGCCTTCAAGACGCTCAATGAATCCGCAAATTCAACTGCCTTTTGCAACCTTAATTTTCTAATGTGTTTCACTGCCGTAAATAGTGCATAGGCTTCATCAGGGAAGATGCACCAGATGAATTTTTTATTGCAGTGGTGTAAAAATGGCGGCAATATACTTAGCTTGGAATTTCCGGAAGTACATTCGAATGTGATCTTCTGCCACATTTTACAACGTACTACTGCGATGGCGGTGGCAGCATGTTGGCAGGCATCAAACAATTCAAGGAGCGTGACACGCATTTCATCGCTGAGTTCTCTCACGCGCAGTGGAAAGGCGTTCCTTATTGAAGGTCGGTTTCTAAACAGTAGAGAAGAGGAGGTCTCGTTTATGGTAGAGTATGCTGGGTGTTCGCTATCGGAATGCATTCTTTAAAAATATGTGAAAACTGAATATGTTCGTTGGAGGTGAAGAGACCGTTGACCCGACTGCAGGTAGAGGCTCTCTACAGGACTTGCCCTGAAGGCACCAGTCACGAGGCCGATACCGACATGGTGTACAGGGTCAAGTGTCTTTAGAGCAGTCGGCGTGGCGGACGGGTACACTATGGCACCACAGCCTCAACGTGTACTTATGAGGCTCTTATGTAGGTTAATTAGACGTTTCTTATCATTACCCTACGTTGTATGTGACATGACTTTAAGGAGATTCATTGTTCTTAAACCCTTTTGTTTATTAAGTCTAGCGTGTGGAATAATTGTTAGCTTTGATTCTAGTATGACACTTAAAAATTTGTGCTTTGTTGTTACTGGTATTTGCTTTCCATGAAGTTCAATGCTGGGGTCTGCAACCACTCCTCCTCTTCGTGAGAAAAGAGCGCAGAAAGTCTTGTTTGGGTTTAGTTTGAAGCGGTTTTGAGTGGCCCATTTACAAACTATCTTAAGGCAAAGTTGAACATGTACCTCACAGATTGCAAGGTTGCAAGATCTAAGTCCTAATTTTTTATCATCAACGTAGGTACAGTAAAACATTGAAGGTGATAATGATGTACGGAGGGAGTTCATTTTAACCACAAAGAAGGTGTAGCTAAACACACTTCATTTGGCGCACCAGTTTCCTAAATAAATACTCGGGGAAGAGTAATACCCATTCTAATCCGAAATGTTCTATTTGAGAGGTAGCGCTGAATTAGGTTCAGCATGTTTCCCTGGATTCCCATGCAGAGAAATCTTGTAGGATTCCATAGTTCCACGTTGTGTCATAAGTCTTCTCCATGTCTAAAAACACTGACAGAAGGAACTGCTTGTATGTAAATGCGTGTCCAATTCTTGACTCAAGACGGACAAGGTGGTCTGTTGTCTATCCGCCTCCCTTTAGCCAAACCTATATGAATCTAGTAACTTGTTCTCCTTTAAGAAGTGGATTAGGCGCTTATTTATCATCTTTCGGAAGACTTTCTAGGTTAACTAGTCAATGCTATAGGTCTGTCGCTGCTGCACAGGGATGCGTCCTTCCCTTCCTTAGGGATATAAATTATCGCTTACTTTCAACAGGAAGGAAGGTGTTCAGCCGCCCATAGAGAATTCATTGTGAAAGCAGTGTCATGTTTCGGAATAAAGGCGCTTTATCATTGTATACATGATGCCGAATGGTCCCGGGACAGTGTTTTCACAGCAGTTGAGAAATGCATGGAGTTCAGATACATCAAGTGGTATGGTGCAGTCCTTGCATGCACTACATTAGCGCTGCAGGGACTACCATCCCAAGAGCTTCTTGTGCCTTTTAAATTGGTTTGAATAGCTAGTAGCGGTGCACAGGTGCTCAAAGTGAGCATACAGTGAGTCCACTTGGTCCTCTAGGGTATTTACTCCACCATTTGCTAATGGCTGTTGAGTCGTTTGCCGACCTTTAAACTTTCTGTCTCTCTTCCAAGCTCTTTTGTCGTCTGTACATACGAGCTCATTTTTGGCGGGCACTTTCGCCAGATGTCTCGTTTAGCCTGTCTACGTGTTTTTTGTCCCTTACATCTAATATTTTTAAAAGGTATGAAGGTTTTCTCGAGCTGGTGACTCCCTTAGGCGTTGCCAATCTTTGTTCTGTCTTTTCTTCGTGACTCCTCATTCCACACCGAACGCGTCGTTTGCCAGAAGATCTACTTGTTTGTGGGATATACTTTGACGCAGTACCAATGATACACGCGGTCAAGTATGCCAAAGCATCTTCTATACTATACGCCAACGTGTCATCTCGCTTCAGATATGCGTGTGATCTGTCGGTTTCCCAATAGGCGTGGTCCATTTTCCAGCATGATGGATACGCTGGAATCTCAATTTATTGTGGGTGGTTTAGGACTGTTGAAAAATGGTCACTACCATAGGAGTCATTGATGACCTTCCAGTGGAGAGGTGACATAATTGATGCTGATAATATGCATAATTCTATAAATCAGTAATAGTTATGTGTGGTACTGAAAAGCGTGGGTTCTCTTTTATTAACACGGCCCCGGAACACAAAAGGAAATTCTCAATCGTACAACCTCTCCCGCCTCAACCCGAGCCAATTTGGGGGTGCGTCTATGTGAAGCAGAGGCGAAAAAGGTGTGTGGCCTCTGCCGGTGCCCTTAAAGGTCCAAACACCCGGCATCGGCTTAACCCTCAGAATCCCTTTTCTCGCCCAAAACGGCAAAGCCACGCACGGCTACGCGTGGCAGGCTCCAACCCTCGTGTGCTCGGGTATGTGGTGTCGTAACACCCTAAACGCCTGCTGACACAGACGCTCCTGCGGTGGGTTTTGCAGAATGCGAAGCATTCTTGTTTAGCACAAAACAGTGTAGTATGGGTTTTGCGGCTTGGGCTAGCTTACGTTCGCTCTCCGCGAATTTGACTTGGGCTAGCAGTTTCTTCGGGCTTGACATTTTAGCGGGAATGACGGATGTGCCCAATTCGGCGAGAATTGTTGCAGCAAGA
Source organism: Dermacentor andersoni (assembly GCF_023375885.2). Classification (NCBI taxonomy): domain Eukaryota; kingdom Metazoa; phylum Arthropoda; class Arachnida; order Ixodida; family Ixodidae; genus Dermacentor; species Dermacentor andersoni. The sequence continues at coordinate 42,684,855 of NC_092818.1, read as the reverse complement.
GACGCCGACGCGCGTCGAAGCGTTTGGGCCCTAGCGGTACGACACAGGCTTTGTCATTTTTCTATTTCCTAGTGCTTTAAGACCCCGTGGGCTCACCAAACAAGCCAAACCAGTGCGACATTTGCTCGCTTCTCTTGGTCGAAGTAATTAGGGGACATGGCACCATGTGCTTGAACAACTCACATTTAGCGCACGCCCCTCTCGCTTCCGCCACCTCCGAATAACTGGTAGGACGGGTGACCTCAGTGACGCTTCATAACGTGTGTCACGCATCGTATCCAGTCTAAATATATTGCTTGGCATATGAGCAAAGCTTCGTCGCACATGCCGGAGGAGCTCTCGACGCCTTTGGTTGGTTCTTCTCCGTCGTCGCGCGTCACGGCCGCCAAGCGAAGACCTAGGTAGCGAGGGTCGTTCATGCCTCTTGATCTAGCCAGAATCATAGTTGCCAAAGGGTACATCGAAAAAAGGGACACTTGCATAAGACTTCGCACGTGTGCTGAAAGCTCACACTAAACGCGTTTAGATAAGTCTCCATCGCCTCTCTCACGGCCGCCAACAAAGGCCTCAGTAACTTCACTTTCTTGACTGGAGATGGTGATAGTTGTCAGCTCGTTGACCCACGAAAAGAACAAGATGCACGAGGATTACTGGTTTGTCTTGCATAAAAATGCGTCGCATGAAAGCGACACTCAAGGCAAATGTTGAGGTAAGCTAAACTGATAGATTAGGGCTTGCGAACGTCTAAGGCATCAATATTATCGCGTACAGAACTTTAGTAATCGAGAAATTCAGCTAAATGCAAGACAGGATTATAGACTCCCCTGGGACATTCAAGTATAACAAAGGCGCTCCTCGGTTTAATTCTGTCACTTGCACTTAACCAATCGTAATAAAAAGATCGTTTTATTACATTATAAGATTGAAAAAAACAGTACTTGTTCTGTTCTCTTTTACGTTTAAGAAAAATATTTTATTGGCGTTACGCTTGACAATGATGCGGGTGGTCGAGTTTTGTTTTCTCTACTCTGCGCCTGCGCCTGTGTCTTTTGCGTTTAAGTAGTTTCGCTATCGCGTAGTGCTGAGCGAGTTTAGCTGGCTCGCCAAGCTCACACGAACTGCTAGTAGCAAAGAATGCCATGTGCATGTGACGTCGCGGGATTCCCGAATGAGCCACGCTACTTGACCAAGAGCATCTGCAGCGGCGAATCCAATGCTCGGTCATGGCTTGGTTTCTCCATGGCTGCGCGTTTGTATTTAGCGCAAGTAATCATAGCGCCGTCTGCAAGGCTCCATTTTACCCATCGGTCGCTGTAAACGGCGGTACTGGCGTATGCAACGTTACTACTCCCCTTCATCATGCCTTCCTGGTGAAGCAGCGCACTGACACGGAAACAGTGAACACACACAAGAAAAGGGACGACACTCGCTGCACTCGCAACTATTTAATTTCAGAACACATACTTCATATTTATACACCTGCACACCGTCAGGCCTCAGAGATAATCAAGGCAAGATTAAAGGCATTTTTTAAAAATTATTTGCCCGTGTATACTTGAACAATGCCTTTAATCTTGCCTTGGTTTTCTTTGACGCCTGAGACAGCGCAGGTATATAAATACGAAGTGTGTGTTCGGAAATAAAATAGTGGCGAGTGCAGCGAGTGTCGTCTTTTCTTGTGTGTCTTCCTGTGTCCGTGCCAGTGCGCTGCTTCAACAGCAAGCTATGATGTTTAATCGCCAACTAGCCCAACTTTCCACGTTACTGCTCCCCGCTCGGGTGTGGCCGAATTCAATTGCGCTAAATGTATGCGGACCGTTCGGAAGCAATTTTATCGCAAACTAACTCTTTTCTTGGCCTGAAACAAGCCCTGCAAGCTTTCTGGCATGGTATTTTAACAGTCCTCAACGCCTTTGCATTTGGCTTTAGCGACCCATTAAAACGTTTCGTTATTAGAGCGTTTTTTTAACTTTCACTGTATGCGATGAGTATTATTTGTTGTAAACGTGAGTCAGTTGACTGCGAACAAAGAGAAATAAATAGATAAATCAATAAGTAAATAAAAATTTAAATAAATAAATAACTAAATGAATAAGAAGCTAAATTATTAAAGGTGTACTGTTATCAAGCACACGTGATGTAACGTCTTCAAGCCCGGGTGCTGATGTAAAGCATAAGCAAGACGGATTACACGTGTCGCACTCTTCCTGATCATTTCCAGTTATGTAACCATCTTCTGTTTCAATATAAAGCCAGTAACACCAAGCAATAAACGTTAATTTTTTGGTATACCGCTACCCGCCGGCTACGTTTCGTTATTTCAGTGGTGACGACTATGGGATAAGCTGCACGATGACAGCCAGGCCACCTGAGTTCGATGACATGACCAGTAGCTGGAACACCTGGCGGGTCTGTTTGGATGCCTTCTTTGAGGGCCACAGCACCACATATCCAGGGAAACAGCGTGCGCTTCTGGTGTCAGCACTAAGTGACAACGTCGTTCGCGTGCTTCAAAGCCAGTGCCAGTCAGAATCGGTGAATAACCTGAGCTATGAGGCCGTCGTACAGCACCTAGACAACCACTTCAATCCCCACGTCCATGAGATAGCAGCGAGCTGCGCTTTTTTCATGCGAAACCAAGCAAAAAGCCAAAAGGTACCGGACTACACCACGACCTGAGGCGTCTTGCAAACGATTGCAGTTTCTATAAGTTTTTGGATCGCATGTTGCGGAATCGGATTGTCTGCGGAATCCGTGACGAACAAGCTCGACGACACATGTCGAAAAAGAAGTTTAGCGTGGCAGAGGCAGAAGCTTTTGCTCTAGCAGCGGAAACCGCAGAAACGATCGTCCGGGCAATGCAAGAGAGGAACTGCAGCGACAACGGTGCTGCCAATTTCATACATAAGCACAGGATCAATCCGCAGAAGTCCGGATGCGGGCATGGATCAATGACCGAGGGTACTCAATGCCAGAAATGTGACTCGAACCATGTTTCGAAGGTGTGTAGACAGCGACAGCGACATGCTACAAGTGCGGCAGGAAGGGACACCAGGCAAGGATGTGCTCCGGTGGTCGCGCTAACCCTTAAGGAACGTACGCTGTGAAGGAGCTAGACGGCAGTGACGAAATTGGAGAAAAAATGCTCTACGCTTCGGTGGCTCATAGCTACAGCAGTACCGAGTCCGCGCAGTCATTTGAAAAGGATTTCATCTGGGAAGGCCGGAAAGTGCGCATGCTGGTGCATACAGCGTCCACTATCAGCGTCATACCAAGGACGATATTCGAAAACCATCGCGAATTGTGGCCGACACTGGACAAGACTTCACTGCGCCTGATGTGCTTCCTGGGGCATCTGCCGGTAGTTGGCCGAGTGGCCATGAAAGTCGAATGCGGTAACACGGATGTGGACAGCTCGGTGGTGGCAGTGGATTGCGACGGGCTTCTGTTGTGTGACCGGAACACCATCCAATCCTTCTGGAATGCGTGCATGGCGCTACTGGAAGAATGCGCGCTGCAGAACGTAAATGTGGTTCACTGTGACGTAGCGACAACGGAACTTTTGGCTACATTTCCAGAAATTTCTGCGGAGAAGTTGGGTTGTTGCAATGGGCCGCCCGTGAAACTACACAAAACAGATGCCGCTCTATCACGCTTTCTCAAGGCTTGGCCAGTGCCGTAGGCGCTTCGGGAAAATTGTCTGCAGAAATCGACCACCAAGTACAGGAAGGTGTGCTTTCACCAGTGAGAGTTTCCGAGTGGGCTACGCCCGTCGTGCCCGTAGTGAGGCGAAACGGTGATATTAGAGTGTGCAGCGACTTCAAGCTAACCGTGAATCAGGCGACAGACCTGGAACAGTACCCGTTGCCGAAAATTGAGGACATCTTCGCATTTTTGTTCGGGGGGCAAGTGTTCACCGCTTGGGATTTGCGGCATGCGTATAATCAACTTCCACTGGACGACGAGGCACAAAAAATGGCCGTGTTGAACACGCACAAAGCGTTGTTTGCATGCAACCGCCTAGCGTTCGGCATTGCATCGGTTCCGGCTTCGTTCCAGTGCCGCCTCGAATCCGTTCTGCAAGACCTCCCTCGCGTCAAGGTGTACTTGGATGACATCATTATAGACGAAAAGCAGAACGACAACTCAACTCTCCAGCAAGTCCTCGAGCGGCTGCGCGACAATGGACGCAAGTTGAACCGTAACAAATGCAGATTCCGGGAGAAGTAAGTTTCGTTCTTGGGCCACAAGATTGACGCAACTGGTCTATACCTCCTGAGAATAAGGAAGCCATCAGCGACGCACCAAGACGGGAGATGGTGAGCCAGCTAAAACCCTTTTTGGGATTGCTCACATAATACGCCAAGTTTTTTCCTAACCTTGCAAGCACGTTAGTTCTACTCTATAGCCTGCTGGCTAAAGGAGTGCGATGGCAAGGTAAATTCGAACACAAGAAAGCCTTCCAGGCAGGCAAGCGCGGTATGGTGGAAGCGGAACTACTCGTGCACTTCGACCCCGAAAAGTCGTTGCGGCTTGAATGCGATGCCTCGCCAGTAGGAGTTGGCGCGGTGCTGTCACAGCGAATTGCCAGCACAAACTATCCCATATCGCTCCGTTCGGGAGCACTGACACCGGCTGAGCAGAATTATTCTCACTTGGAGAAAGAAGCGTTGGCCTTGGTGTTCGGCGTTACTAAGTTTAGATGTTACTTGTTGGCGAAGCATTTTACTCTGGCGAGGAATCACGAGCCACTGACAGGACTGCTTCACCCGGAGAGGCCGATTCCGCACTTGGCCGCAGCGAGAATTCAGCGGTGGGCATTGCTACTGTCGGCTTACCATTATGACCTCGAGTACCGCCAAGGACAGCTAATTACTAACGCAGACTCTCTCAGTCGCCTACCGTGCTTAGGTGACCGAGTAGGGCAAGAACTCACGAAATACGTGTTTTCTACGCCAGGCCTAAATTCCATAGCCCTTTCCGCTCGGCAATTAGCGCACCTGAGCCGATCGGACGATACGCTGCATCAGATCACGGGGTGGACCACACGCGGCTGGCCGCGGCAGTTATCTGCAGCACAGCACCACCTGGCGCCGCACTTCTCTTGCCGTAACGAACTCACGGCCTGTCACTATCTGCTTTACTGGGGCCATCGAGTAGTGCTGCCAGAGGCGGCACGGTGATGCAGTCATCCCGGTATCAGTGCCATTAAGCGCACAGCGCGAACGTACTTTTTTTTGTATCCTGGACTAGATAGAGACATCGAAGTGTTGACTAAAAGTTGCCGTCAGTGTACACAATGCTGACCCATGCCGGTTGCTGAAGTGCCGTCTCCATGGCCAGTGAGCAACAAACCATGAAACAGGCTGCATATGAACTTCGCGGGCCCCATCAGTGGTTGCCAAGTGCTCGTGTTGGTGGATGCCGAGACGAAGTACATTGAGGCCATGCCTTTGAAAACCGCCACAGTGGAGACCACCACCATTCAAGTGCTTTTAGGTATTTTTGCACGTTTTGGCCGGCCCTACTGCTTAGTATCGGATAAAGGACCATAGTTTGCAAGTGCCACTATGTCCAGTTTCTTGCAGGGAAGCCAAGTGAAATACATCAGAACAGCCGCATACCATCCTCAGTCAAATGAGTTGGCGGAACGAGCTTTACGGACAGTAAAGGAAGGGCTTGGAAAGAATCCGGCAAATACATTGCACCAGCGACTAATCAAGTTTTTATTTCGTTATAGAACGACACCATTGGAAGGAGGAAAATCGCCCCCAGAACTTCTGTTGGGCTTCCGTCCCCGAACCAGGCTGACAGCTTCACTCAGAGGCAAAAAAGTGACAGGAAATGATGCTTCCGGCGATTCTGTCCTAGGAGCAGCAAAAGCACCAACACGCTATGAACCTGGCAAGCATGTATGGTCACGCCAGTTTCAGTCTGCTTGGAAGTGGATGCCGGCGTCAGTAGTGTCCACGACGGGAGCACGGGTGGTTACACTGGAAACACCGGAGGGACCGCAGCGGTGCCACGTACACCAACTACGGCCACGGCTCCACACAGTGTCATCACCTAGCATGCCGAGCGAAGTCCCAGCCAGCAACGAAGCTCAGTCTAGCTCTGAGCAGGCAGCAGCTCATCAAGGTGCGGACGCACGGGAAGTCAGCTCTCAAGCCGAAAGCCAACAGCCACCACGTTGTTCGACTCGCCTACGGAAGCCACCAGATCGTTTCACTTACTCCAGCTTAGAGGGAAAGGATGTAGTGTTATCAGGCACGCATGATGTAACGTTATCAAGCCCGCGTGCTAAAGTATAGCTTAAGCAAGACGGTTTACACGTGTCGCATTCTTGCTTATCATGTCCAGTCATGCGACCCTTTTCTGTTTCATTATAAAGCCCAGTAACACCAAGCAATAAACGTTCATTCTTTGGTGTGCCACTAACCGTCGGCTCCATTCCAGCATTTCAATAAGAGATACGCTTGTAGCACAATATTTTATGTGGCTTCCTTCTCAAATACGTTGTGTGTAATTCGCAAGGTTTGGAGATATGATGAGAAACCTGTACTGGGCGATTACAGCCTTGAGAAGCTGCTTTCTTCACAGTTTGTAAGTTGGCCTAGCTGCTTGAACAGGAACTGTGAGCTCGCCTTCGCATGGCTCGGATACCCAGCAACATACCATACAACGGAGAGCACATTCTAATGGCACTAGACATAAAAGGAGCTTTTGACAACGTAAGCCACGCGGCAATCCTGGAGGGCTTTAACAGCGTAGACTGCGGGAAGAAAGTACACGGATACGTCAAAGCCTTCCTCTCCAATAGAACAGCAACAATAGGTTTGGGAGAAGTTCGATCGCAAAAATTCCCCACACCAAACAAGGGGACACCCCAAGGTTCAGTAATTTCCCCGATACTCTTTAACATCGCAATGATTGGCCTAGGGCATAAACTAAGCAAAATCGAAGGCATAAAACACGCCATTTATGCAGATGACATCACCATCTGGGCCACTAAAGGCTCGCTGTGCCAAAAAGAAAGCTATCTGCAAGAAGCCGCCACTTTCGTGGAAGAATACGTCGGGGAAAGAGGCCTTGAGTGCTCCACGGAGAAATCCGAGCTTCTGAGAATTACACGGGGCAAGAAAAGCAACGAAAGCCTTAACATATGGCTAAAGGGGCAGCCGATACCCGAAAGCCAACAAATCAGGATCCTTGGAATGTGGGTGCAATCCAACCAGCGCTGCACCCACACGCTGAAAACACTCAAGCAGTCAAGAACCCAAATAGCACGCATGATCACGCGGGTGTCACAAAAGAGATATGGGATGAAAGAAGGAGACACACTTAAGCTGGTTGGCAACCTGGTGGTCAGCAGGGTCGCATACTCACTCCCGTACTTCAACTGCACCAAACAGGAAATACAAGAAGCGGACACAATTTTACGCAAAGCGTACAAAACAGCACTTCACCTGCCGAACAATACATCGACGGAGAAACTAATGGCACTTGGTTTAAGCAACACCTTCGAAGAACTAAAAGAAGCCCAAAGTATCGCACAGCTCATGAGACTCCAGCAGACCAAAACGGGAAGGGAACTGCTAATAAGGCTAGGCTTCGCGGAATCAATTAAAGAAACCCAAAGAACGGAGGGGATTCCTGATGAATACCGGAAAACATACACTGTTAGCCCCCTATCCAAAAACATGGACCCAAACCTCCACACGGCGCGAAGGGATGCAAGGGCGAAATACGTCGAAAAGTACCTGGCCACAAAAAACACAACAGTATACACAGATGCTGCAGTATACGCCAAGCAAAGAGGCACAAACATAGTAAAGACAGCTGCGATAGTAATAAGCCAGGACTACAAAGAGATCAGCAGCGCGTCAATGAAGGACTGCTCGGTAACGGAAGCTGAGGAAATAGCCGTAGCTCTAGCGGCAGTGGAGGGCTACCGATCCGAAAGGTCTTTAACAATACTCACCGACTCGCAAACTACGTGTCGGAATTACATGAACGGCAGAATTGGACGCAGAGCGCTTCACATCCTCCGCTCCTGCAGGGCTGACAACAAAGTCAGGCATACAATTTTCTGGGTACCGGGACAAGCTGGAATAGAAGGGAACCTAAGGGCGGACAAGGCAGCTCGAGAGCACACAAACCGAGCGGCCACAAGCACCGACCCTGAGGAACCCATACCAGTCAAGCCAAGCTACTCAGACATTTTGAATTACTATAAGGGGGTCCGAATCAAATACCCTCCACCCCACAACAGCCTAAATCAGCATGAAGCAACCTCTTGGAGGAGGCTGCAAACAGGAACATATCCAAACCTAAACACACTAAGCAAGATGTTTCTCACCCAGTATAGAGACATTTGCCCCTGGTGCGGCGCCAAGCCCACCTTATATCACATTACATGGGAATGCGTTCAGAATCAGCAATTCCTTTAAATAAAAGACCCGAGTGCGGAGAAGTGGGAGAGGGTGCTCTCCAGCAGCGACCCGAAAGTCCAGCATGGACTAGTAAGGCACGCTCGCCGAGTAGCCACCCTCAGTGGTGCCCTGGAATAGGGGCGTCGACCCTGCGCAGATGGGGAAGAAGACCGTGAAGACGGCCGACCACATCTGCCACCGCTAATTTCTAACCAATTAGAGCAAATAAAGTTTTTCCTCCTCCTCCTCCCACCCCAACTGCGCTGCGGGAGCGTGGACGATGCATCTATGTGAAATTCATTGTTGTGAATTGTGGCCGGAACGACCTTGTAGTTTCACTGGATAGAAAAAAAGACACTGTTTGCTTGTCACCACATGAGAGCGTATAAATCCCTGCTCCCTCCTTGCGGCATAGCGGGCATACTCCGGCCTATATTTCTGCTGATGGAGAAGTTTGACGAGTGCGCGATGCGCCGTGATCGCCTGTCCTGCCTTCTCTTGGTCGAGCGTCTTTATCAGAGCCCCTCGAAGATTCTTGGTCGGAATCAGGCTGCGACGGTGGGTGACATCACAAGGGTGGCTGCTTGAGCTGATTGGTGCAACGTTGCTTAGACAAGGGAAAATCCTTTTTAGTGATCATTTTTCACTGAAGTGACTTTAAGTGTTGTATGGGCTACGTGATTCTCTCTCATTTTCAGGTACGTTCACATGAATTTGCACCAATTCGTGTCAAATGACGACGTTATACTGGTCTCAGAGCCTGATGCCTACCGCGGATATGTCGGCGACATCTGTTCCTTTACTGCGATGTGCACGCCAGCGTTCTTCAACTTCCATTACAAGGGTGATTAGTAAGAACGATGCGGCCTCAGTCTGACTTGTCGCCATATAGCCGCCCAGCTCTATGGAAATTCGATCCCGCAGTTACGAGGGACGTATATAGTTGTGTAATCGGAATACACAACAGTTAAACAGCAACTTGTGGCTGACTTAGGGCTGTTTTCTGAAGCGACGGTAGATAATGCGTCGTCAAACTTGGTCGCAAAATGAATTTTTTTTTTTTTTTACTGTCGTAATGGAGCTCAGAAACACCGCGTCGTTTTCTATTTTTGTTTTAATTTGTTACTTGCATGCAGTGACTTATAAGTTCTTCAGTCGACTTTTTGTTTTGCTAGTTTCCCGCTAAAAATGTTCGGAAGCAGGCTTGCTTCGAAGATCAGATGAGCTTCGCTAAATGCCAGGCATAATTTTGACAGAAACAAACATAAATTAGTTTACGAGTAGTGCCTCAGCAGCAAAAAAAAATGGGGGGAAGAAAACATCACGAGAAGCAGCGACCACCATATTTATCGCCGACTGCAAAAGCGAGCAGGGTGCGGGCATCATCTGAGCGCACAATGGCGCTTCTCCACTGGAAAATGATAAATGCGGGGACGACGACGAACTGTCTTTTGTGGAATTCCACAAAGGAACTCAACGATGCGGACGCGGCACTCGTGGAATAGAGTGGGAGGAAAGAAATAAATTGAAGGGGGAAATGCACGCGTACAAAGCGCAATGCGAATACGAAGGCAGCATATTGGCTTCTCAGTATTTTCGTAGTTTTTTTTTTCACTTTGTGAAAGAGCGTTATGTGCTGCAAGTGTGTGGGCTCTACGTAAATAGGACTTCGTGAATAGAACTAGAAAAGTGGGATCCATGGTTCTTTATGTATACTTTGAAGAGGAAAAGACGCGGAAGGTATACTAAAAAGGCTAACTTTATTTTTGGTGCAGCCCAGTTCATATTTTTTTACTTGTGGTGGCGCAAGGATATGGTAAAAAGCATAAATAAAGACAGATGAATCATTTCTGCAGCAGCATTTCGTCAGTTCCTCTGCTACCTATTGATAGAGTTAGCTGATGCATGCAGCAGTGATCTGAACACACGTCTTGTTTTCGTGGGCCTTTGTGTTCCTTTGTGTAGAACAGCTATAACGGCACGAACACTCGCCATTTTACCTAATTTTTATTCGTGTGATTAACAAGAGCGGTGTTTTTATCACGTCGGCTTTTAAAGTGATGCTAGCTCTCTGGATTTACGTGACCGTGGCTGCTGGGTGCTGCTGCTGTCTTGTCAAATAGCTCAAACGCAAAGCAAAAAAAAGAAGGAAATTATCTGCCTTGTCCTCGAAGCGACCTCGGGCCCTCAGCACAGCAACCCGATGGTCCAGCCTTTGTTTCACAATCGCACGTATAATTCAATCGCGCCAATTCCACTTCGCTCTTTAAGATGATCGCGACATATGTCACATTGCGTAGCTGCCAATAGGCTTCGTTGGCACAGCTTCTAATGTGAATGGTATGGCTTGGGTAGGGGCATTCTGTATGTCCTTGCACTGATGTTACAAAAGCAAGGATACTAACAGAAATTTCATGTTTCAACACTTTTCGTGCATTTAGGTACAGCTTTTCTCAATCTAAATTCAAAGATTAGCGTTGGGTTTGCCGCAATATTTCTTTTCTTTTCCCACAAACGGAACCAAGCGCAACGCGCTTCCCATTGCTCATGCCATGAACATGTGGCGCATTTTATGCGGTGGAATTTCACGTAGGCACTCCATTCGACACCTCTGCTCCCGTCTTCTGGGCTTTAAGTTCCATTGATGAGATGCTACGGCCGGGGACAAAAAAGAGCCGTTCATTTTTCACTGTTTCCTGCGAAGTTGACTCGTTTTTTTTTATATTGTAGCGCAACAGGTGATGAAAAACTCCGATTGATGCGACTTCATGACGGCATAGATATCGCCATGCGAAGGACTTTATCAAGATTTGTCTTGCGATGACGAATGTTAAACGTTGTTGATGGGACATCTGTTTTCAACCAAGGGATCTAGTCTTGACGCTTACCGTGACTGTTCACGATGCGAAAGAGTATACCTCTAGAAGTTTCAAGAAGAGATGTTGCAACAAGAGCACGCTGACTGCTGCAAGATCTCACCGCCAGGAATAGGCGTGGTCAGCTAACACAAGTGGTGTGTCACTTGTGAGGCAGCAATCTTGCAAACGCTTGTACAGTCGCGCTCATAAGTTTGGGGACCATTGAAGGGCATGGTGAATTGAACCTGCGTACCGCCTCTCGGTGTGGTGCCGGATTTCGAGAGTGGTGCAGTGCACATGCGCATCAATCGTAACCTCGTAACTTCCTTGCCTGCTCGTTCGTTCGCTCCGCGCAAGTGTGCGTGCCGTTCACCGGGATTTGCGGCCACCGCCACCAATAGTGCGGACGGCGAAGCTGCGGGGTGGCAGTAACGATTCCCGTTACCCGAGTTCGACGCCATTCTGAATTAGGGAAGCACTTGCTTGCATCGCTGGCTTCTCTGTCATGGATGACTGGGCGGTAAACGACGATTGCGCTTGCTGCGGAGCGGCGCGCTCCAGTCAGGAACTGCTGTCGTTGGCAAAAAACAAGAACTATCATGGAAGCTGCGGCGAATGCAAATTTAGGTTTCCTTGTATGATAGCGAGAATAATTCGGAGATAATTTTTTTTTACTTATAATGCCTGTCGTTGGCAAAAAACAAGAACTATCATGGAAGCTGCGGCGAATGCAAATTTAGGTTTCCTTGTATGATAGCGAGAATAATTCGGAGATAATTTTTTTTTTACTTATAATGCCTGTCGTTGGCAAAAAACAAGAACTATCATGGAAGCTGCGGCGAATGCAAATTTAGGTTTCCTTGTATGATAGCGAGAATAATTCGGAGATAATTTTTTTTACTTATAATGCCCGCAAAGTTTCATTTACGTTCCTTGAGAAGCTTGGCAGTGCTGGCGCTGCGACAGAGGGGCATTGAATGGTGCTTATTGCAAGTCGTTCGGCCAGCAACAGTGGTCGGTGCCCGAGGCAACAACAAAGCGCGAGAGGCGTTTATCACCCAGAGAGCCGTGACAGAAACGTGAGGAAAAACGAAACTGAATGACTAATGTTCTCTGTTATTTAACAAGTTAAAATGGCCTCTGATCGGAAACCACCAGTGCCAGTGGTGTGAGAAATCGCTTCTATATTTTGGCAGTGGTGACGATCTCGAACCTCAAGAAACACGGCTGGTGACCGACTGCTTCCTTATCAGCACTACTGGTGGCGGTGACCGAAAATTTTGATTAACGGCGCATGCGTCGGCACAGATTGAGCGAACCAGCAGGCCATGGACTAAAAAGTGGAAGCGCATGCGCCCTGCAACACTCTCCGAAGCATGCACCAACCAAGGCGCCAGAGGGCGTGCACGTGCATTTTGCCATGCGCTCCGCGGATCTCCAAACTTACGAGCCCGACTATACATTTCAGCGTTGTGAAACGAGCATTTTTCCCCAACGTAGAAAGGGCCTTTTGATTGCGCGTGGTGACAAGAATAAACTTCTCTTTCCCAAGGTGTTTCGCATATACGGCCGCCAATAATTTTCGTTTTCCTGTTGCCATAATTGCCCATCTTTTTTCCGTAAACGGAAATATTTAGTAAAGGTAACATCTGCGGCGAAAGATTACTGCTAATACAGGGTCTGTTCTGAAAGTAGCAGGACTCATTTTTTTTCCATTCGTAAGAATAGCACGAACGATTAGAATTTTGCAGAGTAGCACCCTTGCACATCTACACACTGCTGCTACCAACGAGTTTTGTACTTTTCCTACGCCTCGAGAAATGCCTGCATGGACCGGAATGCTAGTTAGCCCCCTCGTCACAGCCTGCTGAGCCGCCTCTACCGACCCCTCATGCTTCCCTTTGAGGGTAGATTTTATTCTCGAGAATAGAAAAAAGTCTGGCGGGGCTACGTCGGGGCTGTAGGGGGCCTGAGGCAGCGTTGCCACCTTGTGCTGGGCAAAATACTCCACTACGCGGAACGCTGTGTGGCTCGGCGCGTTGTGGTGATGCAGCCGCCAATTGCTGGTGATGGCTGGGCGGACAAGAACAATGCATTTTCGCAGTCTTTTGAGCACTTCCAGACAAACCTGCATTCATGGTTTGTACGGATGGTACGAAGTCTTTGTGGATGACTCTATGTTGATCAAAAATGCAAATGAGCGTGAATTTTTGCTTTGATTTGCTCATTCGTGCTTTCTTGGGGCGTGGGGAAGCAGGAGTGTGCCATTTTGAGCTCTGCCGCTTTCTCTCCGGGTCGTAATCAAACACCCACGTCTCACCACCGATCACTGCGTTGTCCAAAAAGTCGGGGTCCTCATTCCTATGATGAAGATCCTGACAGACTGCTTTCCGGTTGACCTTTTGCTCCTCTGACAACACTCGTGGCGTGGACTTCGCACACACTTTCCTCATGGCTAATTTTTCGGTCACGCTCTCAAAAACTTGGGCTAGTGCTCAAGTCATCAGCTATCATTCGGATACTCATCCTACGATCACTTTTCAGTATTTTTTTCACTGGCGACACATTTTCCTTGGTCTTGTTGGTCGAAGGGCGTCCGGAGCGGTCATCGTCTTCCACTCTTTCCCTACCTTCTCGGAACAGCTTGTGCGACTCTACAACACATGATCTACCCATGGCAGCTTCACTGTAAGCCTCCTTAATCGTGGCGTGTCTCTTTGCCCGTTTTACCAAGCTTCACATAAAATTTGATTGTGTATCGCTGATCCTGTAAAGGCTCCATGATTCTCTGTGACGAGGCGTTTCGACAGGGGTTCACAGTACAAGCGGCCTGCTCTTTTCAGCGGCCGAGAGCCGACTGCCGATTTTTTTCAGCTTTCCAATATCCCCCTTCACTGGTACTGTGCGCGCAGACCACCTCTCATCCGCCCGTTCGCTCAGGAAAAGACAAGTCCCACTACTTCCATAACAGACCCTGTATAAAAATTGACATTGATCGTATAGTAAACGGAAACACGCATTTAATTATCCCCACATAACAAAGCACTTAGAGTAAAACGCATACTTGATCAATAGTGGACATATAAAGGGATTCTTAATATTTTGAACGAGGATGACCGCGTTGGGAAAAACAATACATTGCGCACAATTCCTGTTGCGCAATAGCTTTTAAATATGTAAGTATTCTATATGCTTAACCATTTCTATGGCTACCCAACGAGGAAACTACCGGTCCGTCCTTCCTTCGTGCAAGACGATCGCTTTCGACATAGAGACAGTCAGATGTCGAAGAAGACGACGACGAACGCGTGAGCAGTGGCAGGACAATGTAGTAGAGGGCCAACTTGAAATCTGGAGGTAGGCCAAGTTACATTTAGGAGCGGCCAACTTGAAATCTAGGGTTGGGCCAACTAAAATTTAAGGATTGACCATCTATAATTTCGGAGTGGGCCAACTTATATTTGGATGTAGGCCAACTTGAAATTAGGGTTTTGCCCTACTTAAAACTATGGTGTGGCCGAATGTTCAACTGAACGCTGCTGGGCGCCCTTCGAGTTTTTAACACCTCGCGGCCAAGCCAGCGGGTTGAGGCGCTTGGCGCGTTTTTATTGGGCTTTACGCGCGCCTAACGCAGGCTTGCGTGAGTGACATCGAGGGCAGGGGCGTAGTAGGGGGGGGGGAGCTTATGAGGCTTCCGCCCCCCCCCCCGAAATTTTTTCGTACTTTAGTGCACCGCCGAGCTAAACAAGCCCCGGTGCCTGAAATCATTCTGGATTTTGTCTACAATGTCTTTTTAACGCCCGAAAATGCATCTCAGCGCGTGCATTGCAAACTCAGGCTGGATTTCGCGGCAACACCCATGCACCGGGAGTCACATAACGCAAGGAGCCCCACCCGAGCGCAAAGTTTAAAGGGCGTTTTGAAGGCGAGCGGGCTAGTCGCGGCATCTCGCGGAGGCGATGGAATCTACGGAGGGAATAAATTTCAATTCCGAAACTTTATGCCTAGAAAGTTCTCATAAACGTTTGATGCGAAAGGTGCATTGACATTTCTAAAGTCGTGCTTTAGATTTTCGATTCGGGAACTTTGTGGGTTAATTTTGTTGTAAACATTTGACGCCAAAGGTGCACTGAATTTTCTAAAGTTCTACATAGGTACAGTCGCGGACAGAATAAAATGGACCACGGGATCTCCGAAAACGTTCAATTCCCGAGCAGCCTGTAGCAGTAACCAGTAAAACTGCGCACGACAACGTTGTTAGCATATTCTAGTCGAGGTCCAAAATGCAAATACCAAATTGTGTTGTGAGGTTGCGGACATATTCAGCTTTTTCTTAGATTTCATGGTCCATAATATTCTGTCCGCGACTGTACATAAAACGAGACAAGTCGTATCAACACACTATCAGACAAGTTCACAAAGCACGCAGCGAGGTGCTATGAGACGAAGCGTCGTGGTGGTTCATTTGTGCCGTCATATCACAGAAAAAAAATATCATCATTTTTTTCACCTGCGCCAGCATCCATGTCAAGACACTAAAGCCAGCCAAGGTAACTACGTCCTTATTTATTTTTGTACTATTTATCACTTTTATTCGCGAGGACACAGTCAGCCTCTTCAATTTTCTTGTTATCGCTACCCGCGGGTTGCAAGAGCCAACCAGAGCACATGTGTTTTTCTCGTGTTGCCCCTACGACCGTGCGGCGCACTTCAGTGCGCATTCGTTTTTCTCGGGCTGAGTCGATTCCCGCCTAGGGGAGTTTTGGACGCCTTCTGGCTAGCAGACGAAAAGAAGAAACAATGGTCGCTCGCCGCAATCTCTGTGGGGACTGGACGTATTGCAGCGCATTCGCTTTAGCACAACCTCTCCGGAAAGTCTTGTTTCGCCGGTGTAGGATACCGAGCAGTATGAGTATGGTTCTCCGTGGACCAAGCGTCTCACGTTTTCTTTGGTATTTACTTGGTAGCCAGATTAGGTACCCCAAAGTAGGCACTCGATTGTGGCCAACATACCTTCCTTAGCGTGTTTTTTTTCATTTCGGTGCCCCCCGTCCCCACACACACACACTCAAAAAGACATTGTTTCGGCGCACGGAATTGCCGCATGGTGAATGTTCCATTTGTTGCTACTTCTTGTGCGGAAAGTAATGGGCCATGGGGCGCTTCAGTTTCCGTACATTAGTATATTACTGCGATAGCAATTATATGGACACTCCAGGCGCATTCCTGCCGTCGCCGTCATGTTCCGTATAAAGACAAAGGGCGATAACATTGTGAGCGCGGTCCGCATGCTGTATGTGCGAGTCAAAGGGTGTCGGGGGGGGGGGGGGGTGGCACGGGTGAGCCGACGATGGTGGCTCAGTCTTGTGTGCACAAAGGAAAAACGCGGGGAGGAAGCGTGGTGCTTTGCGTCGCGCGCGGTATATGGGTGTGTATAGGGAGGAGGGACGGGCCTTAGGATTCGGTGATCTGTGAATCTGTGATTGCGCAACATCCTTATTTGCTTTGTTTGACGCATTATATACCGTGGCTTTTTCTTAGATATGTAGATTTATGGAGACCTATGCGTGCATTTCAATATCTTATCGCGAGGTTTTGTGCATACGTGCAGTGAGTTTTGTTGCTAGTGGCACTTTTTTGCCCTTTATCAAGCTGTATCTTCGCATTTATAATTTACAAGGATGAGTCGAATGAAAGTGAGCCAACCAATCCCGCGCAATAATAGTTCTGTTCATCATCTACGAAGCATGCGCATAGCGCAGACATCTCTTATTTACAAAATTGACACGCAAATGTGAGGATAAAGGATTTTAATGCTCTCATACACTAGGTTGAACATGATTGCGTGGCATAATGGACACTCCAAAAGTTAACCAGCGTGGTGTCGTGAGGTTTTTGACAGACGAAAGTTTTTCTTAAAAAGAATTTAGTCGCCGTATGGCTACCGTGTACGTTGAACATTGCATTTCGTTGGCCACTGTGAAGCGCAGGAGCAAACGGTTCAAAGAAGGACGTAAAAGTTGCAAAAGTGATCCAAGACCATGCCAAAGCCACCGTGCAAGCTCCCCCAGCGCAACTTGAAACGGTGATGAGCTGATTAGACAAGAACAGAGGACAAGCACCGATGAATTGGCTGAGCGTGTGAACATCAATCCCGGCTCGGGTCACACCATAATTTCTTAACATCTCGCTTATCGGCTCTTGTGTGCACAATGGATGACCAAGATTTTGAACCACCGCCAAAAGATGGAGAAGTTGGGCGCTACCTTGGCTCACCTGACCCGGTATCACAATGAGGGTCACGACTTTTTGTCTGCAATTGTGACCGGGAACAAATCATGGCGCCACTACTACGAGCCTGAAACACGACGGCAAAGCTTCCAGTGGAAACACTCGAACTGACCACTCCCAAAGAGAGCAAAGGCCGCCATTTCCGCCAGAAATGTGTTAACTTTTTTCTTCGATCGTCAGTGGCCCATACCGGTAAAATTTCCTTAACCTAGAAGACTGCAAAGTTTTCCCAATATTTTGAAACGCTGGATCGGCTACGCGTCGCAATCAAGAACAAACGGCGTGGAAAATTTACGAATCGGGCCACCTTGCTACACTACAGTGCCCGTGCCCATGTCGCTGATGTGGTTAATTCAAAACTGGCAAAGTTCAAGTGGGAAACGCTGCTACATCCGCCATACAGCCCAGACCCCTTGCAACTTCCCCATTTCGGAGAGCAAATGAAAAAAAAAGAAACAGCTCAAGGGAACCAGAAACGAGACTCGTGTCGGACGATGACGTGAAAGAGTTAGTTACCGATTTTTGAAGCAGCAACCCAGGGAGTTTATGAGACGGCAATCCCGCGACTCGTTAGTATGTGGGACAAATGTCTAAATGCTCATGGAGACTAATTTTAAATAAAGTACCCCGTTTGTCATATATTCGCATTGGCTCCCTTTCATTTGACTCGCCCTCGTATATATTGTAAAACTCCTGCTTTTTACATGTGCTCTCCGTTGCGACTATAATTTTGGCGCAATTACTTACGATACACGACCGGTGACAGCTGCTCCTGAGCAATACATTGGAACAAATGACAGCGTCATTGAGATTTTCCCCTGGCCGTTGTATATGTACAAAAATGTAAACAAGGTTCTTCACTGACAAAGTTTCATTAAAACATTTGTCCTCAACTTGTTCATTTCACGGCCTTTGTATTTTTCGTATCAACGGCGAGCACTGCTTTGCTGGTTTCGAACTGATATAGATCTGAAGCTTGGGTGATATTTTCTTTACTTATTAAATAGACAAAATCGATGGAAGCATTGATGTCAGTTATTTCGGACACAATTTTTCGGACATACGAGTGTATTCTTTTATGAAACAAAAACATATTTTACTTGCCTCGACAGTGCGTAGCGTTCAAGAATTCGTTTCCGGCATGCCTCGCAATGGCAATGCAGTTATTATTCATGTATTTGACCCCTCGACAAATTGATAAGGAGGAGGCCGAGCTGCAACGCGAGCCTCCCCCCCCCCCTCCTTCGGAGGGGGGGGGGAGGCTCGCGTCGCTTCGCATCGGGGGGAGCACGTGGTCGCCACTAAGCGACCACGTGCTTTACAGATATTCTAGAGCGCGCGTCGTCCTTCGGCTGCTTTGTTCTTGATGAAAGCCGGGCAAGTGATTCGAGCAAATTCACGCAAGTATTTTCTTAGCTCACGAAGAAGAGCGATTCCGACATCGATATTGGCCGCAATTAGCTTTCCTTCAATACGTCAATTGCGCAGTTACTTTGTAACTCTCTTCCTCATTTGCCTTCAATAACAACAAGTCAGGCCTTCTTTAGAGTATCAAGTCAAGGTTTTGCGTAATACTAGTTGCGCTACCAGAGCAGTGTTTTGGAGAAAACAACAGAAATTCTGAAAATTGTCTACTAAAACGCAAGCATTGTTTGGCTTGGCTGTGACTTCGTTTTTTTCTTAGTGTTAGTCACAGGCCTTTCGTAGCACATGCACGTCTACCTACGGCCTTTCCGGAGGCAAAGTATCCTTAGGCTTTAGTAGGCGATTGTCAAATTTTCTCACCGCATCCAACCCCTTCTACGCAATTGTGCCAATTGAGCCGGAACGCCAGGCACGAGCGCATGTCGACGGAGTAGAGCAGTCGAAAGCGAACACCAACTGTTGTGTGAGGGGAGAGTGCATCGGCCACGGAGCCAATGCACTCTCAATGTCGCTCACGCAAGCCTAGGTTCTGCCCGCATTCCTTGTCCACACAAGCGCTCGCCAGAGTTCCGACTGCGCCTCGGTAAAGCCCAATGAAAACGCGCCAAGCGTCTCAACGTTTTCCCGCGAGATGTTCTTAACTCGAACGACGCCCAGTAGCATTCAATTGAACATTGGGCCTCCCCAAAATGTCAATTATGGCCACATCCAAACTTCAGGTTGGCCTACCCCAAAATTTAAGTTGGCCCACCCCCAAACGTAAGATGGCCCACCCTCATATTTTAGTTCGCTCAATCCCGGATTCCAAATCGGCCCATCCCCCCATATAAGTAGCCCCATCCCTAAATTTCAAGTTGGCCCAGCCCCCAAACCTAAGTGGACCCATCCCCAAATTTCAAGTTGACCTTCCCCCAAATTTAGGTTCACCCGCCCCCAAACATTAACTTGGCCTACCTCCAAATAAAACTTGGCCTACCCCCAGATTTCAAGTTGGCCCACCCCCAAATTTTTGTGCTACTGCTCGCGCGTTCGTCGTCTTCCACAGCTGGCTGGCACTATCTTGAAAGCGATCGTTTTCGCGAAGACAGACGTACAGTTTTCTCGTTCGGTAACCATAGAAATGCTTACGCATCTTTAAAATTCGTCGATAATTATGATACTACCTAATGTGAAATATGAGCCCAGCTCTATACGTGTTTTCATGTAGCGATATATTGACGCAGTGGTTTTCCGAGGAATCGAATCAAGGAGGGCTGTTTCCATGGCTGGGGGGGGGGGGGGGGGGCGGGTCGGCAGGAGGCTACATAAATTATACAAACTGTTTCTTTTTTAGTCCACTAGTTAGTTATATATTAGACGTATATTAACCAAATGATCATCCCCGTGACGTATGTTTCCCTTTTTATCTACATACACCTGGGAGGCGTTTCTTATTTATTCTGAAAAAAAGCTTTTTTTAGAAATTCAGCACTCATAAAGATCAGTATTCATTTTTTAGATGTCTCACTATTTTTTAAAGTATGAGGACATTTTCAAACTTGTTGCCAAGGCCAATGACGAAATTCCAGTTTTTGAAACAATGTTTCGGGAGTACAAGAATTATGCACCACTTATAAAGCCGCCAGCAGTTGTCTTTTGAAGCTCACAATTTATTAAAATGCCAGAATTAGCTTCCGTAGCCCTTCCCCTCGCCAAATGACCAATTTTAAATGTTGATGTTGAAAGTTCTTTTTCAAGGATCAGAGTTGTAAACGAAGAACGGCCTTGAATCAATCAAGAAAGTAAATCCTATGTGTGTTTACTACACTCAGTTCAAGTCAAAGGTGGCCTCAGTTGAAATAATTTTGGGTGAGAGCTTGTTGACATATGCTTTGCTCGAACTTATTCGCGGGCTTGTTCTGTACCAGTGGCCGCTGACGAATCAATACGTTATTTATTGTAGTTCTCATCATTAAAGTTGGGCACTTCTTACTTGGCGCAGAGTGAAAGCAACGCTATTCATCCAGATTCCCTAACAACAAATTCAATTGAAGACTGGACATATGATAACGGACCAAATAAACACGCCGAAAAAATCTTCGAATCTTGAAAACGTGAAATTTTATTACAGAAAAAGAACAAATTGCTTTTATTGCTAACGAAACACGCGAACATTGACTTTCAACACAAACATCGGAAAATGTACGCATTTTTAAAGACTGAAGGAGACACATCTCCACACGGTGTTTCAGAGTCATCGGACTTCGATGTCTTCCGTTAAATAAAAGAAGTTCTGAATAGGTTGTTGTTGCTTCATTTACAGCGTTACCTGTAGTGAAGGAAGAAAAAGAAACACGTAGATAATGTGACTCGATTTCTTATCATGTCGCTACAAAACTATTTTCTCGAAATAAGTCTGTGGCAGCTGATGCTGCGCTTTGCTATGTCAATGTCAATACGGCAGAGGGTAGCACTTTTGTATAGGTATAGCATTTTAGTTAATTTATGCAGCCAACATTGTGTCAGTGAAAGCAGTAGAGAGTTCCATGTGACTAGATTCGTTCAATATTGCTGTCGAAATATCGGTTTGATATGCGTAAAAGCGGATTGCTATCTAACAAAACAGGAGAAATACGACGTAGCTGCCTGTACGAGCATTTCCTGTTGGTTCGAGTCCGCAGCGGTCATGATCACTTGGTACATCAATATCAGCGGGCATACAACATAAATTTTTTTCCGCGATCGCTTTTGCACCATACACACCTAACAACTAACGAGGGTCTCCCCTCTTGCAAAATGTCTTCACATACTGTGAGCAAGGAACAACTTTCAGGGGACCACTCAGCATTCAGACAAAGCGTGCAGAGCATATTTCTGATCGCTTGCTCGGCTCCCCGCGTTCCCAGCGTACTGCGGTGATCCTAGCAGCTCACCGTTCGTTTTCGGCCGGGAATCTGTAGGCACGCATTTCGGAAAGATTCATACCAGCTATAAAGCTGCAGCCAGTTGCTATGCAGTACGGTTCTCGAGCTTGAGCACGCGGTGGCTGTGAAGGACCGCTCCAGGAAAATATTTTGGTGAAAGAACTGCGGCAGCCTAATCAGCAAAGCTGAGAAGCGGCCACGTAAACCAAGTGTAAGCACAGGTAAACACCACAGACCGGAAGTTTTCTGAGACGTCTTCCGGTGGCTGAAAGCTGTGGCGCTACCCATAGGGATGTTTTCTAAAAGGGTCTATATTGGAAGCACCACGGCTGCACGCAGTTCTCTTAAATTTAATTTCTTTATAAAATTTGGTTCAGGTTGTATTATTTGTTTTCAATATAGATTAGCGTTGTTTGTATTTAAAAACACTCTCCATTTATAGTTTCGTGCCGTGGCGCTCTTCGGCCATACCTGGCCCTTGCGCCTCTAAACAGCACACATTCATTCATTCATAGTTTCGTGCCTCGAACTATATCCCTTCCCTTTTCTTTTCACCTGACGTCCACTGCAGCTAAAGCTTCCTATGAGGCTTCATATTTTCAGAGCAATTTGGTCACTGGTTGGAAGTAAAGCCCTTTAGATTAAAGTAGACAGATCCGTATTTTCTCTTTCTGCCTCGCTTTAGATGGTAACGTAGTATTTCCCTCCTCCTTTACATTGGGGCTGTACGAAACTGCCCAGACGTTTATTACAAAGATTGACATGAGTAGAATTTAGAGATTAAAGGGGGGGAGGTGTTCAGAAAAACTAGGGGAGGAGGGTTTAGAAGTGTGTAGGGAAATCACTTTATTGGCAGGCGCGGACAGTCTCGTGCGGCACGTTGCAAACGAAGCGAAGTGAGGCGCGACTGCCAGTTTAATCGGAAGATCGCGAGAGGCAGCACGTAAATGACGTGTGGGCGCGATTCACAGCAGCCGCCGCAGATTGACCTCCACTCATGCAGCGCTTCGTTTCCATATATGGCATCGTTAGCGTCATCGGTGAACTGACGACGTGCGCTACTCCGGCGCAATCTCGCTGCCATCGTCGCCACAAAGTCTATCTTGCAGGGCACTAAACTTTTCTTCTCCCGCTTTCTCAATGCCCTCCTCCTCCGCTTTCCACCTCACCGTTCTGCTGCGTCCACCTCCTCCGCCCTCCACCTCGCGCTAACTTCTATCGCCGTCTTTCATACGCGCTCCATGTTCGCTCTTTCATCGTTCGCTGCACTTGTTCGCTCGTTTACGAGGACGCCGAGAGCCGCCGATGCTCGCCGAAGGAACGGGCGCCTAAAAGCTGCGCTCTAAAAATCAGGATGCCTGCCAAGGCGACGACAGCGCACAAGCCGCCTTCCGCACAGACGATCCACAAACAGGCCACGGCCACTCACAGTTTTGGCTTTTGGTGGGCTAATTGGCTCTATTTCAGAGCAAACGAATAATAACGCGAAGTGACGATAATGCCAACTTACACCGATTGGAAGCAACCACGGCTAGCCAACATACGGGGCCGTCAGGTCTCATGATGTGCCTCATAGAAATGACTTGCTCGCCTAGCTTCCACGAAAAGATCCTACTGGTGTCAGCCGAAGAGATTGTCGGACGACTAGCAAGTTTTCAGAGTTTTGTCTGAGAATCCAAGGTGCTGCAACACCGCCTATACATCTTACTACTTTTCACAGCGCCCTCCTCCCGGCTTAAAAGCTAAAACAGGTAATTGAACTAATGAATTCCACTATATGTAATATGCACGTAGAGTGCCGAGGTTCGTTTTTTTGCACTTGATTGCCAAATCATCCCAGTAACCACAATGACATAAGATTTATGATGCAGAAAAAGCAGAAAAAATTTATTTTCCATAAACATTTCCCCATGAGGTATTCGCTTATTCAAATCGATAATTTGGTGAATAAACAATAAAGGATACGTTGACGAAACAAATTTGACAAGTCCTAATTTATGAGATTCAAGTAAATGCAAATCGTCCACTTTCAGTGCGGGAGCCGACTGATATTACCTTTCTTTGGAAAATCAGTGATTGCGTTGATTATCACTTGCATTGTTTTTACCGCGATTGTATTCTTCTCTATTGTATTGCTCACTGGGGGGAGAAAACATGCTCAAGCAAATTTATTGCTATTAGCATCTTTGGGGGGAAGTAAGCCAACTTTGTGATATGATGTTCGTATTTAACCTGCTGTACACTAACTTTGGTCACTGGAAGATAAATACACAGTGGCACATACTAATGATCCACATTAACTACTTGCTTGTATCACTAGGTATGCGCTAGTTGCTGTCCGGCCGAGCAGGAAAGAGGGGCAGTGGGGTACGTACTCGAATAGACAACTTGCTGCTATCTGCTGTTCGGCCAAATGTTCACCTTGGGTCCTTGGGTATGTGCCACTGGATATGAGCTCGTACAAACAACTCCGGCAGTGCGTATCTTATACTGATATGTGCCTATTCTTGCCGAGTACCTCAGAATAGGTATGCTGCAGTGACACAAACGGTACGTAGCTTTAACTAAATTAAAGCGAAGGCGACCCATCCGCTTCCTGCGTGGCCATTTAATATACGGCATAACTTCCAATGACGCATCTATTAAGCTATCCAATCGCTAACGCCGTGCCACCGAAAGGTATAAATAAAGACAATATTATTCATCAGGACATATAAAAGACATCACAAATTACTCACCCATCAGAACAAACATCGCTAATTACATTACCGTTCCCAAATATCTCTCAGTGATGGATGCACATGAACTGTGAATATTTTGCTGGTAACTGTCGCACGCAGAAACTGTTAGTGGATGAAAATTTGTAGGTTCACCCGAAGGGTGAAGCACTAACAACGATAGGAAGGTTTAGTGCTGTGCTCAAACTCCTTAGATTGGGCTTTAACTATAACCAGCGTTGCGACAGGGGGTCGGAAGACGTGCGAGTATTCATTCACCGTGGTAGAATGTGGGAACGTGGGGCTGGGCCTGGCATCCAGGAAGTTTTAAAACACACGTTTATATTTACATTTTGTACAAGGTTGATGAATGCTGAAGATGATCACGTTCAAGTTCCATCGGCCGATCTCTTCACCAAGCGGCCATCTCTTCTTTTAACCGCTCCGTCACCCTGGTCCCGTCACCTTCCCACAACCAGGCGTCAGGAGACAGATGACATAATCTCCAACCAAACTGGACGTTGGTAACCCTTTTCCTCAGTGAAAAGCTTGGCCCAAAACACACGCACGTTACTGTGCACGAACAGGAAAAGATGGAGGCACAAAGACCCCGTTTCCGGCGCGGACGTGGCAGTTTGGGCTGATGCCAGTTGATGGGAAGGAATGCCCCTTGCAAGTTGCCCAAACCTATTCTGGTGGAGTCTAACAGCTTTCTATGAGTAATCGCAGTTGGAGATGGTTCTGACTAGGTCGCCGGCTCGTTCACTATTGGAGCGTCCACCGTGAGCGACTGGTTTCAAGGGATAAACAACCGATCACAATAGCCCGCCGATCACCTGGAGACGGCTCGCAAGGGGGCAGCGAATCAGTTCCCCTTAAAGAGACCTTGACAGCTCAGCAGGTTCAACTCCGATTCAAAGAGTCGTGCCCACTGGGAGGATCCCGTCCATGATCAATGGCAATCTCGGACGAAGGGTTCACTACACGTCGTAGGCTAGATACTCGCATTAGTGGTCAAATCATCACAGCGCCCGAGCAGCGAAATGGCAATCACTCAACCCCCCTGCGAGATTTGCCTGGTAATCATACTCTGTCCCACCACTAATACCGAGGTTAGGCCCGGTGAGCGCCACAAGGCAGCCGTAGAGGAGAACTACCCAAATTAAAATTTGGGTAAAAAATTTAAATGGTAGCGTGCCTAAATTGTTGATCAATTTTGTTTCAATCATGCCCCAAGAAGACGCAACTCACACAGTTCTGAGGCAAACGACCGACAAATGGAGATCATGAAAACATAAAGAAGAGCAACAATAAAAAAGAAAAAGCGGGGAAGGCGGGAGATTTAAAATTCAATACTATGAGCAAAACCAGAACAAAGTGAAAGCCGGAGCCTGCGGCTTCCACATTGTTCTCATTGTGCTCAACAACAACGACAAGAAAGCTAAAACATTTAATGTTCCTTATTGATGCCAAAAAAAAATTAGCAAAATACACAGCTGATGAAAATTCCAAAAATTAGAATTCACCAAGGCTCTGAATCAGAGTGAGCCCTTGAAGTAAACTGAAAAGCATCAGCTCAGGATCAGGACATCTGCGTTTTTTTTCTCTGCGCTGTTGTGCGGTGAAACCCCTGATTATGCTCTACTACGCCACACTGTCGCAGTAGGTGATAATCTAGGGAACCTACTTTGCAGCTGCCACACTGGACATTTACTTAAAAGGCATGCCAGCCAAGCAGCGGGCAAGCTTTTCATTAGGCCCTTTTAATAACTGCACACTTTTTTCTCATGTGCCGAAGGCATCCTCGCGTTCAGCGACCTTTCGACCCCCACAAGCACAGACTGCTCTTAGCGATCTTCGTACGTCCTAGAAACGGCCCAAAGACTGCTGCCAATTATGTCACACAGTACGGATATGCCGAAATTCACAGAAAGAATTGGGAATCTCGCTCTGTGACCTGTCCAGAGCCTTCAAACTCTGCCTTTCCAATCTAACAAACTAACGAAAGAAGTTCAGAAGCATGTTACACTCCCTTACCACGTGAAGCCTAAATAAAGCCTGTGGCCGACTTGGTAATGCATTAAGTTATACGAACGGGAGGGTCAGTCTTCTTGCAATACATATCGAGCCGCAGTGTGAAGTACAAGTGTGGTGCTTTAGGTAGAACCTCCTCAACGAGACATGCGAGCATCTAACGAACTATCTCAACATTCAGCATGCTTGACTCCAGTAAGTGTTACAAAGCTGTAACACAAGCCGAGCGCAATTACGTAGCATCTTTTCAGCAGCAGAAAGCAGGACTCGCGATCGAACGCCTTGCTTTCACCGCTTCACACGTCGCACCTCGTTTCTCGCTTGGCAAGCTTCCGAGGCCGTAGCGTATTTCCGAGGCCTACCGAGAAATGCGCTTGGCCCCGGGCGAGCGTCCTCCATAGCCATCTCTCTCGATTTGCCGTAGGCGGTCGCTATAACCACCGTGACGTCAGTGACGAAACACCTGTTTTTCAACGCGCTGTGCCATGCGGTAACAGTTTTCATAAGCCCGAACGAGTATGGAGAACAAGATGCCCACAAATTGGGCATATCAAGGCTAAGAGTGCTTTGCATTCAAGATGTTCGGAATAACCTTACCTCTAGTGACATAGGCAGAAGGAAACGGCACGTAAGTATTGAAAATAATGAATTTGGCGTCTTGTGGTGCAAGGGCCAAGTGTGGCCAAAACGCACCAAGCCAATGCGTAATTATTGAATGAAAAGAAGAAACTTGTCCAGGCAAAAAACAAAAAAAAATTGAAAGCTCTTGTGGGCAATGTCATGCAAAATACATTACGCGTCATGATTAGCGATAGAAAGCGGTGCTTCAGTTTAGCCGCTATATAATTTGTTTATTTTGATATTGATATGTTGGTTTGAAGTTTCCTTTCCTCGTTCCTAGTTATATGTTCAGCACATATACCTGTTTCTTTAGCAGGATCAAAATGAATAATTTCTTTTTTCCTTTCGTTCTGCGAGGCCCTCGGATATGAAAAAAGAGATCCTGAATAATTTACGATGTGAGTATATGTGTTCGTGAAAAAATATAGTACGAAGTATTCAGCAATAGCTGACATGTGCTGGGCCCATTGCAGCACTGACTAAATTACGATACATCCCTTCCTAACTATCCCAGCGTCGCGTCCATGATTTCGGAAGCAGCCGAGACACCTCTGGCACTCTGCTAGTTTAAAACGCCCTTACCCTGACTCGTTTCTCCACCCGGTCACGTAAGGGTATGCAGCAGCAAATAAAACGATCAGCTCCCTGTCGAAGCGATACAATTTCCTTCAGCCGGATCTCGCAACCACGGACGTCCCACTTCTCACCGACCCGCCGCTTCACCTTTGATGTCGGTGAATTGGTCTACTAGTATTGCGTATTTCGTCTGGCTTCGCTGAGCGGTGAGAACCAGTTTCATTAATAGTCTTGCAGAGGGCGATGAAGGCCAGCAACCCATGCGAAACACCAAGAACGTGTGCGTATCAACAGAGCAGATTATATAAATGTAGGACGCATGTTTTCCGTACAGGTCTTTGTCCGTTGTGACTGCGTGCTGAAAATACAATAATTTGAGGCCAGTTGTGCATTGAAAGACTAGCTGCGCGCAAAAAATTTACACACATATGTTTTCTTTCCTGAGGAGTGGGAGCTGCTTCACCGTACAGACTTCGGCATATTATACATGTCTTAATTTAGCTTTTGTATTTACTCTCGGATTTACGTCACCAGAGTCATTATTATTATTATTATTATTATTATTATTATTATTATTATTATTATTGTTGTTGTTGTTGTTGTTGTTGTTGCTGTTGTTGTTGTTTTGAACACATATATACAATTAACAGGAAAGAGAAAGGGAGGAGCAGGTTGGCAACTGCCACCGGAAGGGGCGCAACGCCTGCCTGCTCTTCTGAAGGGAGGCGACAGCAACACAGAAATGGAAGATAGGAAGGAGGGGAGCAACGAGGAAAGGAAGAGCAACAGGAGAAATCTAAAGAATAAAGTAGAACACCCAATATAGACCACACACAGTAGAGCCGTCACTGAAGGTCGCGCTACTACAGAATGCTGAATGGAATAGATTCGACGCTACAAACGTGAACCTAGGTTAGTTAACGCTAGAAAAATAAGTAGAGTGCGATAAACGTGATGACGTTTAGACGCACGACCGCTGGGGTGCATACATTCGTCGAGTGTCGTACACCGCAGGCCAAGGAGATGATAGTCTCTCACTAGCGACATGCGCTGTGCACTGAAAGTGGGACACTCAAATTTTAGGTGCTTAAGTGTCTCGCACAAGCCACAACATGTGAGAGTGAGCCAATTTGAATATTGCCGGAACAGGCATATCATACGTTTTGTGTATGTAAGGGATCGTGAGGTAAATGGGGAATACGTGTTTTGTAACATCTCTTGGAAGCGGGGGCATAACTGAAGCAGCATGCCCAGAATGTCATTGATATTCATAAATAATGCCGCCTTTTTTTCCATGCGAGATAACGGACGGTGAATGAGACCACCGAGAAGTGAACGAGAAGTCATTCGATGTGCAGTGCAGAAACTCAATACTGTGTCACACAGTTGAGTGACGGTACTTTATTCACCTACGTTGGGCGAACTTGTGCCCTACAAACAGCTGAACAAGAGCCTCACTAGGACGTCCACAGTCTATTCTCTAGAGTTCTGCGCCTCTTCTTCTTCCCTGGTATCCCACGCTGATGACACCTTGCTCAAATTGAGCGTGTCTTGTGGGCCCATGTTGCCCGCTTCCCTGCCGCTATCTTTCGCAGGCAGCAGTAAACAACTGGACGGACGCAGGAGGCGGCAGGCGCGCGTAGTTTGAAATTATCTTGTGTCATTGTTCCCCGGCCAAGAGTGCATCGTCTTGATGCTCATACAGAAGGAGGTGGTTTCTACGCTGTCATTCGCAATGCTTGTAGGCGGTAAAAGTTATTGTCTGTCATAGTACGGTTTCATTCGGACAACATGAACGATTTCTGATCGATGCCGCCTTCGTGATGAGGTTACTTGGCCTTCTGGAACAACTTCGTAGTTCAAGGGACTAACTCGGCAAATTATCCTATACGGGCAAAAATAACGACGCAGAAGCTTCTCGGATAAGCCGCGCATCCGTACTAGAGTCCACAACCATACTCTGTCTCCAGGTGCATACTGAACGTGTCTTCGTCGCAAGTTTTATCGGTTCGCGTCGGTTTGATGTTGCTGATGAATGCGCTGTCGCGCCAGCTGCCGTGCGTCACAGCTCTTTGTGTGAAGTCGCTGACGTCATGGTCATTTTCGGAGATCTCATCTACAGGTGGCATTGCAGCTAAAGTAGTAGAGACGGTCCGGCCAAGAACGAGTTGGAAAGGTGGCATTTGAGTCGTCTCTTGGATAGCGGTATTGTGCGCGAACGTGGCGTACGGTAGTATCCTGTCCCACGTTCGGTGCTCCATGTTCACCGATATTGACAACATTTCAGTGAGCGTTCTGTTGAGTCGTTCAGTCAGACTGTCTGCGGATGATATGGGGTGGTTCATAATGGACTTGTCATAATGGAATTTCATAATGGACTGTGTCAAATGCGCAGTCAATATGGTTCCTCAGTCCGTGATGAGAACTGTGGGAGCGCCACGCCACAGTACTATGTTAGTTACAAAAAAATCAGTTACTTCACTGGCCGTTCCATTGACAAAAGATCCTGTCTCGGCATATCGAGTTAGGTAGCCAGTTGCAACTACGATCCAGCGCTTTCCTGATGACAAAGTGGGAAAGGGGCCAAGTAAGTCGATTCCCACTTGTGCGAATGGAATTTCCGGTGGCTCTATCGGTTTTAGGCGACCTGCTGGCTTGAATGGTGGTATTTTACGTCTTTGGCAGTCCTGGCAGGACCTTACGTAGTATTGCACAGCATTCAATAACTTTGGCCAGTAATACTTCATGCGAATGCGTGCGAATGTTCTGCTCACTCCTAAATGTTCTGTTGATGGGCCGTCGTGGCAGGCTAACAATATCTCAAGTCGTAACTTTGAAGGTACGAGGAGCAAAAATGTCTCTGCACTATGTTCAAAATTTCTTTTGTACAGGACATTATTTCTCAGGACGAACGACAACAAGCAGCTGACAAAAGCACGTGGAATGTCGACAGGGTGTCCTTCCAGGTAATCAATGAGCAGGCGTAACTCCGCGTGAGATCGATGATGCTGAGCCATTTGCGATGTTGTCACAGCTCCTAGGAACGGGAAATCCTGTCCATTTCCCGTACGTGTAGATTCTGTGTATTCAATCGGTGCACGTTACAAGCAATCAGCATCACTGTGTTTGTGACCGGACTTGCATACGACCGTTATATCGTATTTATGCAGCCGTAGACTCCATCTTGCAAGCCGTCCAAATGGGCGTTTGAAATTCGCCAGCCAGCCCAACGAATGTTGGTCGCTGATAGCTCAAAATGGTCGGCTATATAAGCATGGTCTAAACTGCTGATGGCTCATATCACCGCGAGGCATTCTTTTTCTGTCGCTGAGTAGTTCACCTCAGCCTTCTAAAGTGTTCGAATAGCATACGCAATGACTCGTTCATCTCCATTTTGCCACTGAATGAGGACGGCACCGAGGCCTAAATTGCTTGCGTAGGCCCACTTCTTCGTGCATCCTAAATTCTTCCTGCTGATACTTTGCTGGGTGCAAGGTTTCTGCCCTCCAAAGAGCTGTAAATAAGATCACTGTGTATTTGGTGGCAATACAGTTGATAAGCGATTGTAACCAACCTCCCTTTTTAGTTCGTCTGGAGGCTTATGGTGGTTTCATAGAGTGACACCGCGAGACGCCGAGCAAGCTCACTGGATGCCTCCAAGCCCTTATTGGTATTTAACTTTGATTCTCAGAACCATGAGAACTGATACGAACAAGCTGATGTTCGGCAGTCATTCGGTTACTGCGCAGCATGCATAAGAAAAGTAAGCGCAAAAACAGAAACCACCTGGGAAAAAAGATTATGGGGTTTTACGTGCCAAAACCACTGTCTGATTATGAGGCATGCCGTAGTGGAGGGCTCCGGAAATTTCGACCACCTGGGGTTCTTTAACGTGCACCTAAATCTAAGTACACGGGTGTTTTCGCATTTAGCCCCCATCGAAATGCGGCCGCCGTGGTCGGGATTCGATCCCGCCACCTCGTGCTCAGCAACCCAACACCATAGCCACTGAGCAACCACGGCGGGTCACAAGGGAAAGGATAAAGCACCATTTAACACTTAGTATTGCTGCAGCCGACCGCTTTCTTATGTTCTGTCAGAGCGTGATATATACTTTTACTATAAATAGGCATGAACTTCTCCAGCGCACAGCTTACTGGACAGAGCTAGGGTAATGTTCTCGAGCTGAATCAGTACCTGCTTTTTATGTACACTATATGCTGGCTCAAAGGTGCTCAGAACTTTGCAATGGAAGCTTCTAGCAGAAAGGTAGCTGGAGAAACCTTCCGTGAATATCTTCGGAGCCTCTTGTCCCATTTCTAAAGATTGTGCTTTCACATTGTTACGCGAACGAAGGATAAAGGACTGGAGACTATTTACAAAGTATATTTACAAAGGATAATGCAGCCCTGGCCCGTTCAGCTGACAGCTCAGGAGCCAGAGAGCGTTGGTCGTCTTCGTCGGGCCACCCGCGTGCATCGTCCACAAGAAACACGAAATCAGCCTGTATCATTATCCCTGGCGGTAGAAGCACCCTCCCCGTGCGCCTAAATATTGGTGATAACAGAAGAGTAATATGGTTGGTGGCGTGCGACGTGCACAACGTCAGTGAAATTCGGGGCAGATGAAGCACTAATACAGACTGGGGCGATTTCTTATTCAACCGGAGTCACCGCACGCACCACTGGATATGGGCCTGTGTACCGAGACAGGAGTTTTTCTGGCAGGGCAACGTGGCGAATCGAGAACTACAGCAGTAGCAGAGATCGAGGCGAAAAGTGGACATCTCTGTGTTGACGATCGTAGAAACGCCGTTGCTTCTCTTGCGAGGTCAGGAGGCGAGCGCGGGCAATTTCGTTTGCTTGGGCTGCACTGTTGGTGGCATCAAGTGCATACTCACTGGTCTCTACTGCGGCGGATGGAAGGAATCCGTCCAGTGGCAATGTGGGTTCTCGGCCCAACAACAGAAAGAGTGGGGAATAAACGGCAGTGTCATGACGCGACGAATTATATGCAAAAGTGACATAGGGTAGGGCAAGGTCCCAATCAGTATGGTCGGGCGAGACATACTTTGGAATCATGACCGTTAGGGTGCGATTCAGACGCTCCGTGAGAGCATTAGTCTGTGGATGGTAAGACGTAGTCAGCTTGTGCTTCGTTGAGGAGGAGTGCAGTATGTCGGCGATGACTTTAGAAAGAAATGTCCTACCACGGTCAGTGAGCAGTTGGTGTGGAGCGCCATGCTGCAGAATTACGTCGCGTCAAAGAAAATTGGCGATATATGTGGCGCAACTCGTTCGAAGAATTCTGATGGTGTAGCCGATGGCGTATTCTGTCGCCACAGCGACCCACTTGTTGCCAGACGTGAATATAGGGAAAGGGCCAAGTAGGTCCAAGCCAACGCGAAAGAACGGCTCTGAAGGAATGTGGAGTGGTTAAAGGGACCCAGCAGGGAGCTTCGATGGTGTTTTTCGGCGCTGGCATTTCTTACACGCCGCAGCGTATTTCTGGTTGGAGCGGGCAAGGCCTGGCCAAAGGAAGCGTTGGCGAATCTGGTCGTAGATGCGGGAGACGCCAAGGTGACCTGCCGTTGGTAAATGGTGAATTTCTTGGAGAACAGCTGACCGAAGGTGCTTAGGAATGACGAGGAGTAGGGCTGGACTGTCGGGGCGTGCATTGTGGCGGTTTAATACAGCATCCCAGAGAACAAACAGGTGAAGGGACGAATCGGAAAACGAAGATTCGAAGCCATCAATGATGGCGCGCAAGGTGGCATCACGGCGTTGCTCGCCGACGATGTTTAGCAGCTGAGAAACGGAGAAAGCGCAAATGTCGGCATCGGGGTCAGGGTCGGCGGCTGGTTCGTCCACTTGATAGCGCGATTAACAGTCTGCCTCTTGATGTAGTCGGCCCGACTTGTACACTACTGCACAGGAATATTCTTGCAGCCGTAGAATTCTACCGAGGCTCCAATCCTACCAAGGATCCTACCAAGCCGGCCGGTAGGATCCTTGAGTGAGGAAAGCCAGCAGAGACGTAGTGGTCCGTGATTACAGAGAAGTGCGTGCCATACAACTACGCGCAGAATTTGGAAACTGCCCAGACGAGAACCATGCGTTCACGATCTGTAATCGAATAGTTCCGCTCTGCTGCTGTGAGGAGGCGCCTAG
The DNA here is from genome assembly GCF_023375885.2 of Dermacentor andersoni. Classification (NCBI taxonomy): domain Eukaryota; kingdom Metazoa; phylum Arthropoda; class Arachnida; order Ixodida; family Ixodidae; genus Dermacentor; species Dermacentor andersoni. Next base: position 42,650,828 of record NC_092818.1, on the reverse strand, counting down.
CACGTGCGATAACGGGATCTTGACCCTGTTGGCAGTGGGCTAAGACGGCTCCGGTGCCGTGACCACTGGCATCGGTACGCACCTCTGTAGGAGAGGACGGGTCCAAGTGTGTCAGTATAGGTGGCGTGGTGAGAATATTGGTGAGCTGGGCAAACGCGGCAATTGGAGCGGGGCCCCACGTAAACCGCACGTCCTTCTTCAGAAGATCAGTAAGTGGTCGGAAAATCGCTGCGAAGTCTTTAACGAAGCGTGGGAAGTAGAAGCAGAGTCCTAAAAAACGTAGGACGTCTTTGACAGACTGAGGTACAGGAAAAAACGTGACAGCACGAATTTTCTACCAGTCTAGTTGAATACCAGAAGCGTCGACGAGGTGACCCAGCACTGTTCTACCGACGACCGGAGTGACCCTCTGATTAATTTAGTTGCAGCTCAGCCTCGCAGAAGACTTGAAGAAAAGCTGATAAGCGCTCAATGTGTGTCTCAAATGTAGGTAAAAATACGAGAACGTCGTCTAGGTAGCAGGGGCATTTTGACCATTTGAGCCCTTGGAGCAAAGAGTCCATCATAAGTTCGAACGTTGCTGGGGCGTTGCATAGACCGAATGGCATAACGTTTAATTGATATAGACCATGAGGGGTGACGAACGCGGTCTTGGTCCTTTTCATGCACAGAAATTTGCCAATAACCAGATTTTTGATGAAAAGTATTTGCCACCATGGAGGCAACTGAGGGCGTCGTCAATGCGAGGCAAGGGGTTGACGTTTTTCGTGGTAAAGCGGTTTAGATTACGATAATCTACGCAGAAATGCCATGTGCGATTTTTTCTTTTTAACAAGTACCACAGGCGTCGCCCAAAGGCTCGACGAAGGTTCAGCAATGCCTTTTGTAAGCAGCTTGTTCACTTCGTCTTGAATAACCTTACGCTCTGAAGCAGAAACTCGATATGGCCGGCGATGAATAGGACTGGCATCCCCAGTATTTATGTGATGCTTAACAATTGAAATCTGCCCAATTGGCGACTGTTCAGGTCGGACATGTCGTGGTAGGAAACCGAAAGGCGACACAGAGCTGCTGCTTCTTCAGGCAATAGGTCCGCAGCAATCATCGGACAAAATATTGTGTGAGCGCAAATAGCATCCTGTGGACATGGGAGCGAATCTGAGCAGACGTCTCCTGATAACACCGTGAAGTGGTTATCTCCAATAGCACGCAGTGTTGCAACCGAATATGCCTTGGGGCAGAACTTTCTTTGTCAGCCGCAGCGCACATCGACCGAGAAACTGCTCGCCCTGGGACTGCACAATACCTTCAGTGAACTAAGAGAAGCACTACTATGCTCTCAGGCACGTAGGTTGATGCAGACACCCACGGGAAGGGTGCTCCTGCGAAGATATGGCGGCGGCAACATGATCCAAGAGATCGAGCGTACCGAGGCCATTCCGGACAAGTATCGCAGTACACTGCGAGTCGCACCGATACCCAAGAATATGGACCGGAACCTGCACAAGGCGCGTAGAGAAGCAAGAGCGGAGTACGTGCAGAGAACCTTGGCGAACAAAGACAACACAAGGTATACGGACGCGGCAACGTTCGTCAAAGACGGAAGACACAACAGCAGAGCAGTGGCGTCGGTGGTTAATTCGGACCTCAAGGAGATCACCAGCGCATCACTACAGGATTGCACGGTAGTCGAGGCCGAAGAGGCAGCTGTGGCTCTAGCAGCACTGGAGGGCTATCGATCTGGCAGGTCCCTAACAATAATAACAGACTCTCAAGCAGCATGCCGTAATTATACAAACGGCAGAATTGGGCGCAGAGCACGCCACATACTCTGCTCATGCGACCCGGGAAACAAAGTTCAGCATACCATAATCTGGGTACCAGGGCACACTGGCATAATAGGGAACCAAGAGGCGGATAGGACAGCTCGAGGGCATACCAACCGGGCGTCCGAAACATCCAGCCTTGAGGAACCCGAGTCAGTACCCATGGGCTACTCAGATATCCTAAATTATTATAAAGGGGTCAGATTGAAGTACCCACCTCCGGATAACGATCTAAGCAGAGAGGATGCTGTTGCATGGCGACAACTGCAGACGGGTACTTTCCCGAATCTGAACCTTCTGAATAAAATTTTCTCGACGCAATATGAGGCTAAGTGGCCATGGTGCGGAGAGAAACCAGATCTGTACCACATATCATGGGCCTGTCAAAATATTGAGTCCCCAACTATCTATAAAAATAAAAACCCGAGTGCGGAACAGTGGGAGAGTATGCTTTCCAGCGTAAGCTTGAACGGCCAAAAGCGCCTAGTAGAGCGAGCTCGCGGGTTGGCCATACTCAGTGGAGCCTTGGACTAGGGCACCAACCCTGTGATTGCAGACTGAATAATCCATCAGAAGATGGAAGAGGCCGTCTGAAGCCGCGAAGATCTCTTTTCTAGAGCCCAATAAATGTTTTCCGATCCGATCCGATGTCAGGCCAAAATTGACGACGGGGAGGCATGTCCCGTTATCGGCGACGGTGACGACGGAGTGGGGCACATTGATATTGCGCATTAAAAGGACACCAGGAACAGGTACGGCGACGTAATCATCATCGGGCACAGGAAAAGATGATAGCAAACCGACGAACGTCAAGGATTTAGGCGGCAGGCGGACGAAGGCGGTCGTACCAAAGTTTTTCGGCCGTTCGGTATGAATATGTGCAAGTAGAGGAAGTTAGAGGCAAAGGGTAACGGCAGAACAGTCGACCAAAGCTGAATGATGTCATGGGGACAATTCGCCAGCACTGTAAAAAGAACACGAACGTGGTGGTCGGCGATACTGATACGGGAAGTACACATTCCAGTGACGTCAACAGTGCTGCCATCGGCCACGCGTACGGCTCGAGTAGTAGGAGGCGTGAAAATCTTCCTCAGTCGACGACGGAGGTTAGCACTCATTATGGACACCTGGACTCCACTAACGACGCCGTCAAAGGGACACCATCGATGTGAGCATCATGTAAGTTCTGGTTCGTTCGGAGGGTCGATGGAGGATTCGGACATGACGAAGATAATGCAGCACTACATCCAAGAGCTGCATGGCCTAGTTTTCCGTCCACGATGGTCTATAATTGGTCGGCGACGAATAGCGACGTGGCTGCGGCGACGGGGACCGACGGCACTGAGGTGATAACGAGCGAGCAGTATGACTGTCGTCGACGGGTACGTCAGAGGTAGGAGGCATACGGTGAGACGAGTAACGGCGCGGGTTGGCATATGGGCGTTGAGACTGGGAAAATGAGTTCGAATACTGCAACGTCCATGAGGTGCGGCCGTAGCGAGCGACGTGCCGAATGCGGAGGCAATGGAAGCATATGGGCTTTTCGTCCGGAGTTCTCCACTCGGTAGCGTTGCGGTATCTGGGCGGGGAATACAGATTGCTGTGAGGCGTAGCTGTCAGCACCGGTCGGGCGTCAGGTCGGGAGACGGAGCATGCAGCAGGAAAACCGAGGTTGGCAAATTCTTGCCGCAAAACTGTCTGAATGAGAGAGACCGATGTGGCTGGTTGGTCAATAGTGGGGTCAAGTGAGCGTGGATGAAACGGTGCAGGAGTTGTAGCCTCGAGCTTGCCGCCAACAATACGTGTGACCTGCTCATTTAAGGGTGGTGAAGTGGTAAGGTTGACGCAAAACGACGTCGCAGCCGTGTTCGGGAGCTGGGAGACCTGTGGAATGACGCGGCGGCTTCGGGTGAGCTCAAAGCAGCGGCATTCATTGACAATGACGTAGATGGTGAACACATTCTTGAATACGAACAAGCTGAACACGTCGTCCGCGATCCCTTTGAGTACGTTGCCGACTTTGTCAACGTCGGCCATTTTGTCGTCAACTTTTTGGCAAAGAGGGAGCACGTCTTGTATGTACGAGACATACGATTCAGTAGAAGACTGAACCCTGGTAGCAAGGTCTTTTCTAGCAGCCAGCCGCCGACCGGTGGGTTTCCCAACGAGATCGCTGAGCTTCTCCTTGAAAGCATCTCAGCTAGAGATATCTTCCTCGTGTGCCCGGAACCAGACACGAGGAGTTCCACCCAAGTAGAATAGGACATACGCTAGCCTAATGGTAAGGTCCCAGCGGTTGCTTTTGCTAACGCGCTCATGCAGGTTGAGCCAATCACCAACGTCGACACTGCCATGCCGGAGAATATACAGGGATATCGCGCGGGTTGGTATCCATACCGTACTACGTAACGGTTGCTAGAACAACGTAGCGTACGGTTGGCGGGGTCGCACGAGCAGAAACAGATGAGGTGTCACCGGGAGCCTTGGCGGAAAGCAGGACAGTGCGGCCGCTGCGAAGCTCCGTGGTGAGGATGGGGAACGGCACCCTCCACCAAGATGTTACGCGAACGAAGGTTTAAGAACTGGAGACTAATTACAAAGTATATTTACAAAGCGTACTGCAGCGCTGGCCAGTTACGCCGACAGCTCGAGAACGAGACAGCGTTCGTCGTCTTAGTAGGGGCGCCCGCGCACATCAACCACAAGAATCACGCAATACGCGTGTATCAATAGCAACTTCAGCCCACCAGTTTAATGTATCTTTGCACTTATGAACAACGAATCAATGCTGAATCTGTATGTGCAGTCGAGCCAGTAGCATAGGCATGAATCGGCATTGTACTCTTGAATTGAACATGAATGATGTGTTGCATAATGGCGAATGGTGCTTTAGTAATGTCACCCGATACAAATTTGTAATCTCGTGAAACGTATTACTGCACAGAAATGACGTGGAGTGAAGCTTATCACGAGTGTAGATGCACTTGCAAATTATATTACAATTAAAAATAACAAGCACAGTGTAAAATCAAGAAAGGGGCTGACAGATGGAATAGCACACAGTGGTATAAAGTTTGTAAACAGAGATAAGGTGCCTCAGAAAGACTGGCCAACGTTTCGATAGGAGGACCTATTTTTGTCAAAGGCGGCCTCGTCATCCTCGGCATGTTAGTTTTGAAGGGTTAGTGCAGTGACGTCACGTCGGGTGTTGTCGCTGGCGGCTGGGTTTAAAGGGAGAGACTTCAGAGGTAACGAGCGCTGTCGTGCGACGTCTTTGAGCTTCGTTCCCGAGACGGGGAGACAAGAGTGGGAGACTGGGAACGCGGGGAGGAAAGAAAAGAAAGAAAAGCAGGAAAAAAAAAACAGGGCGACACCAAGACAAAAAAAAGGAGAAAGAACAAGAAAGAGAAAAAAAAATTAAGAAAGACGGGGGCCTGGGAGTGCGTTGGGGAGGCGAGAGGTTAGGAAGCATTCAGAATGTCGTTGGCGGCATGTTCTTCTGGCATTAGAAGAGCCGCTCAGGCCGTCAGTGCGCGAGTAACACAAAAAGACTAAAAAAAAACATGAGTTGGAAGAGTGACTTGAGTGGCGTAGCAATGAGCAGCGTAGCAATGAGTGGGCATGGAAGTACTGCAGTGATGCAGCCGCCTCAATCGCCATTCTGCTTTATCGTGCAGGCTTTGATAACTGTTACTACGTGGATCCAGCAAAGCAGCGCAGGAACCGAGCTACCGTCTCCCCGATGTGACACCGTGTTCGCCCTTGGACTGCCATCAACACCCTTTGCCTGTTGGAATGGGCCCGCTTCATTTCTTCGCCAGTAACAGCCTGTACTCACCATAACCTGGGCTTCCACATCGCCGTATGCATCGCAAGAGGGCTTCTTAAGCAGCTCGCCTCCTCCACCCTCGCTCAGTGGGCATGGAAGTACTGCAGTGATGCAGCTGCCTCAATCGCCATTCTGCTTTATCGTGCAGGCTTTGATAACTGTTACCACGTGGATCCAGCAAAGCAGCGCAGGAACCGAGCTACCGTCTCCCCGATGTGACACCGTGTTCGCCCTTGGACTGCCATCAACACCCTTTGCCTGTTAGAATGGGCCCGCTTCATTTCTTCGCCAGTACCAGCCTGTGCTCACCATAACCTGGTCTTGCACATCGCCGTATGCATCGCAAGAGGGCTTCTTAAGGAGCTCGCCTCCTCCGCCCCCGCTCAGTGGGCATGGAAGTACTGCAATGATGCAGCCGCCTCAATCGCCATTCTGCTTTATCGTGCAGGTGGGTTCTTCTCCTTCGCTGAACTGTAAAAGGTCTAGCAATCGTTGCTTGCTAGTACTTCCATGCCCACAAGTGTTATTCTCTCTTGGTTGCGAGTGTGTATATGTAACAACGTTATTGTTTCTTGCCGGTGATGTGGAGTTGAACCCTAGGCCTCTGAGGGAGGAGCCAAGCAAAGAGCACAAAGAACTTCTTTCTTTGATAAAATCACTTCACAAGAACGTTGATGCAAAGCACAATGAAGTTATGGCATCTCTAAACGCTGTCAAAGAAGCGCAGAATTCACTTGAGGAAAAAATTTGCGACATTCACAACAGGCTTTCTCTGGTAGAAGACACTATGCACTTGACTGGAGAAAACGCGAGCTTGGGCGTGTCACCGCAACTGGCAACTTTAACCGAACGTCTTAACGAGCTTGAAGATCACTCCCGCCGAGATAATCTTACATTACATGGCATTGGAGACAGTGTTGCCGAAACATGGGCCCAGTGTGAAGAAAATGTTTGTAAAATCCTTAACACAGCGTTAAAGCTTAACCTGGGTACCGATGACGAACGCATATCTCGTGCTCACAGGCTGGGGAAATTCACACCGGGAAAGTGCCGACCTGTCATAATCAAACTTGCGTCTTCCAAGCTACGCGAGGGCATTCTGGCCGCAAGAGCCAAACTGAGGGATTGTGACGTGTCGGTTAATGAAGACTTCAGCAAGGCTACAAGAAGTGTGCGCAAAAAGCTTTTTGAATACGGAAAAGCTAGTAAGGAGCAGTTCACGGTACGTTACAACAAACTATATATACACAAAAGGTGCTTTGTCTACTCGCGAGCAACCGATAGTATTTGTGAACTAGAATCTGGTAGTGGCGCAATTTCAAACGAGTTCTCGTCCGCTTCTACGTCTGCAGGTCGTGCCACTTCCTTGTCCTAACACAACAAACGTTACGCCCCCTGTTCCACGAAACATATCCTTGCTGCTTTCAAATGTGCGAAGCATAACCAATAAGAGAGACACTTTATCGGCTATCATTGACTCGTGCTCTGCTGAAGTTGTGGCGCGTACAGAAACGTGGCTTTCTCCCGAAGTAGCCAGCAGTGAACTACTTGACTGCGATAAAAAATACACCATCTATCGATGTGATCGTCACACCGGAAAAGAGGGAGGTGTTCTTATAGCTGTAGCCGATAACCTAGCGTCACATATGATACCACTGAATTCTTCCTTAGAGCTTGTTTGTGCGAACATCCCTTTCCGTCATCAAAGCGCTCTTTTTTGTGTGTGTTACAGGCCACCCAACGCGACACCTGATTTTTGTGAATTATTGCATGGCGTGTTGAACTCATTAGTTCTACAATTCCCGCGTGCTCCTTTGTTTCTGTTAGGATACTTTTTTCTTAGGAGACTGTTAGGTACCAGCCCTACGAACACTGAGACGACCGTTGAGAATGAGGTATTCGTTATGTTCAGATTTCAATTTCACCCAACTAGTCGCCAAACCAACAAGAGTAGGCCTTACGTCTGCTAACGTGTTGGATTTGATCCTGACCACGGCACCAAACTTAGTGCACTCACTGACTTATTTTCCTGGTGTTAGCGACCATTGCTGCCTTGCATTTAACTTAAACGACGACATTACACCCCGAACTACTATTACCAAGACAATAAGAAACTACAAGAAAGGAGACTATACAGCAATAAATAAGGAACTGGAACAGTTCATTGATAATTATATGCCTGGCTTTTATGACAGGTCAATCGAGCAGAATTGGAGCCTCTTTAGAAACAAAGTCGCTTCATTGATCGACAGGCACGTACCACTACAAGTTATATCCAAAAGGCAGCGAGCGCCATGGTTTACAACAAACCTCAAAAGGCTACTTAATAAGAAAAAGCGCTTCTTCCTTCTGCAAAGCTCGGCAGCAGTGCTTGTCGTTGGCACGCTTATCGCAAAGCTCTTTCCGCATATCGCTCTTCCATCAAAAACGCCAGGAGTGACTATGTCAACACTACGCTTCCCTCGCTATTGTCTACTGACCCATCCAAGTTTTGGAAAAGCGTTGTAATAACGCTTACAGGACACTGTAATAACACTTACTGATTCCGATGGGCGTGCACTGCGCAACGAAGAATGCTGTTCCATTCTTAACGACGTTTTTCGCAATGTTTTTCCGATTCACGAGCAATCTCAGTGCCGCAGCTATGCGACAGCAGGTTTTTTCCAATGGATTTTCTCGTGATTGAATTTGAAGGAGTCATTAACTTAATCCGGAATCTTAGGCTGTCGTCTGCCTGCGGAACGGATGAGATAAACGCGAAATTTCTGAAAAACACTGAAGTGTACTCTTCCATAATATTGTCACACATTTTCATGCAGTCTCTCCAGTGCTATACTTTGCCAACTGATTGGAAGGTGGGGAAGGTGGCTCCCGTCTTTAAACCCGGTAACCAACACTCTGCCTTAAACTACCGACCAATTTCTTTAACAAGTATCTCCTGTAAAATGCTGGAGCATGTAATCTATTCTAACCTTATAACATTTCTTGAAACCAACTCATTCTTCAGCAGGTTCCAACACGGCTTTCGTAAGCACCACTCGTGCGAAACTCAGCTTCTGTCTTTTACGCATGATGTCATCTTAGCACTAGATAATATAATTCCGGTTGATTGTATGTTTCTAGACTTCGCAAAAGCTTTTGATAAAGTTTCGCAACAATTATTACTACTGAAGCTCAGCACGCTGAACATCGACCGCAATATTCTCAAATGGATAGAATGCTTTCTGACTAACCGCACGCAGTACGTAACCGCTAATGATTGTTCCTCAAATTCCTGCGCAGTTAAATCTGGCGTTCCGCAAGGCTCAGTTTTAGGTCCTTTGCTCTTTTTAATATATATCAATGACCTTCCGCGTAACATCACGTCAACCATAAAACTCTTTGCAGACGACTGTGTCATGTACCGTAGAATAACTAACGAAAACGACAACTACCTTCTTCAAGCTGATCTTAATCGCGTCTTTGCCTGGTGTAATACTTGGCTAATGACCCTTAACGTAAATAAATGTAAAAGTATGGCAATCTCGCGTTCTAACACTCCTGAACTTTTTACGTACACCTTGAACAGAGCTAAATTAGAGCAGGTTAGTACTTACAAATATCTTGGTGTTTACATATCGAACGATTTGTCATGGCACTCTCACATTAACTACATTACTAACAATGCTTGCCGTACGCTTGGTTACCTTCGCCGAAACTTTCGCCAAGCACCAGCACACCTTAGACTACAGCTATATCAAACATTAATCCGTCCAAAGCTCGAGTGCGCTTCAGCCGTCTGGGATCCAGCTCAATCAACGCTAATTGACACGTTAGAATCGGTCCAGAACCGTTCAGCCCGATTTATACTTAATAATTTTGCTCGTACTGCCAGTGTCACCTTGATGAAATCCACTCTTAACCTTCCAGACCTGGTGATGAGAAGAACGATTTCATGCCTCCTGCTTTTTCATAAAATTTTCTTTCATAATCAAGTACTTCGACAGGACCTGATCTCAGAACCTCCTTACTTTTCATCACGTGTTGACCACCCAAATAAAGTAGCCGTCCCTTTGTGCCGCACTAATCTCTCCTTACATTCTTTTCTTCCGAAGACATGTAGAGAGTGGAATCGCCTTCCCCCCTCCATCGCTGCCACTGAGGACCAAGTGTTGTTCAAGTCTGCAGTTACTCAAGACTTACTGGTGTAGCTGCAAACTGTTGTTTTTTTCCTGTAAATTCCTTTTATTGTTTTGTTTTGTATTTGCATTGTACCCACCCCCTCTGTAACGCCCTCTGGGTCTTGAGGGTATACTAATAAATAAATAAATAAATACGTCGAGTAATTTCGAAGTAGTTAAGATGGCGACGAGGAGTCTGCGGTGCAATGTATGGGGTGACTGAAAGACAACGGCATGGTCTTTCAAGGAGCATTGCCCCAGTCGCTCAACGTAGGTGTCGTTACGGCGGCATCCAGAAATGGCGATACCCTGGGTGAAGGCGCCGAAAAAGGCATATTGACCAACACATTCCGAAGTCAATATGCCTTTTTCGGGGCCTCAATCCGCTCCCAGGCCCTCGTCTTTCTTAATTTTTTTTGTCTCTTTCTTGTTCTTTTTCCTTTCTTTTGTCTTGGTGTAGCCTTGTGTTTTTTTCTCTGCTTCCTTTTTTTTCCTTTTCTCCCCGCTTTCCCACTCTCCCGCTCTTGTCCCCTCGTATTGGGAACGGAGCTCACAGACGTCGGGCGACAGCGCTCGTTACCTCTGAAGTCTCTCCCTTTAAACCCAGCTGCCAGCGACAGCACCCTAACCTGACGTCACTGCACCAACTCTTTAGAACTAACATGCCGAGGATGACGAGGCCGCTTTGACGAAGTTGGTCCTCCTATCGAAACGCTGGCCAGCCTTTCTGAGGCACCTTATCCCTGTTTACAAACTTTATACCACTAAGCACAGTGCACAGCAATGCAATAGATGGGCTTTTTCCACCCTTAGTAAGCTTCACTCCAGAATGTTTAGTTCCATCCCCTTTACCAATGCACTTCACCGCATCACACTCCTGCATTGCAATGTAACAAGTTACATTAGTTTGGAGTGGTATCAAAGTGTTGCATTATTTCACTCTCCAGAAATAACTTGCACGCATTACACAACCGTTTCGCGGTGAAGCTTAAGCGTTGCACTGCGCCGAAGCATGATAAAATTGGCAAGGGGACACTGCCACGGGGCATAAGTGTCCCTAATTATAGACTGCGCCTCCGCCGTCTTGTGTGTCACATTACGCCCGCCGGGACGCCTGAGCGGATATACTATGCCAGATGGTAGCGGCCCATCTAACTTTTAATATGCTTCACCACAATATATTTGCAGGCTTCACGGCGTAACTTTATTATACTGCGGCGAAGCAGAAGCACGTCCGTATTGAGTGAACACGCAAAATAAATGGCTGTTTTACAGACGTACAGAAATACACGTGCACCATGCATCGGTCTAACAAACGGAAGAGCGTTGCAACAAAAAGCAGCTGACTTACAAAGGCCGCGTAGGACTCTTCTCCGCCGTAAAGGGTACCCGCTTTATGTTTACTTCAAAATTTGAGACATACACAGAAATAGGTTTATGTTTTTACGTTCGTAGTCCCTTCCTAGTAAGACTGCTACAACTTGCCTAATAAAAGGTAATTGAGAACACGCAAATCCAAAGTCTCACTCGATTGTCATGCAGATACATCTAGCACGACAGAACGTGTTCAAGCTGTCCGTTAGCATCGTAAACTTCATACTGTGCCAGGCACACCACAATCCCGCGGCAGATGCCAATGGGACCAGAACTAGAGGACATGTCTATAAACGCCCAACTGGAGCCCAGAAGCCACTCTGTTCATCTCCCTCCTCAACGTCTCACCTTCCACCCCCCCCCCCCCCCCCCTGGCTGCACCAGCCGATTCAAGAAGCACAGTACACGAACAAACCATTTTGCGTTGAAGAGCGCGCGGCCGACGTAATCACCGTGATGAGTGTGTAGCATGCAGCGCATCTTTCGACGTCTGTCATGCAAATGCACATCGTTACGTCAAGAGCGCACCCGAGCTGCGCCACTGCTATGCCTTGCTAACATTGTTGTCGAGGCGCTACGCCACTTTGATATTTCGATCCTATGTCGCACCCAATTCTTACAAAATACGGGTCACAAACCACCAGAGTTCACAATCTCGTACAAAACTTTGGCTTAGTATAGGGCACAGCATTTGGCATGTAGTTTGTGACAGGCCATGTCTTCGGGGCAAGTTAAATTTACTCACTTGTAAAGGGAGAAAGAAGCTTGTTGAATATGAAGTGAACCACCTGAACACTTTTCACGATGGCGCACCACCATGCCACACCACCACTACTCCATGGCTTTCCACCAAGAAACACTGAACCCACTGCAGAAACAACACAATCATCTTTGAACAACGCGCGGCATGCATGGGCCAAAGGTATAACGCGCCACCATCGCGCCATTTCAAAAGTCCCTAAGAACTTGGGCGCTGAACACGTGAGGGATTTTTCCACAACATTTAGACGCACGCCTACTTCTATGGGCTCATTTATTTATATTTGCCGCTGAAAATTGTGTGCTTGCAATACAGTGGAGACTATGCTACGCGCGCGGACCCGAAATACGGGCGCAATGCTGCAACACATACAGATTTGCGCATACAATACTATATCACACCAGGGGTGCTATGCAGGATGCGCCGAGTTTGGCGAAACTCGGGATCTTCACGAGCTCTGGCGACACCCCAAGATGAAAGCACAAATGGTACCGAGACGCAGTTTATCTTTCCACAAGCCTCCAGTTTCATTGGTTTATCTAGGTTCACTCTGGGTGGCTATCATTCCTTGGGCGTTGCCTTCTGGGCGGTCGACTAACAGGGGCTCACGTGATCATACCGTCGGTGCATGGTCGTGCTTTCTTTCACTTGTTTGTCGTTCCACTGAGTGCATTACACGCACAAGCGAGTTATAAAACAAATACATTTAGTACAATATTATTAGTTAGTTTAACGTGGTTTAAAAGCATTTTAAAGCTTACAAGATGTAGACTGAATGTGTATTCGACTAATTTGTTATTTAGTACGCTTCGCATTATACCACGAGGGAACGCTGTGGTGGCGTCATCACATACATTCATCGGGCGAGCATGGCGGCTAAACATTGAAGCCCAGTGTAAACAAACTCGTACAACGAGCTTGCAGTGCGCGTCGTAGTGATCAGGCTCGACGGTGACCACTGTTTCTTGGATAGTTCTGTTCCTCCGTGAGCAATATTTCCGTGCACCCCGAAAGACTGCCAATAGCTTAGGCGATTTTACAGATCGCAACGCGCACCTACTGTTCACGGCACAATCCTGAACAAACAACTTATCCGGTGCTGCTTCTGTGAGTGCGCTGACTTCCTCCCCTCTGCGTGACTGCGAGCGTCACGAATATTGCATAGCGTGTGCTAAAGGAAGACAGCCGATATAGCTAAGATGCGACAAGGAGGTGGTGCCGATGATGGATCTCGCAACCAACACAGTGAAGGAGACATCGACAAACTGCAGATAAGTATATTTCCACTGTTTCATATTTAGCATAATAATAGTGCACGCATTAAGTCACTATCGTAGTAACGAACTGAATGTCCAGCAGTTTAAAAAAGGCATTGAGAACCAATGAGTGTTCGTGCTTTTACATGTACGTGGGCCCGCGAAAATATGGAAAAGATAAAGGTAACCTTCACTAACTTGGTGAGATACCAGAAATTCATCAGTGACATTCAGCCCGCAGAATCTATGGAAGAGCATCTTTATCCAGGTGAAATATCAATAGCAGGAACTGATGTAAAGCAGGAAACTTATACAAAAATTTCATGGTTTGAACAGCACATGGGAGGCATTCCCGAATCGTGATCGCCACATTACCGATATCCTTGAGAAATGTTTAGAATCATTGCATTCTACCGGTTATGCAATATGGCACATAAACCTGGAGGTTAACAAAGAAACTTGAGAAGTCGAGGACTGTGCAGAAAGCGAAGTAACAAAAATTGTTGGAGATAGCATTAAGGCAGGAAGACAGTGTCGTAGTAAACCGTGGCAACTGATATGCTAGCTGAGATTAAGAAAAAAAATGGAATCGGCGGGCAGGCCATGCACGTCTTCAATCACTCGTTGCCAATTTATAACAGGTGATTACATAAGCGTGACAGAATGGATGTCAAGAACTGCAGCCGAGGATGGTAGAAAATTGCGTAATGGGACAAAAATATGATGTTTGTAGGCATAGGATGCAATCAGCTCGCATAAGACGGGATTGTAGGGAGCGGCATCGGTTTTGCAGTGAACAAAAATAGGTTTGTGGTGCTGACACTAGAGACTCGTGAGGGTGCTAGGACACCTCAGCTGTTGGCACACTAGTAAACATTACAATTGGCTCTGAAAAAAACAACCCGTTATGAAAAATAAAGCAACATTGTCCCGACAAATTGTTTTATTATGCATACACTAAAGGCTTCCACAGTTAAGGGCATTTAGTACCAATAGTGCAATGAGCATTTTTATTTGTAAATAATGGTTTATATGCGGTTCATTCATTCCAACAATCCACTTTTTTTGCAGCAAAACATTCTGCTGCTGGAGGCCCTCAACCACCTGGTGGCAGTAGGCGAGCGCCAGGCACATGCTCTTGAGAGTGTGGCAAGGTCCAGAGGGCTGCTCTGCAACAGTAGGATCAGTGCCCTCACTGCTCTCCAGTCGAGCCCCCAGAACACACCTTATAAAGGAGCTTTCAGTTTATTATTTTGTTTATTATTCAAGAGCATGAATAAAATTATTGCAGCAAATATTGTGCTGTGCATATTGGGACACTTGTAACATGCACTTGGTGTCTCTTCAAAATGGGCAAAAACGTAAGACAACCTGTGCCACTCTTGGACCATGTAAATGAAAAAGACACTAATGCAGCATATACGTCATTGTGCTGTTTGTTCTTTCTATGTGCAAGAATAGAGTGAGTGTTGATTAGCCACAAGATGAATGGTGTGTGTATTTCACAATGAAAAGACAGGAAACAGCATGAGCTTAATAATGCTATCACCTATAGACTGTGCATATGAATGCAACACTCCCCGATTTAATCGTGCCATTACATGCATGTTCGATACCACATATTCTTTAACAATGTCATATATTTGCATGTACTAATTTTCACACAGCTTAAGCCCATGCATAGCTCACTTGTGATGTATCCATTTCATAGGCCAAATAATTGTACACTTTGTCCTTTTGTGTTGTATGAAAAGCGGCATCCTCTAGTCGGATACAACTTCACAAGACAGGAGAGGCCCCGCCCAGATGACCAATGTGCAGCTGCCCATTGCCTCCACGTCTAAAGAAATAGTCCCTCTCCAATGAGCGGGTATTAGTGCGTCCAGCGGCACGACATCAGTGTAGACTGTGTGCCCATTGGTGCAGGCTTGTGTTCACCTGCCACTGAAGTGCAGATTCTGCGGCCTCCTAAAGTTGTATCCGACTATAGAATCACGTAATGCCTTGCACTGGTTGCATAGACTTTAGCAACTTGATAGCACACAATGATCAGGAACAGAAATCTATAAAGGCACCCAAGCAAAGCTGGCTGGCCACACTTCCATTATGAGGGGCTGTAGAAAGGTATCGCCAAATATTCCCATGACATCCTTGAAAAAGAGGTGGTGTTTGGCACTTCTTTAGAATCACAAACAGATTACAGTGAATGTTGTGAACCACGTTAAAACAAACTGAGCTTGGTTGTCTGCACAGCATGTAATGGAAGCTTGTGCTTCACATAGGAAACAAACTGCTCTGTCCAGTACAATTGTCGAGTTCGGTGTGGCACGTATTATGTCATTAGTGTCAACATCCAAATTTTCAAAGGCCATTCATTTCACCATTATTTTTGTATGACGATTCTTTCAATCAGTGCTTGTATTACATGAGCAGGTGGATGTGAAAGCAAAGCTTTGTTTGCAAACCTTCAGACTTCCATAATTGTGTGGCAAGGCACTGGCATGGTGTCGAATAGCTCACACTTTCTCGGTCCTGCACCAAAGAACAAAGAAGCCCAATGCTCTATTTGAAGTTGGATCGCGCAACAATTCGACGGCACACAAAGAAGAGTAACACACACAGCACAGCGTTCTGCTCTGTGTATTTCTCTTCTTTGTGTCCCATCAAATTGTTGTGCAATTCAACTTCAAGCTTCTATACCAATAAAACCAGTCGTCAACCTCATCAATGATCTAGTTGTTAAGCCACAATGGCGCACATCTTTGAAATGTCCCAACACGAATTAGCTCTCCAACAAATCACCACAAGCGTAAAATTTTGCTGCACAGGTGTATGCACGTGCCATATTCTGTACCACTAAACTCGCAGGAATCGAAGGGGCAAGCATTAACCAGCCTTACTGCTGCCGTTACCATCATCATCATGACAACAATAGAAAGACAGTGCTGCGTTTCAGTAAAGGAAGTGCCGGAGGGAAAGCCGTAACAGCGAGGCTTACAATAAAAATAGCAGTTACAAGACACGTTCAATGCCAAAATACGCTACATATCGCTCATCCTACTTTGGCATTGCGGCAAGCTTTTACACGTTTGAGCATGTCACAGTTTGTGTAATCATTGCTCTAAAGCTGTACAAAAGGTCTATTCCCTCTGCAATCTTTATTTTTATCATGACGGGTTAAAGACCCACTTTTTATTGGTATCTGCACCACATTTCTCCTGATATGTAATTTTGCCTTGGTGGTTCACGACATCTTCACGCACACCGAGTTCTGCAGAGCATTGGATCTGCATTGTTCTACAGCTGAAGAATTAGAGCGCCATTATCAGACGAAAATATATGATTTGTCCATACATAATAACGCTGCCCCCCCCCCCCCAAAAAAAAAAGAAAATACACTGAACCACTGGCAGGTGCACAAACAGTGCACACAGCAAACACGCTTAAGTATTTTCTTCATGCAAGCCAGCACACTAAGGTTCTCAATGCGTTTTCATTTCGCCATAAATGCATAGGCACAACCGGCTTGGTGCGGCATCCACATCTCGCACTGCAACGAATTGTGCAATGCCTTGCTGTTTCATAGTGCGGCCGATATATGACGCATGACCATAATTCAGCGTTATGCATACTAACTTGTACTAAGTGCTAAGTAATCTCATAAGAAAAACCAAGTTCTTTATGAGATTAGCATTCACAGGGTACTTCACACAATTTGTGATATCCATTTATCTATTCATACTTCATTAACCTCTTTCCCCAAAAAGTGAGCCATTTGGAAGGCACCCTGATAGATAAGTAGAACAATCTGTAAAAATTCAGCAACCAGCGAAAAAGTCATTATCATAGGCTGTCGCATGTGTGATGTCGGTAACACAAAATTTAAGTCGGCTACACAGAAGTGACAAATTTGGCAATATGGTGCGTCTAGACATTGCTTCAATGCTAATCACAGTAACGCTGACATTGAAGGCGCCTTAATTCCTACGTACAGTCACCCACAAAAGTTTGCGAGACGCGCGATTTGCGAAAGAGCCAAATTTCCGCGAAGCCTGCGCACGTAGCCTCTAATTAAAAGCTTTGATCCGTAGCAGTTCTTGTGAACTACACTGTGATCCATTAAATTGCAAGCGCTACGCCTTAACAGAGCAGGAATCCGCATTTGTCGCGAAAGCCGTGGCCCGTAAACTTTTGCGGGTGGCTGTACGTTCCGTCGACATACCCGACTACGTTCGTAATGTTTCCGCGAAGTAAGTAGCATTCTTTTATAAATGCCCGCTCAGCCGCAGTCTTCGGGAAAGCCAGCCACCGCTTCCGTACTGCTGCATCAATAAGCGCATCAGACATCTCTGACACAGGCTCACAATAGTCTGATGACGTCCAATGTAACGCTCGGCGCCGACGCTTCCCTGAAAACTCCCAGTCCCGTAGAAACTGAGGGCGCAGAGGACTTGCTCTTCGACGGTGAGCGAATGAAGCCCGCAACGCTGTCTCCATATACGATAGTCTTCGCCTAGCTCGTCACACAGCCAGCGCACCGATGTCTTCGACAGGCGAAAATGACGCTGAAACTCCACGGCGGTCATGTACGTGAACGGGTACAAACGGTCATACTGACGCTTGCTGCCGCTGGATGAAATAACACAGGCTGCTGCTGCCGCCGCCATGTTCCCGAGTTCAACTCGGAAGGGGTTTCGCGATGCACGAGTTTAGCGCGAGTTCGCCTGTCAATCAAAGCCATAGGTCACGCCCCGCGCGAGGCATGTAACTCCTGTGCGCGCACCCACCACGGTTGGGCCACGCCCAACTTATCTTTCGGCAGCAGCGACGCGGTGCCGAGCTGACAGGCATCAACAATATTCACCACCGACATAAAACACGCACAACGCACTGTCATCGGTGATGTACTGCGCACTACTATCAAAAACAAAGCGTTGACTGTCGCTGGCTTATGCATATATCTTCTCGGGCTGAGATGGCCCCACAGCACGGTTTCATTGCCTGCATTGTGGCGACGTAGCGCACAGTAAATAATTATCGGCACGTCACTGTAGCTGCTTGCAAGGCGTCGATGCACCGAGGGTGACGACGATGCTGAGGAGTGCGTATCGCAGCAGTCGTTTGAGATGGCTGCTCTGTCATCGGTGATGTATCGGAGCCACAACGTCGTAAACACGATCAGCGTCCGAGAATCGCTCGCTCTTCTAGACCCAGTACAATGGCATTTCTTCATCACAAGCACTGCGCACTCAACAGTTCCAACACCTTCCTCAGTCCGAAGTCTCATTTAATAACCGCACACAAGAGCCCTCACCTGCCAAAATGCGATTGCTGCGGTGTCGTTACGGTATCCTTCTGCGATCGCTGCTGGCTCCAGCATAAGTAATCCGCAAGCACCTTGGTGCGCACAAAACACTCAAATACTGCGTACATGCGCTCAGAGACACTTTCACTGGGCAAGCGATGACAAGCGATGAATTGTGTCGCTGGGAAGCACGCACTTCTTCGCAATGCATCGCCGAGGCTTCGCGCACAAAGATAAACTGGTACATTTTCACTAAACTGGGTCACTACGGGCCATGCTACGGGCACTACGGACCACCATTTAGCAGCGACAGCCGTTGCTCCCGTGACTAGTGTGTCATTTTTAGTTGGTAAAGCGGAGGCCTTAAGGCGCCTGCGATGAACAGCGGTACCACGGCGCTGCGTTTCTATTCTCCTAATAGAGAAAGAGTGGTGATCACTGACATTATTGAGAACAGTACTGTAGCGCCCCTAGGTGACTTCTCACCGTATGAACTGCCTCGGGCGCGCGACCCGCTTCAATGTATCCGCTTCTAAGCTTTCGCCTCACTGTCGCCACTCGCGGCAAGAAGTGCAAAATTTAATAATTTGCTCGATCTCCGTTTGTCATCAGAAGTTTCTAGCATTCAAAACGAAAAACAGACACTTAAAGAAATAAAAATGTTCGTTATTTTATTTGTTGTATTTTAACGTATTCGTTTGAGCGAACGCGTAGGTGCAAGAATGCGCCGTTTGTACCCTGTTCGCATTCGATGTAGGATAGAAAGATAGTCCCCGCAAGAGGAGGCACGCCCTTGACGCGCCCGCGAAAGGCGTGGCAAGCGGCTCACGGCAAGTGCGCAGACAGACAGCGGGACAGTCACGGTATTGCTAAGTTGCGATAATCCGTTGATAACAATACGCGGCGCTGGCGCGTTTCGTTGTGCAGCCGTCTGCGCTTGAAACGTGAAAGTAGCGTCCCGCGCAGGGTGCGCTCATGTTGTCATACGCGGCTTTTTGTCTACGTATTTTTTTGCCTGCAGCCTTTGCGCGTCCCGCGCTATCTCCGTTCACTGACTGCCGTCGAGCAAA
Source organism: Dermacentor andersoni (assembly GCF_023375885.2). NCBI lineage: Eukaryota > Metazoa > Arthropoda > Arachnida > Ixodida > Ixodidae > Dermacentor > Dermacentor andersoni. The sequence goes on along the minus strand of NC_092818.1, from coordinate 42,631,248 downwards.
CTCGGGTAAAACTCGGGTGAACGAGAAACTCGGCGCATCCTGCATAGCACCCCAGGACGAGCTGATAGAGCCCTAACTTCGCAAATGGCTCTCACTGCTGAGTCTGGTAGCAGGTTCTCGCTTCTCCTGCCGTGTTGCCGCTTCCCACTTCCTTTCTCCTGACTGTAAGATGTCAAGGGTGGTCCATTTCAAAGCGCTATGAACAAAAGTGAACTACACTGAACTCGAGAGTTCAAAATCAGCGTCGTGTAACGGCCTAGCCTAACCACGCCATTAGTTCAGGCCCGTAGGTATTGTACGCGAGGACGAAGTCCTCGGCTGTAGGTGGGCTCACCGTTGAACAGAAGCGGCATCGGCCCTAAGTCGACACAGTCGGTCGACTAGTCGGTCGATCATCCTCGTAGTTGTCTTGTAGTTCTCTTGACGGCGTTGGTGTAAGGTCAGACCAGCGTGTCTGTTCCTTTAGAAGTTTTTAGATCTCTGAGACTAGAAATAGTTTCGATAATTAAATGTCGAGCTTTGTTTACATAGATTGTTTTGATGCTCACAGATATTCTGGAAGAGATGGGTCGTGCGCACGTAAGCTTTGCAAGCCTTATTTTCTCGATATGTTGTTCTTTGCAGCAGAGAAGCTATTTTTTGTGTGTGAGCGAAACTTGTAATGTCAAGTTCAGGTTATTTCTTAAACACAAATAGTGACGCCTTTTCTTTGGTGGCAATATGCGTTAGTTTTGAGGCTCCGCAAGCGCGTTTGCAGAGCGGACAAAAAAAAAATAATTCAAAAGTGGAACGCGATAGCGTTATCGCACCCCGTTCGCACCGCCTACTCAAACGCGCTACGCCAGACAAACGTCGCGATCGGCAGAGATAGCCGGGCCCCGACGCACCATGAAGGCGGACGCGGTCATGGGGCGAGTGGCGCGCCACGTGTCGGGGCAGCGCCGTACATTGCGAGGAGGGGGTCTTCTGTGTTTGCCGCAAGATGGCTCTGCGTGTGCGCAGAGCGCAGAAATTTAGCGGAAACGTACTTCGCTACTCGTGAAACTGCGACTTCTGTAAGTTACATGGTCATAATTACCGATATACACCGCAGTATAACTTTCTACGGCACCTTTCTAAGGCAACACCGCATTCACTAGAGGCGATTTTGTCCCAATTTGAAAGAACGAACTCGTGGCTGAGTGGTAGCGTCTCCATCTCACACTCCGAAGACCCTGGTTTGATTCCCACCAGCTCATCTTGCAAGATGCTTTTTTATTTATGAAGTGCCTTCTGATATTTATCGCTCACGGCCCACGCCGCTGACGCCGACACCGACACCGACGACACCGGCTTTTCTGCGACACGAGCTCCTTAACGCTGTCGCGTTAATAAACAAAGCATCATTGCGTGTGTCGCGCGTGCACTTAGAAGGGCACGTGCTACATTTCTATTTTAGGTTGAAACCTATGTGGGAACACCTGAGAAAGAGCAAAATTTTTTTAAGATTTCAGGGCGTAATTTCCGCAAGCATTGTCTTTTATTGTTTCCTTAGGGCGTGTCCTGTATAGACAAAAGAGACGAATGGTTAGTGCGTCGCTTCCACGTACGAGTTAGGAGCTTTCTCCAAAGTTATAGCAATTCTGATATTACATCCGTGGAGTCACTGAAGCTCTCAGTGCCACTGTAGTACGTGCGATAACAACGAATGTAGAGTATTAAGTTTATGTTGCGTATGATATTTCAAATGATTTGTTTATTGCATTCTCAGGTATTCTACTTTTGCTCTTGTGCAGATTCACAGTCTGGTTTTGTTACACTCGGAAGCACATGGGAGCTCACTTTGGCGGCAAAAAAATTTGTGTTTGGATTATATGGTCAAACGAAACCTGGTGGGTTATCAGCGGTTGCCAGGCGCTTGCGCGCAGCGTGATGATTTGTCGCTAGGAACGTTATTGACCGTGTCAGAAGTTGTGGGAATGTTGTTAACCCTGCTCTACTTTCAAATTTGTTCGCTTCGGGGAAAGTTTAGCACCATGTTTCGGTGGCTGGTTTTGTGTGCTTATTGCATAGGGCAAGTTACCGTAGACGCGATGATTCCCAGTGCGAGCATGGCGCTTTACAGTGCACTGTAGTTGTGTGCTGTCCCCGGGACGAAGGCCACGACGAAGCGTATGCTGGGTCCCCCGGCTGCATTTTGTCATCAGCCATCATTTCTATAGGGCACCCGTGGTTGGGACTCAGCACCGATACTTCAGGCAACATGACAGCTGGTCTCCCTCAGGTCGGATCTCCCGGTCGCGGAGGAGTCTGGTAGGAGTGGATGGGTCATGGATTAACCTGCAAGTGACTGTTACAGTAGGAGGTGTGTCTCAGCTCTGCAAAGCGGTCAAGAGCCTTTATTCAATCAACTCGACGTCGCTGTCATTGTGAAACTCAACTGCCGAAAGCTACGTGTTTTTCAAACGGCTGTCATTTGGCGATGACGGTGTGAAAACGCAATCGCTGCGGGTAACGCAAGTTGACGGTCACAGAGAGCAAGTTAGTTGCGGCAAGGAGCCAACGTCCGACCGCGAATACGGCGTGAGCTGCTGCTTCCCAATTGCCTCGTAATGCCGTTGTACGAGGGAGCAAAAGTGCAACAGCAGAGGTGGAGTCCGGCGAAATGATGTGACATAATGGTCGGGGTGCTGCGAACAGTTCAACCCTTCTGAATTGCCCGGATAAAGTGGCGGATTTTCCTAGTTCAGTGATTTAGGAAAAAAGAACTGCTTAAAAGTGGACATCTTAGCCGCTGGGCGGGGCAGAGCTCAGACATGTAAAGTGCTGCGAAATATAATGTGCTTTCATAACCGCGGAGCAGTAGTTGTAAATACCTAAAGAAAACCAGTTTCCCGTTTGCTCCTACTTCCTGAACTCATCTCAGCAGCAAGAAACTCTCGGAAATAGCGACGGACGATGGCGTGGATCCACTTAGCTTAGTGCGACGCCGCGGTATAGCACAGGCCATATCCCCCGTTTTATACGCTCCACTGGCCCAGGAAAACGACTCCCTGTGTGACGCAAGCCTCCGAACCCCGATCTAAAAACCTGAACCACCATAGCAATCATCATCAGTAGCATCCTATCTTTATGTCCACAGCAGGACGAAGGGCCCTCCCAGTAATCCCTGGCTTGCGCTAGCAGATTCCAACCCATTGTGTAACTCTAATGATCCACTGGTTATCTGCCTTATGCATTAGATGGCCTGCCCAGCTCCACGTGTTTTCTTACTGTAAACTATAATATCGGCTAACCCTGTTTGCTCTCTGATCCACCACCGCTCTAATCCTGTATTCCTGTCTCTTAAAATTACTCCTAAAATTTTTCGTTCCATCGCTCCTTGCGTGGTCCTTAACTTGTTCGCAAACATAGTTGTTAACCATCAAATTTCTGCCATTATTAACGCTAGACTGCAATGAGTGTATACTTTTCTTTTCAACAACAGTGGTAAGCTCCCTGTCAGGATTTGGTATTGCCCGCCGTATGTAGTTCAACCCATTTTTATTCTGGAAATTTCCTCGTTATGATCAGGGTCTCCTGTCAATAATTGACTTAGACAAACGCACTTCGCCATAGACTTTAGAGGATGACTCGTTATGATGAATTCTTGCTCCCTTGCCAGTCTATAAAACATTACTTTTGTGTCCTGCATAATAATCTTCAACCTTGCTCTCACACTTTCTCGGTTAAGGCCCTCAATCATTTGTTACAACTAATCCCCAGTGATGGTGAACAGGACAATATTATCTGAAAACTGAAAATTGTTTACATATTCATCCTTCATCCGCACTCCTTGGTTTTTCCAGTATAATAGTGTGAGTACCAGTTCCCACAAAAATAGTTCAGTTAACCTCACCGATTTTAAACTGTAGCGTGTACCTCGTACTTATTTTCTGAATTGGTCATTAGAGGAATGCAGAAATATGATTTATTAAATTTAAAATAAAGGTAAGAAGCGATTTGATAAAAGAATACCGCCCTCTTTATAATCGAATCTCAAAAGCAATATTTCTCGCAGAATATCCCTCGAATTCTTAAATCGAGAAAGGCGCCAGGTGCGCGCCCTTTTCTCAGATTGGAGCAAACACACTCGGAAAAAAGTACGGAGGCGCCGGATATTTTAGGAATGATGACGGCACTCGCGAACACGGAAAGGGCGGGAATGGAAGCACCTGGCTTCCCAGGCCACCCATCTCGTGTCATTGAAATGCGGGAGTGAGCAGGCTGCGGTGCTCCGAAAGAGCGCGAAGGATGCGGAATATCGATGCCACCAGGAGAAATGTATAAATAAAAGGGGAAAAGCTTATGGCGGCGTGCGATGTTTCGTCGAAGGCTGACCTTTAATCCCCACTCTGCCCGCACTCCAACTCTCACTCGGTGGAAAGCGCCGAGAAGGGAGTAAAAGCCGGCCCGCGTATTGTTCGTCGAGTGGTGTTTACGTCGGGTGCACGATGGAGGCATAGCGGTGTCGGATGCAAAGTGGGAATTCCTGTCTCGCCCAGCGCGCCTCCGTCGTCTGAAACTGCTGAGTCGGCTGAAGCGTGAGAAGAGAGAGAGAGAGAGAGAAGGGAGGAAGGAAAGGCATGTAGGCTAACTAGACTTTGTCCAGTTGGCTAGCTTATACGAGGGGGAGGGAAATAGGGGAATGATAAACCTACCTTGGGGAATATCCCTGCACATCACAATCTAGAAAACAACCACGGTATCAAACAAAAGGGCACGAGACGTGGAAGGGTCGTAGATCAGAATCGGGGGTAGGTGAGTTTGTGCGAAGGCATGATGGGACGACGCGAAAATACTCGGCAGAGCAAAACATGTCGAAAAATGATCGTGCCCTGCAAACAAAGCTTCACTGAAAGGGGCGACGCATAAAAGCACGAATTCGGAGCCGACAATCAAACAGCATTTGCGGAACTCTACATAACATGAAGAGCAAGAAGTAAAAAAATCTGCAAGAAGTATGTCGACGCCTTCCTTTAGTATAGTAAGAAGGCACCCTAATCAAGCCGGCTTCCCATTGGATGACCAATGACTACGTTGTACATGGTGGAGCGCACCACGAGCTCCCGCGCCTGTACTTTACCAATAGTAAGCTTCATTTTTCATGGTGAAGAAACGAACCCACCACCACGCTCTTTCAATGCAAACTGAAATTATGTGGCTGCCTGTGGCATGTAAAAAGACTGTGCAAATCGGACGCACGTTTTAAGACCGCTGTGAAGCACAGATTTCTCGAAGTAGTAGGGTTAGTACTATGAAACATTCATATTTTGAGGACGTTTTACAGCACAACGATCATGTGCCTGCCAGTCTAATTATCAAGGTGCGAAAACCTTCAACATGCAACCCACGTGATCCCTGTGACCGCAGATTGCAACATTTCCGGGATCAGCCCGCTTTTCATCCCACCGGATATCCAAGGTCATCGTAGCTTACTGTTGCATCACCTCGAAAATCAGCAGGTGACAAAGAAGGTTTCGCTATGATAAAGGAATTATGTGTCTGATTGTGCAACATGCCGCACTCAGGTACCGTTTATGGTTTAGTCAAGTAATTATGTAGAGAAACGGACTGGCTTAAGGCAAACATATGGGTATCTATCTATCTATCTATCTATCTATCTATCTATCTATCTATCTATCTATCTATCTATCTATCTATCTATCTATCTATCTATCTATCTATCTATCTGTCTGTCTGTCTGTCTGTCTGTCTGTCTGTCTGTCTGTCTGTCTGTCTGTCTGTCTGCCTGTCTGTCCGTCCGTCTGTCCGTCAGTCCGTCCGTCCGTCAGTCCATCCATCCGTCCATTCATCCGTCCATCCATCCGTCCATCCATTCATCCTTTTGCGCCGACCCGATCGCCCAAGTTGCCCGCCTGCTTTGACCTTTAGGTGTATGGTCAAGTGCGAGGTGCCCTCATGGTCGTTGCATTGCCGTCGTTCCAGCTTTGTGATTGTACTCTGGTTATGCCGTCGTTGTCACGCCTTCTGTCCCGACCTAGTCGCCTAAGTTGTCTAATAATTTGGGCTACTAGGCATGAGCCCGTGCTGGTGATGCCGTCGTGGTCGTTGCATCGTGGTCATTCCACCTTCGTCATGAGACACTCTTCATGTCGTCGTTGTCATGCCATCGTCGTCATACAGTCGTCGCGCATTCGTTGTGACATCGCAAGAGTTACGCCTTTGTGGTCTTTCAGTCGTGGACATTAGAGCGTCGTTGTCTGATGCCAGTCATGCGGTCGTCGTTACACCTTCTTTTCAGGCCCAGTCGTTAAAGCTGTCTAATAGCGTCGGCCACTGGGTATGTGTACAGGGTCATTATGCCATCGTGGTCATTGCCTTGTCGTCATTCCAGCTTTGTCATCTGACTCTCGCCTTGCAATCGTCATCACGCCATCGTTGTCATGCCATCATCGTCACGTGATTGTTTTATCATTGTAATCACTTCAGTAACGTCATGCCATTGTTGTATTGTCATCATGTTCGTACCGCCTTCGTCGTTGAATTGATGTCAATCTTTCAGAATCAATTTATTGTTATCTTACTCTTCCTTAAATCGTGATTACGCCGTCCTTGTCATGCCGTCATCATCGGACAATCTCTATTATGTCTCTATTCTCTGACGGTGAGCGTAATGCCGTTGTGGTCGCGCCATCATAATTACTTCAGCTTCGTCATCTGAGTGTCATCGTGGCATCGTCGTCATACAGACATCGTCACGCCATTGGCATCATACACTCGTCGCCACCCCATGCCATCGTCATGGCTGCACTTTTCGACCTACACAGCCTTCGTCCCCCATTCGTGGCCACACCATTGTCAGTGTGCTGTCACGGTCTTTCTATCGTCATTATTGAAATTTGACATCCGACTCTTGTCATGCTGTCGTCATCTTATCGCTGTCATGCAATCGTTATCACGCGGTCGTTTCGCGTTCCTCATCAGATGATTATTGTTATCCCATTGTCATCATGCCGCCGTCTTCATATCAACCTCATTGATTGTTCATTATTCTATCGTAATCGTGCTGTCGCCATTCAATACTGATTATCCCACCGCTGCCATGCCACGTGCTAATTGCGTCGTTATCAAACAAACGCTATCTTTCATCCGTCGACCGTCTTGGTTGTGCCATCCTCGTGAGCCCCGCTTCTTCGTCCGGTTCTCGTCATATCGTCGTAATTATTACCTTTCTTGCTTTGTAAAGAAATTCAGAAAAGCACGCGGACTCTTGTGAAGCTGAATTTATTTCGGTTTTTAGTCGTTGTCGCCTCCGTGATCTATGGATGTCAAAAATTTGATCACGCCATCGTTGTCGTACAGTCGTCACCATCATATTCTCCTCGTGTCTTCATCATCATGTGGTCCTTATGCCATGTCGATTTATTGATCTATCATTGTTGTCAAGCCACCGTCGTTACATGTCTCTCTCATTCCTCTGATGTCATTTCTTGTTCGTCATTGCACCGTCCCTACGTCCGCGTCATACAGTCGTCGTCATGCCTCCATGCTCTTGAGGGACGTTGGAACTCGAATGCCATAGCCAAGTGGGTTGGTATCGGAGCATGTGCGATATAGCCGAAGCACGGAAACTAAGAATCACCACTGCACTTGTTAAATAAATGTGTTTGCAGAAATATGGTCAGTCACTGCATTGCTGAATTGCTATACGCATGGCTAGCGACAATCATCGTGAGATCGCTTCTGCCGCAATGTTTTTACTCTTCGCTTACGGATACACTGTAAGTCTACAGGTACCTTGTGAGAAATGTCACTTTCTTTTAGAAAATATTATGTGTGGCTCTGCTATCGCAAACACCAGCGACCAGCGGAACCTGGGAAGGCCAGTAAAGTAGTGCCAAATAGCACACTTAGTCCAACCATTGCTGGGCATCCCCCCGCTGGAGAGCCATGCATAATATTTTTTACGCTGTGAGAAACGAGCTCGCAATTATTTATCGAACATAAATGATGTCACACCACCTGTGTCTCAACCCCACCGCTCCTTCTCCCCTGCTAGGCTCTACCCAACATCGCCGCGTCGTTATCTTGCGCGATGCTATATTTATACCCGCTAGGCTCCACCTACCCTCACCGCTTCGCTATGCTGCGCAATGCTACTTTTATAAAATGCTATCACACTCCTTCAGTTCTCTCTCCCCCACCTCGGCGAAGCTGCGGACGTCAAGAGAAACCCAGCGAGGCTCTAAAAGCTCCACTTTAAAAATATGGGATATTACAAGCAAAATATGTTACGCAAAATTATATCGACTAACACATTACTCGTAGACCGTGCTGGTGTTAGTGCTGATTCTGACAGCGCATCGTCTCTTTCAACAGCTTTCACTTTTCAATAAACTTGATCTTTATTCAATTCTTTCTGTCGATTTCCTTCAGTCACCTACAGTAATCTTTTATCATCGCCACGAGTGCAAATGTGAAACCGCCGATTTGTCACCGTCATCGTTTTGCAAATTCATTCATACCACGCACTATCATCTAATGGAACCACTTCCCGTCGCACGTAGCTACTGAAGGATACGCAGCAAATTCAAAGACCTTCTGCACACTGAGCGCAGTGCTTGACCTAATTGATTTGTGTTTAGTTTTTAAGCATTTTGTTTTAAGAGTTTGGTGCACACTGAGATGTATTTAACCGATGGCATGTTAGTTTTTCTCCTGTTTCATTGTGTAAGCATTCTTATGTGCGGTATTAATTAGGCTTTTTCGATATTCTGCATAATTAAAGGTATCGAGATGAAGAGCGAACATAACATTTGATGCCACCGAAGGAATACATCGGTACAGCCGTTACAGCTCTGCAGAAAGTGTTGCGGTGAATTCTACAGTGAGCACAATTTTTACAAAAACAATGTGCAGAAACAACCGTCAATGAATGTTAGTACAAGCAAATAGCCCGAACGAGCGAAAGAACGAAATAACGAGAGAGAGTTAGCGAAATATTGTTGGCGAGAGAGCGAACGAGCGAACGAACGTCTTTCTTGCGAACAACATTACGGCTGCCAATCGCCAACCTCTGATCAACCATAAAAACAGCCGGAGACAGAACGCTATTCGCTTTAATATTTCTGGAACTGAACGGTATAGGCTCGCAACGCTTGGGCGCATAGCTTTGTGTGATCGCGCCTGATAGGACGCGCCTATCATCTCCTAACACGCTGTCATCCCAATGATGCGGCATTGACGGCGTCAGAAATGAGCGGGGGCCTGAGATGAACCTGAAATGAAAGGCTTGAGTGATTTACATTAGAAATTCCGAGCTCACCGCTGTTTCTTGAGATGGAGTGGTATATCGGACAAGCGAGCCCGCGCAAAACAACAACGGAAGAGAGGGCAGCATGTAGCTCTGCGCGACATGATTCACAGTCGATAAACAGAAACGCGCCACGTGCACGATATGTACTACGCGCACACTAAGCCCTCTTACCGCGGCGCTTCAACAACCCATGAACACAAGAAAACCTTACGCAACGTGGCGATACGATACCGTCATCACATCGGTCACATGACCAAACGTGTTGTCAAGACCGCCGTGTGAAACTGTGCTTTGCATAGTTCCGTAATTGCGCTCGTTTGGGCAGTCGTGTGTTTCTGACTGTTTTAGGTTGCGCTGTCCTTTGTCATGCAAGTAAGGCAGTGTTTTGTTGTCTTATTTCGCAGTCCGTACGCAGCGATTTGTTTCCATCATTTTAATTAGTAGAGCAGCTGAGTTTTTCATTCGAGAGCGCCGAGTGTGGCACTAATTTGCTCTTCAAGCTTACGGTCATGTCGCTATGGCTATGTGAGGCGCCTTTTCAAAAATGCTGTTTTTTGGGTGCCTGGCATCGGTATCCGGTGTCATGCGTGAAACTAGCAAGTTTTGCAGGATACGAAGAAAGGCGGGAATTGCCGTGTCTGCGCACATTGCCTGTATCCTCTAGACAGCCGTCATCGCGGTATTTCAGTCTCGCGTTTAGCAAGAATGTTGCATACAAGAGAACTGACAAATAGGCTTTTTTTGGTATTGATTCATTACAAGTATGGTAGCGCAAGGGATGAGGTGAAGTACCCGTCCTATTTCCTTGCTTTGTGCAACGGCGCCTTTAGTGAATATTGTGTGAACCCCACCGTCCTGTTATCGCTTGGGATTCAGCTTCTTCAATTGTGTTTTGCCCCTTTTATCCCAGATGATCGGTATTTCATGGTCTTAAGAGGTACTTTGTGTCCGATATGAGACGGCCGAATGCGATTGTCTTTGGGGCCTCGGAATAGTAGCAATATATTGCGTTGCTTGTAGTTTGTTCTTGTTATAGCATTTTAGTTCGCGAAGTTTAGTTTGCGTAACTCGCTAGCAGATACTGAACTGGCTGGTCGGGAATCCCCTTGGCGTAAAATATCCTGTTACTCGACGTAGTCGCTATTCTTTGTAGTTTGTGACTGGCGCGCGTCTCTATGCAGCGTGGCCTTCGCAGCACTTAGTCGGTCACCTGCCGAAATCGTGCATGTGCCACGTGTACTGTACGCACGTAGTTGGAGGAGTGCTCGCGTGGTTTTTCCGATTTATGCGCTGTTCGTGCACTTCGTGCAATATTGCATCCGCTGTTCTTTGTCCTTGTGAAGCAAATTTTCTAAGTGCACGTCAGACGTGCCAGTTGATGGGTGAAAGTATATAGCACTTGCTGCTTAGAGTCTATGTAGTATGGTTTATTTGCACATCACGTTTAGCCATGTAATTGCGGAATTGATTTCTGTATGATTAATTGCGTATATTGGTCCTGCCTGGAGGTCTGAGTAGAAAATGTGATTACAAGCGGACAGTGCGTCAATAAATGCAGCAATATTGGACTAATGCTTGGTAACTTAGTGTTCTGTCTTCAATGGCAGTAAGCAGTTGACAGGTGACATAAAACGTGATAATACTTGAAGCGCATAGCGGATATAATTCTTCCTCCAGTGCAGTGTATCAACTGACCGTTTTCATTCAGTCCACTGGCATCAACATAATGGACCCTGGTAAAATGCCGCAAGAGTATGTGGATATACATTGGGCACTTTTCCTCATCTGCTTTAAACGACGTCCTCTAAATGGTTAAGAAATACAAGCAATCATATTGCTAGCACAGGAAGGGCGAGTGAACGCAATTTATGTTATCATTATATGAGCTGTCACTAATTTCGGTTCAAATGCTTAGTATACTTAGCAACACTACAAAACTAGACAACTTAATCTTAACAGAATCGGGAATGTTTTCCCTCTTACTTGAAATAGACCCAAAAAAATCTTGTTGTCCTGGCAACATACCAAATGCATTTTTGAAGCGCTACGCGGATTGGATGTCCAAGTTTTGCTGATTATTTTTGTAAAATCATCGCAAATGGGCGAAGTTCCGGCGAAATAGAAAACTGCTAAGGTTATTCCTATGCATAAGTCCAGTGACTTTACCAGTACAACAACTTACCGACCAATCTCATTTACTTGTACAGCCGGCAAAATCCTCGAACATATAATCTTAAAACAAATAGTATCATTCGTAAGAAAATAATATTTTAATTGTCCCTAATCAGCACGGCTTTAGAAAATTATTATCTACGACTACTCAATTGATTGAGACAATCTACGACTTAGCGCTTAGAATGGGCAAATGCAGTCAAAGCGATATGATATTCCTAGACCTATCCAAAATGTTCGATCGGGTTTCCCATCCAAAGTTACTTCGGAAACTTATCCACTACCTCGGCGATAACAACATCACGAAGTGCATAGAAAGCTATCTTGCAGGTTGATGTGAATATGTATGTTTCGACGACTACTCTTCGGATTGCGGCGATGAGCTATCTGGCGTACCTCAAGGTGCCGTTTTAGCTCCTACCCTCTCTCTTGTTTTTATCAATGATTTACTCATTAATACTAACGCCACAGTAAGAATGTTTGCAGTTGACTGCGTTATCTACAAGAAAATAACCTGTCCTGACGACCGGATAATCTTAAACAGCGCACTTGAAAATATAACATAATGGTGTCAAACGTGACAGATGGTGAGTAACACAGAAAAAACAGTTTGCGTCACAGTGACGAATAAAAGAGCGCCCATAAGCTACCCATATTATTTATAAGGACAGATGTTAAAGAAAGTGGAAGAGTATAAATATTTACGCGTCATAACTTCATGGGATCTTAAATGGGCAGCAGGTAACGTAGATTGTTAACAAAGCACTGGCAGTTCTATACTCATTGAAACGCTTGCTTAGGTCTGCATGAACAGATACTAAACGCTTAGCATACCTGTCACTAGTTCGCTCTATACTATAGTATCTATACCATAGTATATATACTATAGTATGTTGGTTTCCCTTCCGTAAACAGTACATAACGAAATTGGAGAGCGTACAAAGGAAAGCAATTAGATTTATTTTTAGTAAGTATCGCCGTCTTGACTTCCCCACATAACTATTAAGGCAAGCTGAGTTCCCGCTATACAAAATCGAGCTCAACTACTTCGCCTTAAGTTTCTTTTCCTTCTTAATGGCAGTGTGAAAAATCAATGCGAGTGACGACTTACTACAGATTGATACGCGTCGTTCTCCAACAAAACACACCAAGCACTTAACAGAATACAGATTTCAGATCCACATATTCAGGCACTCCTTTCTTCCACATGCAATCCCTGAATAGAACAGCTTGCCCGATGACGTTGTCATTTGCACATCACTGGAAACTTTTATCGCCAAGTTATCAAAGAATCCTTCGTAGCTGCGATCTGCACGCACGCGAGCCGCGTCGCACAATGGAATTCCGATTCACTTATCAGTGTCCTGTTTTCTGCCCTGATATATATGGTTGGTTAGTTGGGGTTTATTGGCACAAAGGCAACTAAGGCCATGCTGCGCCACCTGATATATATATATATATATATATATATATATATATATATATATATATATATATATATATATATATATATATGTATGTATGTATTGCTGCTCATGACTCCCCGCTGTATCTGCTGCATCTTGTCTCTTGCACAATGTATATCCAATATATCTACATTTTCTTTCTTTGTTCTTTTGTGTGTTAAACCTTCCCACATGGCGTTTACTACTTTCCCCCCCCTTTTTTATAGCATTTGTATAATTAATATAGAGTGCATATGTACTGCCTTGTTCACCTAAACTATCGGCGCCTACTTGAACTGTGTTCTCTTGAATACGTATCCTGCCCCTTTCCTGCAATAGCCTCAAATGTGAGGCTAGCAGTAGGTTCAAATAAATAAACAAAATACTTAATGTGTATTCTGCATAATATGAGCTCATTTCATTCAACAGCTTCTTCAAAACCATTTCTGCAATATATTTTATAGTTAGCATTATTATCTTTATTTTTATGATATGGACACAGTGTGGTATTTGCCCATTTTCTGTACATGCCACTTTCATAAGTCATCAATATTAGTATATATCTCGCATTGTACGGCAAAGTGTTCCGTTATATGCTTCATTGCAAGCTGCAAAAATTTCTAAGAATGTGAGGCCTACGCACTTATTCGCTAAGCACACCGAGAACGAGCACTTCTCGGTGCTTAGCTGATAAGCACCGAGAAGTTCAGTGCTACCAAGTGAAGAGTGAGCGCATACATGGCCCGGCGGTGGTATGTGGGAAAGCCGGTCTGGTGGAGCCACTGCGTCTTCATTCAAAACATTTCAGCTACCAGGGTAGTATAAAATTCGTGTCCAATTCGACGAAATGAAGCAGTGCAATTATGTTTGTCCTGGGCACAAGTGCGTCTACATTGAAAATATTTCCAATACCAACATGTACGGCAGTTCCATTAGCAGCGGAACTGCAGAATACAAAGTGGTGCGCTCCTAAGCTGTTGATCAATGGAACTCTCCCTGGACTGTGTGCCAAATATTGTTTACTGAGAAAGTGGGGTTGAAGTGGTGAAGCATTTGCTCGGGGCCACATGTCTGAAAGATTTTGTCATTCATGTGATTTCCACAGGGAAGCTGTTAGCCCACAGTTGCTCAGCGTTTTTTGTGTCCGTGTCCATTAGCAAAAATGTGTTCCATCATGGCGGCAGTTCAGGGCCAGAAGCAGTGGCTCATACCGCCGTAAGCCAGAGGCTTAAGCACTCAGCAAAGTGAAGCGCACCGTGCATAATTTTTTTGGAATCACGGATAAAACGTGCCGAACAGCGTATCTTTCAATAAACAAGCGCAAAATAATCACCCGAGACGCGCAATTGATGATAAGGTGCGCCTGGTAGCAATGCGATACATTGCTTCCCCGGTAGACATTACTAAGAAACACGCACACCTTCCCCGGTACTGCTGCGCATGCTACCTCGGTTATGGCAGCTTGCGACGTGGGAAGTGACGTCCATAGCCTTTCGTATACGGAATGACCAACCTAGCACCTGATTTCAAGGTTGTTGCAGCACCACTGTGGGCGGTGGTGTGCTGTAAAAATAAAGCACTGCAATAAAGTATTGCAGACCCCCCTCAGCAGTTGTAGTGGTGCTTTTAAACAGCTTCGCTGGACATCCACTGTCGCAGCGCCGGGACGGTGCGCCAGTTTCTTTTTTTTTCATTTAGGAGACTGGAGATGTGTGCAAAGTGTATTAATGTATTTATGACATTGCAAACGATTCGTTGCGACCCCATGCCAGTTTTTTGGGGAGTGGCACATATGTTCCCCTTGTACAATGGTTTTTAGATGAACCGATTCGTATTTATTATGACCATTGCTTTCTTGGTTACTAAGACGCAGCTTCCTGTGCATTCCAGTTCATTTCCAGGTTTTACAAGATTCTAATTATGAAGCTTGTACATTCATTCCTCGTTAACTAGAGTTCTAAGGTTATTTTAGGTATGGTTATTTTAGTCTCATCGTATTGTGCATTACAGTGGTGCTCACTTAGTACACATAATTTCTTCTTGAAGTATTATATAGTATTTTTCACTTCATTGTTATTTTTTAGTTTGACAGTACTTTTAATTCTGATTCACCATTACTACGTTCGATGCACCCTAAAGGCAATATTTCAATTTAAGGATGTCTACATTTATTGCTTTTTATCACAGTACTCATTTTTGATGGTATGAGTCGTTATTCCTTTTGATGCTCTTTTCAAGCGCCTGGATTGTTGGTAATATTTCTCGGAGCCAGCTACCATGCCATTCAATGTCGCATTTTTCATTCTGCCTATTGCAGTTGGTGTAATATCAATTTCTATGTAGCTCTAGTCTGTTCACCTGTTAGCGTGTGCTATTTACTACGCAAAATAGGGAACCTTAGCACACTCGGTGTTCTTTCTGTTCAGGATTGTATGTGCACTTACAAATTTTGTTTATGTATGTTCTAGTTATTGTTGAATAATTTCTAGTTTAAAAATTGTCTCTGGAAGTTTTAGTCATTGTTGATGTGCTTTTATTTCGATTTACTTTGTATTTATCATATATTTTGCTCAAGCCGTGCATAAGAATTCGTTTTCCAATAAAGTGTTGCTTTCGGATATACTCATTTTATGCGCTCTCGGCACAAACGTCTTGGCCTGGCCGATACTTAAGACGCGCCCATTTATTAACGGGACGTCATTCCCAATTTGGCTTAGACATTGTTGCTGCATGCCAAAGGTGGTATTCCGGATTCATTGTCTGGATATGTTCTCTTCCATATTAATTGGTTGAGAATGCGCCATCTTGCACAAACAACAGTGCTTGGCACTACGCCAGGCGCTCAGTAGCACCAGACACTGACTACTCGACTCTTCTAGAAGCCTCGAAAACAAGCTTAAGATGATCGTACAACTTTCGACCCGACTTCTAGACCAGCTTTTGGATAATGAGGAGCCTTGGCAAAGAGATTATTTTTGTCGTTCCCAATCCTATTTCCACACCAGCTTTTCAAATACGTCTTGAAGAGGTCTTCTAAATCGTCTGAAAAAAAGTAATTAAGCCGGACATTAACAGACATATACAAGGTTTCAACGACGTTGTCTCACTCGTGTCTTCTTTAAACCGTTTTTATCTTCTCGGATGAACGCCATAAATACATTATGTATCTCTTTTGTGAATGAATGAACGAATGTTTGATGTTTAATGTCGCAAGGGCCAGGTATGGCCAAAGAGAGCCATGCTAGTGGTAATGCGTTCGCAGTGGGCTGATGAATTCTGCAAAGGTAATGTAACGTGGCCGTAAAGGGCCCTAAAAGAGTTGATGAAAATTTCATAAAATCTATGGGTAATAAGATTATGGCCGTCACTAATCACATGTACTAGGAACAATAAAATGCATTGCGAATAAACGATAATATATACAAAATATGCAAGATGTTAAAATTGGCAAGAGCACTACTGCCTCACCGGAGCCCTTGAAACACAAGGGACTAGAGGAATGTGCTATACGAAACAACTATCACAGCTGCATCCTCTGAAGAGAGGAAGCGGTACGAATGTATGGGGCTAATAACATGTAACACATCTTTCAGGAAACCTCGGACTGCGTTGGTGTCAAATAGCGGTTCTGGGAGAGGAACATTACAGGATGAAGGGGGATGTGCTGCCGGTATGCTAGGGGAAAATGTTTCTTTCTCTCATATTCAGCTTCCCGCCACTCCAGGAGGACGTGGAGCATGGTCAGCCTCTCCCCACATCTACCACAGGCTGGAGGTTCATTTCTAGTAAGTAAAAAGTTATGGGTCCCAAATGTGTGTCCTATCGTAAGACCACAAAATAGGACATCTGTTCGGCATGATTTTGTTGCAGAACGCCAGAAACCTAATTGCGGCTTTATTATGGGCAGCTTATTATTTGTTTCCACATCCCACAAGCGTTTCCAGTAGTTCTGCAGTTTCCTGCGCAAGAAGGGCCTCAGATCTGTAACAGGGACTGCAGTGGTAGGATTAACAGAATGAGATGCAATTGACGTGGCCATCTGGTCGGCCAGGGCGTTACCTTCGATGCCCCTATGACCCGGCACCCAGCATATGATGACATGCTGGTTAGATCTATACGCTTTAGACCGGATGGAATAGAGTTCAGCAATTACTGCATTTTTGTGCTTACAGCATGACGCCAAAGTCTTCACCACCCTTAGGGAGTCCGTATATATAACTGATTTATTGAGTTTTGTTTTCCTTATATGCTTCACAGCCGAAAACAGTGCGTAGGCCTCAGCCGTAAAGATACTTGTTTCGGGATGCAGTACATCGGATTCCGAGAAGGGTGGACCGACGGCTGCATAGGACACCCAGTCGTGTGACTTCGATGCGTCTGTGCAGAATGCCGTGCAGGAGTGCTTGTACTTGAGTTCCATAAAACGCATTTGTATTTCAATCTCTGGGGTGTCCTTTGTAACTTTCAGGAAAGATATATCATATTGTATCAGCTGCCACTCCCAACGAGGTAGCAGCTTAGCTGGAGGAAGTAGGCGATGTTTGAGGAGTGGGACATCCATTTCAACGCTAAGCTCTCTCACACGCAGTGAAAAGGACCGTCTTACAGAGGGACGCTTACGAAACAGTGTATCATTTGTCATATCGTTAACGGTATTAAAACACGGATGTTGATGACTAGAGTAAACTTTTAGAAAATATGATTAGCTGTTGTATGTTTCTTGCAGATTGAGTGACCACTCATTTGATTCTACATGCAAACTTTCAATGGGAGTTGTTCTGAAGAACCCAGTTGCCAGTCGGATCCCTAGATGGTGGACCGGATCTAGCATTCTTGGCACGCTTGGGGCAGCAGAATGGTAGAGAACGGCACCATTGTCCAATCGTGGTCAAATCAGGCTCTTGTAAAGATTCAATAAACAAGTCCTATCGCTGCCCCATGTTGTGTGGGATAAAATTTTCAGTAAGTTAATTGTTTTTAAGCATTTCCCCTTGAGATACATTGCGTGTGGAATAAAAGTTTAGAGTCAAGTATGATGCCTAAGAAATTGTGCTCTTTGTTCACCGGTATTTGCTGACCATACATTTCGATATTGGTATCTGCAATGCGCTCTTTGTTTCTTGTGAAAAGCACACAAGAACTTTGGTTGGGGTTCATTTTAATCCGT
The DNA here is from genome assembly GCF_023375885.2 of Dermacentor andersoni. Classification (NCBI taxonomy): domain Eukaryota; kingdom Metazoa; phylum Arthropoda; class Arachnida; order Ixodida; family Ixodidae; genus Dermacentor; species Dermacentor andersoni. The sequence continues at coordinate 42,613,166 of NC_092818.1, read as the reverse complement.
TTTCGTCTGGCCATTCGGACACTTTGTTGAAGGCCTGTTGTACTTGCCTCTCACACACTGCAGGGTAGCAGGATTTGAAACCTATTTGCATGTCATCTCCATAAACAGAATAAAAAATGGCTGGAGGCAGTGAAGCACCAAGCATGCTCATCTTCACAATAAAGAGCGTGCAGCTAAGCACACTTGCTTGGGGTACACCAGTTTCTTTTATAAAAGGTCGAGCTACGTTTGGACAAATTGCTTTCCAATATGTTTAGCATATTTGCACGAATTCCCACTCCCGACAAATCTCGCAAGAATCCATATCGCCGCGTTGTGTCATACGCCTTCTCCATATCGAGGAATATTAATAAGAAGAACTGCTAATGTACAGTACACCTCAGATATTTCCTTCAATGCGCAGAAGATGACCAGTCGTGGACCACCCTTCTCTGACACCACACTGATAGGGATCAAGCATATTGTTCAGTTCAAGGAAATGTATTAGTCGACGATTACTCATTTTTTCAAATAGCTTACAGAGACAAGCTGTAAGAGCTAGCGGGCGATAACTTGCCGCCAAGGAAAGGTCCTTACCCAGCTTCAAGACGGGAATAATAGCTTCCTTCCATGAGGATGGGAGGTATCCGGCAGCCCAAATTGAGTTGAAAAGTGCCAGAAGTGTCCTTTGTGTGTCTTTGTGTAAGTTTTTAATCATGTCATACATAATTCTATCAGCTCCCAGTGCAAAGTTTGTACATGTTCTCAATTCAGCTTTAAGCTCGGCAATATAAAAAGGATGGTTGTATAGTCCATCCGGACGGCATTTACGATTCAGTGCCTTAAGTTCACCTAACTGTTTATATTTGAGGAATGATTTTGTGTAATGTGTGGAGCTTGATACATGCTCGAAGTGTTCGCCCAGAGCATTGGCCTGGTCTTCCAGGTAGTCCCTTGGTCGTCCACTACGGACAAAGGGTGGATTTGTTGCCCCTTTAGCTTTCTTACGCCATTCCATGCTTTGAACTCTTGGGTGTATGAAGTGATGCTCGTGATAAACCTCACCCAGGTAGCCCCCAGTGCCTGTCTCCGCATGCGCCTTCCTGGTGATTTTGCCAGCTTAATTCATATGATGTTTTCTGCAGTCGGGGAGCAACTCAGTAAACCCCACGCTTTGTTTTGTTTTTTTCGTGCCAGTCTGCATTGTTCATTTCACCGGGGAACCCTTCTTTTGCAAGAGAGTCCTTGTGTTCGTGGAATGAATTTTTTCTGCTGCGTCGAGTATAAAACAAGTGAAATATGCTACTGCTTCATCTGTGCTAAAAACGGTGATAACGTTTGGTGGTAAGTTGATTCCTTAAAATGATTGCATATCGCGGAGGCTAGTTTCCACCGCGGGGTATGTGGAGGGCATTCATGTTGATGTATTAAATTTAACATTATAGGAAAATGGTCACTTCCATAGCGATTTTTCGTTACATGTCATTGCAAATCCGGGAAAATTGAAACAGAGCCAATCGACGTGTCTATTGACGATTATGAATTATGATGAATATTAAAATACTTTGGCTCCTTCTTCTTGAAGAGACATGCACCGGAGTTCACAAGAAAATTTTCAATAAAGCGACCTCTCGTGTCGCATCGCGTGCTTCCCCACATGGTGTTGTGGGCATTAAAATTGCCTACGAGTAGGTAGGGGTCTGGCAGCTGATCAATTAGGCTATAAAAATCGCTTTATTTAAAGATGATAATTTGGGGGGTATGTATATGCAACATATTGTGATTATTTAATAAAAATAATTGTCCGAACTGACATTGCCTCAAGGGGTGTCTGAAGGGCGACATGAAGACAAGCTACTGACTTGTGAACAACTATTGCTTCACAGCCAGACGAGGAGTTCGCCTCGTTGATGTCTTTGCGATAGATTGTGAAGTGACTACGAAAATTTGGGTTCGTAGGTTACAGATGTGTTTGTTGAACACACAACAACATCGGAATATGTTTTTGTAGGAGTTCTATAATATCGCCAAAGTTATGAAGAAGACCCCGAACATTCCATTGTAGTATTTGTGTCTTCATTATGGTAAGTGTATTGGGTGATGTGCGTTTAAGAGATGGGATTAGCCTACGGGCCTTTCGAGGTGCCATGACGCGAGTTTTGTCTTTTTTGAAGTCGTCTAAAGAAGCTCGCCGCTCCTTAGGCGCTGGTGGCGCCGTCTTGCTGGTGGCTGTGTGCATGACCTCTTGCGAGGCGCTCGACACGCGCTCTTCCGAGCGCTGTGTTTGACGTGAAGGTCTCGGCACGTCGGGCGAGACCTTTGAGGCCACCTGCCCGGAGGTGGATGGCCCCTTCTGCTGGGGTGGCGCAGAAGCGCTAGCTGCAACCGCCGGGGGGGGGGGGGAGAGGGGTGTGACGGCACTGCCAGATCACTGTGTGCGGGCCGGCCAGCTGCCGGAGGCCGTTGTGGCGCGTCAGGAGATAGCGTTGCGGCGCTGTCCCGTGACGCTCCACATCGCCAAAGCTGCTCTTAGGCAGGTATGGTACGCGCCTACCTGCCTCCTTGAAAGATATATTTTCTTTTACTTTGATTATGACACTTTCCTTTTCTTTTTTCCAGGATAGGCACGACCGAGAGTATGCGGCGCGCTCCCCATCACAGTTTACACAGTGGATATAGTTCTCACAGGCTTCAGAGGTGTATTCATGGGCACTGCATCTTGCGCAGGTTTGGCGGCCTCAGCAGCTCAGCGAACTGTGGCCGAAACGCTGGCATTTGAAACATCTGAGGGGATTTGGCACGTATGGCCTAACACGGAGCTTCGTGTATCTTGCCTCCAATGACTCGGGCAGGATACTTGAACCGACGGTAATTATCAAGTGCTTGGTTTGGATTTCTTTGCATCTCGCCTCATCTTAATTCTTTTAACATTGATTATATTCTGTTCACTCAAGCCCTCCTAGAGTTCCGCGTCACTTAACGCTAAAAGATCATCATCTGAAACTACGCCACGGGTGGTATTCATAGTACGGTGTGGGGTTACAATTACTTGGGTTTCGCCAAATGACACTAGTTTTGGCAATTTCTCATACTGCTTCTGATCGCGGAGCTCCAAGAGGAGATCACCGCTTGCCATCCTCCACACCTTATACCCTGGACCAAAAACTTCAGTTGTCTACTTTGAAACAAGGAACGGTGAGACGGTTCGGACTGGTTTGCCTGGTTTTTCTGAAGGTACTACGTCAAAACGAGGGAAGTTGTGGACTTGGCGTCCGAAAAACTGAAAGCCATCTTCGATGCGCCCTCTTTTCTGAGGGCGATCAGGTAGTGGAGGGGAAGAAGTAACCATTTGTAGACGTGCAGTTTTCGGCAGCAGCGCCAGCCACTCTCCATGGAGTCCAACAAGGGGACGCTGCAGGGCCTGCACAAACAGGGCCTGCAAACGCCAGCTGTACGCTGCCACTACAACCAAATATGACATAACCTAGGTTCGCTACTCACACCAGGTTAAGCCTTGCTGCAAGGAAGTTCGGAAATAATTAAGAAATCAGAAGGACACAGGAAAGATGCAAAGTGAGAGCAAGACGAAGGTTAGAGGGAGAAAGAGACAGGAAAAGCTACTGCCGATTTCCCCCGGCGTGGTCTGTCCGGGGGTGCCGTCTACATGAAGCCGATGCCAAAGAGATGTGCTGCCTCCACCGAGGGGCCGTAAAGGTGCAAAAATCCGGCATCGGCTCAACCCCCAGGATCCCCCTTTCCGTGGACACGGCCAACCCACGCACGGTTAGACGCGGGAGGGTCCAACCCTCGTTTGCTCGGGTACGTGGTGCCGCAACACACCAAACGCGTGCTGACGCAGACACCCCTGTAGGGGGCTCGTTTGTGCTATTTGGAATCAGGAGCCCTTGGTCATGCGTAGAAGGTCATTCAGTAGGTGCAGAAGGCCGGTGCTTTGTGCATAAAGCGTCTGGAGAAATTCACTAAGCCCAGGAACTTACGCAGCTGGCGTATAGTAGCCGGTGCTGGGAAGTCTTGCACGGCCTGTACGTGGGAGGGCAACGGACGAATTGCGAGCGCCAAAATTTGGTGACCCAGGAACTCGAGCACGGAAGACCCAAATACGCATTTCCATGGGTTGACAACCAGGCCAAGCGAGTAAAAGAGTTTTCGGAGGTGACACTCATGATCTTGTGGATTGGGACTCGCGGCGAGGATGTCGTCGATGTCGGCAAATACAGGTGGTAGTCAAGCGTTACCTCGGTAATGAATCTCTTGAACGTTTGAGCTGCGTTGCGTAGCCCAAAGGGCATGTGCACCTACTCAAACAGGCCGAAGGGTGTAGAAATGGCCGTCCTCAGGATATCGCCAGGCTCAATGGGGATTTCGTGATAGACTTTGACAAGGTCCACTTTGTTAAAGATTTTGCATCCACTTAAGTACTCTGAAATCTAGAATGCGTTGAAGGGGATAGCTATCTTGGACCGTGTGAGCGGTGACCACCCGGTAGTCGCTGCATGGACGCCAGTTATCCCGTTCTTTCTTAGACACCAGATGGAGTGGGGAGGCCCAACTGCTTGACGAAGGGAGAATATTATTCAGCTGGAGCATGTGCTCGAATTTCTGCTTATCAATGGCCATATGCTCGCCGAAGAGGCGGCGCGGACGAGCTGCGACAGGTGGACTACGTGTGAAGGTGTGGTGCATTAAGCTGTGCTTGGGTGGCGGATTTAAATTCGATGGCCTCATCATCTCAGGAAAGTCTTCATGGATTCGGGCGTACGGACATGGTGGAATCAGCGTGTGGATGCCAGCGGGAGCGTCAGCTGACGGAACTACAGGGATGGAGAGCCGTGTCCTGCTGTCATCAGGCGACGGCAGCGCTTGCGGACCTTGAGGTAGAAATGAGTCAGGAAGTAGGAGCCGAGGATAGGCTTATAGACGTCGGCAATGATGAGTACTGAACGGAACGTGCACCACAGCTCAAGGTCTAGAGTGAGGGACCGTAGACCATGCGTGGCGATGGAGGTAGTGTTCGCTGCGCGGAGCGTAGGGCCAGGTGACTTAGATGCGTGGTCACGGTTGCAGGACGGCAGTACGCTGACCTCTGTATACGCCTCTACAAGGAAGCACAGGCCGGAAATGCAATTGATGACGATGAAAAGGCGGCCGTAAAGCCAGGTCACATGTCGCGGTCAGTGATCTCGTAATGCATTTCCCGACTACTCGCATGAGGACTTTGACTGACAAGGAAAGCTGACAAGTGCTGGAAAGTGCGATGGTACGAGCAAATAGCTGAGTTGCACCGACAGCGTGGGTGGGTACTGCTCGAAGTGGCACGGCGGCTGAGACGTGAGGAGGAGCCGCACTGGTCATGAGAGAACGTTTGAAGGGTGTCGATGGAGATGGCGAGCTGTTCCATCCGGGACTCTAAGCGGGCCATGATAGAGGACTCTGTTGTGGAAGTGATGGCGGCGAAAGAAGAAGTCCCGTCGTGGACCGGATCAGCGAGCTGGGCCAAGTGGTCCAGGGTCAAGTCTCCTGCAGCGGCAAAGAAACAAGGCGAGTGGACTGCGGCAAGCGCTGAAGGAAGAGGTGCTTCAAAAGCGCACCGTTAGCGTCGCCGATGCCTGAGCCCAGGAGCCGTCGCATGCTGTTGAGGAGCTGGGGAGGGCGACGATCTCTAAGCTCCACAGAGTTGAGCAGGTGCTGTAGGCGCGTGCTCTCAGACGCCGGGGTGTGGTTTAATATACTCTGTTTCACTTGTTCGTAAAGGGCATTCCCCATTGCGCGCGAGGATCACCACCTCGTGAGCAACTTCAAGAGACACGTTGGCAAATAATTGGTGAACCGAGAAGTCTCCTAGGTTAGGTGGTGTAGAGTGAAGGAGGCATCGACCTGGGTGACCCAAACCTGTGGCTCCTTACACCAGAACGTGGGCAGGCGAAGCTGTAGAGCTGCGACTTCCTGTGGGCGCGAGGTAGCGTCAGGTGGAACGTTGCGTGAGGGCGCTAGGTGTCTGGGGTTGGTAATCTGGTTGTCCGGGTCACCAGTCTGTTAAGAACCGAGGGGCTGGAGGGCAGCACCAGAACTAGAGGACCAGCGTATCAGGCCCTCGACACCGACCGGTGCGTGCCGTGTTCGCGGCGCGAATCCGCGCTGCCAAGAAGATTGATTTAACCATCGAAGTACAGGGAGCGTTTGACTATGTCAATCACGAGCCTATCCTCTATAACCTCGAAGACCTAAGCTGCTGGTCTCGGACATGCGACTATGTCAGGAATTTCCTCTCGGACCACACGGATACAGTTGGAATATACAATCTGCGCAGCGACAGTTTCCGACTCCCAAACAAAGGCATCGCGTAGGGTTCGGCATATCACCGTTGCTCCACAACGGCGTCATGATCAAACTATCCAGCCTCCTCGACGCCATACCAGACCTACAACACACGTTTTATGCAGATAATATCAGGTTATGGACAAGGGCCAGAAACACCTGAACGCAAGAAACACGCCTACAGGAAGCAGTAGATACCATCGAGAGCTACTTGCAAAAATGCGGCCTCCGCTCTGCTCCCGAGAACTCGCAATCATTCGTGCTCAAGTCAACAACAAGAGGCAGACCACCCCGCTAAGATGAACCCGATAACAACGTCCACCTCAATGGAACGCCCAACCGAAAAGTAAAAACCCTACCAGTTCTAGGGCTATACATTCACAGGGACGGGTCCGGGATGGCCCCCCTCCCGGGACTACAGCGAAGGCTATCGCAGCTCACGCATCTCGTCAGGAGAGTTGCAAGCCATAGGCGCGCACTTAAAGAACAAGACAGGCTACATGTGACCCAAGCATTCATCACCAGTGGAATAACATAAGGCATACCCTACCTCATGCTGAAGGATGCAGGGTAGAAGAACTTAACATTCAAATACGCAAAGCTATCAAAATCTCCCTGTGCCTACTATCTACGGCTTCGACCACGAAACTTCTCCAGATGGGCGTACACAGCACCTGGCAAGAACTAGCTGAAGCTCACAAAGCGAGTCAGTTAGAACGACTGAAGATCAAGCCTACCAAAAGTTCAGTGATGCAACGGGTGAGCTACGGTGAAGCCCTTGTAGTCACCATGGATCAAAAAGAAGCAATTCCTTCAAACGTCCGCGAATCCCTGTGCATAGCAACAATTCCACGCAATATGCACCCCATGTACCACAAGGAATGAAGAAAAGCTTAAGTGGATGCACTACGGCGAAGGCACAGGCAAGATTCGGACGCCAGATACACCGACGCAACCAAATACCCAAAAAGAAATGCTTACGCCCTGAGCGTCACCAACTCTCAGGGCAGAGAGCTAGCGTCTGCCACAGTTCGGGCACAATGCCCTGAGACTGCAGAAGGGGCGGTGATCGCCCTGGCAACTACCACGTGCATGGAGCTAGGTGTAGTTTTGCGATCCTGGAGCACCTGTCAGGAACTGCGCTAAGTATCGCGTGTCGATAGAAGCACTAAAAAGATTGAAGCACTGCAGAACTCCGATCCCCTGCACCTGCGTGACATGGGTTGCTGGTACGAGGGGCTGAAGGAGAACCGAGCGGCACATGCCGCCGCCCGAGGTCGCACGTGCTGGATCAACCCTTCCTACTCTCGAGCTGCCGGGTCTGCGTCAGTGGGGGCGCCGACCGCACCCATCACTTACCCAGTGATCCTTCAACATCACAGGCTGGAACGCAGGGTGTACCTACCACCTCATCCAAATGTCAACAAAGAAGAAAGTACCACACTGAGAAGACTATAGAGTAACAGTTACACCCATGAAATACTCATGCATGGACGCTACCCAACGCTAAAAGAATACCACCACGAAATGTGCGGCGCACCAGACACCCTCGTGCACCTGATTCTCGAGTGTCCATGGCATCCAGACACAGACACATCGCCTTCACGGAAAGACTGTAACGCCAGACATGAAAGCGAAGACCTCACCGAAAGTTCGAGGCCAAGCTCGTTTCCGAGGACCTGGAACAACAATGACCCCTCGTCGCCATGGCCAATGAAGCAAAGAAGGTCAGAGGATTCCTAGAATGAAAATACCTCCCACCTAGAGTAGAAGCGGGGCTTACCCCGGAACGTTACGTTGCTCGCATAGGGGTAGTTTCAAAGTAATTCAATTCGCTCAAGCTGTTTGTGCTGCTTTATAAAATTATATTTTAGGCCTGTTACTTCTGTTGCTTCAATACTAGTAATTATTGTTGACGAAACAGTGTTTCTTTCTTTCTTTTACTGGGATAACACTTGTTTCCATAGCCTGCTAAAGTGTCATGGTATTCTACCACAGTAATGGATGTTCCTTTAGCAGTCATAAGCATTGCAAGAATTCACTTATTTTTAATAAGCTTTGTTCAGAACACTCGAGAATTCTTACTTGTGTCAGTGTATGCAAAACTGCTTTTGCCTATACCCTATCTTATTGCGTAAGTGAAAAGAAATTGTTGGGTTTAGATTTGCAGGTGCCCTGCAAGCTGTCAGTCAAGCAACACATTTCAATGATCATCTGTCAGCAGACTGGGTGTGTCGAAGTACCGTTAGAAGGTCCAATAAACAATAGTTGTGAGATGTATGACATGCGGTTGCTTAAATTCAGAGGACAACAATATTAATGAAAACTTGAATGGCTGAGCAAAAGAACCTGCTTAAAGTATACTTTTATTTACATATACAAGCCATTACTTCATCTGACATTTTCACCCACAAAATTACTCTTCATCGTAGAATTGTGAACAAACTATCACAGCAAGACAACACTGCAGTAACGTATGCAGAAGCGATCATGCATGTAGTACCACTTACAAGAATTGCATCGGCATTATAATAGTAAATGTGTAAAGGAAGTGCGAATATTTTTAGGGTTCCTACTCTTGCAGGTCGTACAAGCTCGTTCATCTTGTATGCGCTCGGCTCTTACAAACTCGTTCATGATGCACGAAAACCTCGTTCATTGGCAAGAATGCAATCTCATACACAAGTGTAGTACGAGAAATCGTTAAGTCGACGAGACTCGTTCCGTCTATGAGAAATGGCATAGTTGATGAGAACGCGTTTAGTCTACGAGAAATAGTAGAGCATATAGAGCAATAATAGCGTACGACATTTCTCATGCATCCTTGTTCACATTTTTGTCAATAGAGAGAACGATTGAAATAATTTTTGTGACTTTTATCGGTTTACTGCACAGTGGGTTTTATTAAATTCTAGGATATTACGTGCCAAAACCACGATCTAATTATGAGGCACGCTGTATCGTGGGGCACCACATTTATTTCGATCACTTGGGGTTCTTTACCATGTACACAATACACGCTACAAGGGCGTTATTGCAGTTCGCCCCCATCGGAAAGCGGCCGCCGCGGCCGCTATTTGATGTCGCTGCCTCTTGCTTAGCAGCGCCACGCCAAAACCACTAAGCAACCACGGCCAATTCATAGTGGGCTAATGGTTACAAGGAACACAGTAGTGCAGGATTCGAGAAGAATTTCGACCACGTGGGGTTCCTTTGGTGCACCCAGAGCACGGGACACGATTGTTTTTGCATATCACTCTCCTGGAAGTACAGCCGCCATGGCGGCTAATTAATACCACGACCTCGTGTCTGGGAGCAGAACACCACAGTCACTGAGCCATTAATTAAATTATGGGGTTTTACGTGCCAAAACCACTTTCTGATTATGAGGCACGCCGTAGTGGAGGACTCCGGAAATTTCGACCACCTGGGGTTCTTTAACGTGCACCTAAAACTAAGTACACGGGTGTTTTCGCATTTCGCCTCCATCCAAATGCGGCCGCCGTGGCCGGGATTCGATCCCGCGATCACTGAGCCATTGTGATGAGTGTGAGCGAAATTATGAAATAGGAATTCTTCAATGCAGAGAAATATTAGAAACTTTGCATTCACACGCACGGTTATTTCACAAGTCAACAAAAAACTAGTCCAGAACTTAGCACCGCTAGCGGTCTAAGCATGCGATGGCTTACTTTTAACATTATGATTGTATCTCGACAGCTGCGCGCGCGGAATCACAAGCGACCTTGCCCACTATTATTGAGTTCTATTCTACGTATGCACTTTGACACTTGCGATTTAGTGGACACGGTGGCGCGCTCGCGTATGGTCAACACGCGCAGAGTTTTTCTTGTAGATATACAATGCTATACTGAAATCCGTGGTTGACGGTGGGATCGAACCACCTTCTTCCAGAGCAGCAGCCGAATGCCACGATTGTGCGTATGCTCCTCTGATGCGAAAGTCCTGTTTTAAAACGTCAGGCGCGAGTTTCACGTGTCAGTTTCTTGCATTCTTCTCTCGTGACAGCTAGCGCTTTCGGACGCTGTGTTAAATGGCCCGACCTACCGGATCGGCCGATATATATGAGATGGATACCTATACGGTAGGTGAAGTCCGCCTATAATGCTATCGCAAAAAAGTCTCCAGTCATCGCAGTTATTTTTTACGCTGTTGAGTGTAAATTACAGGAAACGTGGAAGCCAGACAACGAGCGATGAAGCCTGCGCAAGATGCCTGCGGCGCCGTTCTTCCAATGTTGTGGCGGGATCGCCTGGACCCGTTGTGGAGCACTGAGATTTCAATTGCTGCGCAAAGAGGCGCTGAAGCTTTTATTTTTTCTATCACCAGGAATTTCTCACTGAAATCCACCTTTTGAACTGTGTGAAAACCGTACCGTGTACTATATGTATCAAAGCGAAATCTCTATCTTTGTTTATTTCTCTCGGTACAGTAATCGTGAACGCTTATTTTCTCTTCCACCTTTCGTACTGACAGCCCCGTTTTCGTTCATTTTTTTTTTCTTTTCTGATCTGTTCACAGTGCCAAATTACGCGGGCGGTGCACCATTTACTTCGTGCAACAGGATTGTCCTTTGTTACTGTGCATGAACTGCACCAAAGTTTAATCTCTGACGAATGACACCTGAATGTCAAACGAACAAACACACAATGGTTACTTCGGTTTTTCTTGAGATGCGGGAAATATAAGCCTGACATTCGCGATAGCCAGCGGCATACCAACAGAGCCGCCGGTCGTACGCGAAGACTTCCAGCTTCGGCTCAACTTCGTGCATTCTACGACCGATACGACACCCGATGTGTAGCTTCCACTACGCTGTACAGTTCAAGTAGGAGATTTCAAGCTTCTTCAGTCAGCTGGAAATGGAAGCTATGGGACCGCTCGTAGAGGCTGTATGTGTGAAAGAGTGCTCTGGTGGTGCCACCAGTCGCAGAAACCAATCACCGCTATCTCCGATCGACTGCCCACGTCAATGGACCGGGGATATTGGCGCCGGGCCAGGGATGGCGGAAACCGATAAGGGAGCCATCTGCTAAAAAGAAAAAAACAGAAAGACGAGTGGGCGCGAAACCGTACACTACTTTTGTGTGTTTCTCGTCTCTTTTCTTCATATCTTGCCCAAGTACATGGACCCTTAGGCTGTCATAAGGAGTCGGTAGAAACAATCATCATAATGTTTGTTGCACCCTATACTCGGTACAAAACACTGGGGACAATCAGTAAAACCTGTCAGAAACGACCGCTTGACACAGCTACATGCCCCCATACATTGACTGCAGCGCATCAGGAAGTGAACGATGTGTCTTTGTACAATAAAGACTAGACAACTACAGTCTAAAGCAAAAAAAGAAATAGAAGTCACAAGAGAGCGAGACACGTTGCAGCAGCAGCGTGCAAAAAGCAGCTAGCAACAAAAACGAGGGATCAATTTCTTCTTATGATACAAAAAATGCATGATACAAAATTGTTTGATACACAAAGTCGGTATAAAAATAATGTAAACGCATCATTACCAAGATAGTTCAGAAATATACTGTAATTGGGAATACATTAAGATTCCAGGAAAACCAAATAATTAACCAATTCTATAACATCACGAAAAAAGGACGAAATTACCTGTCCGTCATTTTTTCTCTTTGTCTATTTTTATGATATAATGTATTTAATCCGCGTAGTCCGTTCCGCAGCGTTTGGAAACCGCAATTTATTCTGTATATTCTAACTTTCCATGGTTATGTGCTACGTGCGCAAAACTAGTGAACCAAATGTTGGGCATCGTCTTAAGTTGGCACACATTGCTGACGTAATAGAAAGGTTTTATTATGACGCATGATAGAAAAGGTACATAGAGCGGTGCCCCTCAGCTCTGTGTTTGGCAAAAAAAAAAAAGCAATAGTGCTAGACATAGCATATACGGAGGAGACGGACGGAGCGGTGTATTCTCCGTACCAAGAAAGTGCACACGTTAGCGAAATCAGAAACCTTGATCTCAATGCGAAAGAGAGCTGTTGTCAGTAATGAGCGTAGTCTGATGCGAAGTGGGTCTGAACTTATGCGTATACGGGTAATAATGGACGCTTTGCATTGCCTGCTGGACGTCCGTCGATTTGCATATTGATGGCGTCGCTCAGAATTTTTCTTCACCACTTGGTACGTTTTAGTTTTGTGGCACTCCTTCTCGCCCAATAATCGTGAGGATGGTCAACAACCCTCCCATAAAGAATATTGTAAACTTCTATGTGCTTTCACTGCCGGGAGAATAAATCTCACTTCGTGCCGCGTATGCGAAAAAATAAGTAATAAATAGCTCAACGCGTGTGCTTGCGTAAGGCTGGGCATCACGTACTTTCCGTGTCCATGAGTTTGTCGTGGTGCCTGTTTTCATAAGTCTTTGTATTGGGAAGCTTCTTTTATATCATTTCCCTTCAATTACATAATTTCGCTTTGAATTGTGAAAGATATCCGTCTCTTAGCACTTAAAATACGCATTAGAGAGGGAAATGAATTCATGCATCATGTGACTACATAACGCTTGATAAGCCAGGTTCCCACTACCTAAAGGCGTTCTTTTGTGATAGTGATTCAGCTGCAGGGACGGTCTGGTTTTCTACGTGTGATGACTTGTGCACAAACGTGTTGAGCAGATAGCCTAATAGACCATGCTTCTATGTTACTTCGTTCTTCGTTCATACTTCATTGTTTAACCAGCTCACACCCTACCTCGTCTATGGGCAGCGCTTGTTAAAGGTGCAAGAAGCTAATTTATGGCGGTGCAATGAAAGATAGCTTCCAATTGCCTCCATGCATTGCTGTTTCAGTCATGAAAACTGAATAAGTGACCAGAGCAAATGAAGTTGTCGTGTTTTATAGTGAAACATACAGAGCATTTACCACTACTGCAGTATCTAATACACTGCGCTTTCTCTTCTTCCGAATTCCTAATTTCTTTCAAATTTGAATGCTTTGATCTCCTTTCCAGTTATTCTATAATAGCATACTGCTTTCTGGCTCCTTCTTACGATATATCTGACCTGACGTTGTTTTTCTCCTTCTGGAAGCAAACACCTGTGTTCCATAACCTGCAGGATGAATGCTTATTTTTGCACTGTATTATGTGTTGTGGTTATTGTATTGTACTCTTCACCCATCCTCCGTGTGCTGCTCAGTGGTATAGTGGTCGGGCCTTCTCAAGCTATCCCAAATGATTTTCTTCCCTGGTCACCGGAACCATTGCCTTTGTTGCTGTTTTCTGCAAATAATTACAAATAAGAACACTAACTACAAGACCAAGAGGCAGACTTTACGCCTGGAATCGATGGGGTTCAGCGGCATGTCGTTCTGTTTGGTTCGGTTAGCTGTTTTGTGTTGTTGCTGTTATGATCACACAATATGATCGCTTACCACTTCGAATTTACCGTGATGGCAGAACGCTCTGTTATACAGGCTTTCTATTTCATGTTGTTCATGAAGTAGCCTTGTTTATTACGTACCCTCCATCTAACATTATTCATTTACTTGCTTGAATGTCAGGAACTGTTTTGGGATTCTATTCAATATATAGTTCGAGAATATTTTGAATATTTGCATGCCTTCTGTGCTGAAAATTTGACTATTGGAAGAGCGCTGTGTGCATACGATTACAAATTTTTGGTCACAGTAACAAGCGTATAATTTGGTATGATTATAGGTAAAGGTTTGACGACCAAGTTTATGTTACAATGTTATCGCTAGGCGCAATGACGCGCTTACCTGTATCGGCAGTTCCTCGAATATTATCGCAGATTCTATCGGTTGTCTGTTATTCTCACCGAACCAACCTGGTGTTGTTAGATTTCTTGCGCGACACGAACTGCGTAGTACTTGTAAACAGGTACGTGCGCACCACGATTACGCTAGAATTGTCAACGAGTCTTGTCTAAATAGCTGAAGCGCTTGACCCGCAGATCAGATTTTTTGATAACTGACGAGTGTGCTCACAGGTGTCACTGTGGTGAGTGTTACTTGTTTTGCTGAGAGTAGGTTCGCTCAGTAAAGGGGTAAAATGGCAACGCAGTTGTGGCACTGCGTCTTTCGTCACCGTCACTACAACATGAAAATAATACGTAAGGCGTACTGCACTTTCAGTGCAAACGGAGTTTTCTGCCAGGCCTGCTAGAGCATGAAAGTACAGTGCGTTACTTAGCAGCTAAAGGTGCTTTAAAATGGCGCACACGTGCGAACACGCGCAAGCCCGGCAGGGAAAGTGTAGACTCAGGTAATTGGATTACCTGAAACTCAGTTAAAGAAACTTCCTCCAAGAGTGCACACATGATAAACGTTCGTTTCGATAAAACATGGGCATGTAAGGTGCCTGTGGGGCAATGGCACAAAAACAGCACCCACCACACGGAGCATTGCTTACTTATTTCGCACTGTTTCTGAGATCTACCTTATTGGAGGATCCTTGCTGGCGCACAGTAAACACGCTTCGTTCAATGGCAGCGCGGCTACAGTCGTCACTGATACTGATCTGACAGATTGCCCTCGTTTGCGTAGGCCTCAAAGACAGGGCGATACTCTCGCAACGTGACGACAGTATAGAGAAGACGTGACGATCGAGTGCGAAAGTCTAGAGAATGCGACCCGTGCAAAAACTAAATTACTTTCTTCTAGCGCAGCCGTGCCACCTTAAATTGCATAAAAGCACGGGGCTGGTCAAGCAGGCGCACGTGGGTAGTGCACTTGATTTCAACCTTTATGCCTAGGCCTAGAAAAAAAAAAAGATATTTAGTGGAAGCTCTGGTCTTTAAACTTTTGCACCAGACTGTACAACATGGGTCCCCATTTTCATTTATTTTAATTTTCATTTCCATTTTCACTTCTTAGGCAAGGCAGGAGCTCATACGCAGCAGCCGCTGCGCCATTGAACCCATCCTGGTGGCGAGAGTGCGTTCTATTTACTGCTCGCGCCTCTAGTCATACAAGGCCCTGAGGATGATGACGCGTTGTGAAGACACACCTGGATAAGTGCGACATTAGAGATATTTACTGTATGTTCAAAGTAGCATTTTGTACAGCGTATATGTATTTCGGAAAAGAACGCAAGTTCCTTGTCAAAAACAAAGCATGTTAAGCGCGTCTTCACGCACTGCCGTCCTCGCTCCCGTTTACTGCGGGCCATACCAGCTCTTCTAGATTCTGTGAAAGAGTACGTTTATCTGTATCAGTTATTCACAGGGAACCCTGATTATGCCAAGAATATTTACAGAAGAATAAAAATGGCATGGTGCACATATGGCAGGCATTACCAAATCATGAACGGCAGCTTATATTAAAGATAAATAAAAATCCATCGACGATTGCGACACTTCCTAATGCGAAATTTGAGCGCACCTGTATATGTACGTGTTTCCAGTTCGCAGTATATTGGCTGGCGCGGACAATCTGTCTCATGTAGCCCGTTGAAGACGAGCGAAGTGTTGCGCAACTACCGCGCTAATCGGGAGAACGGGAGAGGAAGCGCGTGGATGATGCGTCGGCGCGATTCACAGCATCCGTCGCGGATAGCCCTTAGCTCATGTAGCGCTTGCTCATACAGACGGCGCGCGCAACTCTGTCGCCATCTAGTGGCGATCGTCGCCCCAAAGCTCCTCGCGCGCAGCACTACGGTTTTCTTCTCTCATTAGAGCCACACCCTCCCTCTCCGCTTTCATCCTCACGCTCTCTTCACTCTCGCCGCTGTTGTCATCGTCCGCTGCGATCCGCGTTCGGTCTGATTTTTTGCTGTGCTCGTTTGCTCGGTTACGAGATAGGACGCCTACGCTTGCCGAAGAAATCGGCGCCTAAGAGCTGCGCTCTAAAAACTTACAATCATTGCAGTCTATCGCATTTAACAATTAGGGCAGGAACATTGACTTTAACAAAGGAGTTTGAGAAGTAGAGGAGCACGCAGCAAGCGGCAGAACGAAAAATGATAGGCGTAACTTTAAGAGAAAGGCAGACAGCGGTGAGGATCAGAGAGTAAACGGGATTAACCGATATGCTAGTGGACAATAGTAAGAAAAAAATGGAGCAAGGCAGGCCGTGTAATGGGTAGGGCCGATAGCCCGTGGACCATTAGCGTTACAGAATGGGTGCCGAGGGAAGGGAAGTGCAAACGAGTATGGCCAAGTAGTAGGTGTTTTCTTGAAATTTGTTGGGATAAACTAGCGCAAGACAGGGGTAATTGCAGATCGCTGAGAGACGCCTTCCTGCGGTCGACAAAAACAAGCTCATAATGATGAAAACACCAGAACCAAATTTAATTTAGTTGGAGATGGTTGGGAGTAGGGTTGAAAATCTCCTACTTATTAACCCCCGCATTTTGTGGAAAGCCTATAAATCGGAAGCATGGCAAAAGAGTTTGTGTTTTGTGGTGCCTAGATTAGCTTTTAGAGTTTTGAACTTGCATGAAAAGTCGGTACTGATATTTTGATGCTGCGATAAAAACATTTTGAATAATTCTTGGGTATTACGCGTCGAAAACACCATTTGCATATTAGGCACGGCGTAGTAGGGACTGGGAAAAATTAAGCTTCGCGAATAAGAGTGCAGTGCGATAGTATTCCAAGATCCCTGACTGCTTCACGCTTCCCGGCAACTGCAGCTTATGTAGCCGTAATGTTCACCGAGAAACGCTGGCAGTGAACGCTATGCACGAAGGCGCGTTTTTTTAATTGTTGAAACGCGGCCTATTGCGTGGGCCGCGGATGGGTGGAGGCGAGTGTCAGATGGATGATGTTGCAAGGAACAAGGCGCGCTGCTCTATAAGAAGTAGAAACGCTTGAAAAGGTGTTTGTGTTTGCGTTTCCGCGTAACAGAATTATCTTTTCTTGTATTTCGAAATCACAGTCCTGCGCTATCATGTCTGTATGTAGTTTGTAAGTCGTACTTTATAATATTTAGCCCACATTTTATATTGAGAAATTGAAATAGTTCAGTAATGTCCTTGCGCTATGCGGAGGCCTGCGTGATTGGGTATGCGTGGTTCAGAATGAGTTTTCGCTCGCAAGATGGTCGACGCAGCACGCGGGATGACGACCACAGCTTCTCTGCTACACGGGGCCCTTAACGCTATGGCGTTAATAATTTGGCCACCTGCGGTTACGTAACATGCCCATTAACCTAAGTACACGGGCGTTCTTCCATTTCAACGCCATCCAAATGCAGTGGCCGTGGTCTGACATTGAAGTCGAGACCTCTAGGTAAGCAGCCTAACGCTGTAGCCGCCGGGCTACCGCGCTGGGCTTGCGCTTAAATGAACATTTAATCTTGAATCCAGAGTTATCCATTCTCACGTGTGCAATGAGCCTGGTTCTTCCTCCCGGCCCTAATGTTGCAACAACTCTGTTACATTTACCTAGCTTTCTTGCCGCAACCGCCTTCTCCTTCACTCTGAACTGAAGGTTTCTGGAGCATTTTCTGTGGAGGGTTCTTTTTCTACGAGCTTTCAGCCGCCTAGGAGCAGTTCATCGCATCTTCATGGCATGCAAGAGGGGTCAGAGGATCTTACATTCTGAAATGTGGTCAGGGTTGCTAATGCCTCCGAGTCTACGCTTATCCGCAAGTTGCCTGTACAGGCGGAAAAGCGACGGTGTGTACCACTTCGCGTGCATGAGGCTACGAATGTGTCTGCAATACCGTGAAAAATGTGCGTAACTTTCACTGTAGCGTACGAGAACATTCCGGAAAAGTAGGTGACAATGCACAAAAAGATGCCATTACAGTGTTTGCTTCCCGAGAACGTTAACTTCGTGTGGGAGTAAGGCCATAAATCTTATAGAGAGGCTAAATGAGCACTGGATGGAATTGCTTTTATTGTAAGAAGTCGGGCCTACAAAGCCAATGAGCGCAGTGGAGAGTGATGATGCATGTCAAAAAAGGCTAGTGTTTCCTTGCGTTATATTTTTTTCACATAAATAACCATTACTACCACGAGAAGGCGAAGATAGTAAAGTGCGGCGCGCGAGGAGTGGCGTAAGAGGCTTTAAAATCTGTAAGCGCAAGATGCGTTCATGCGTCAGACAGCTGGGGTGAAATCTTGGAGAGAAGGCTTTCTATAGTGAAAGGCTAAAGCCTATGCGATTATCTTTATAAAGAAAGCTTTTATATTTCATGGTGTTTGGGCCATTCAGCAGCAAAACAATATTATACATAGTCCGAATCGTCGCACTTCGTATATTGCGTCCTTTCCTAAGAAATAAATGCGATTCACGCAGGACTGAATCATATAATGAAAGTATAGAAAGAAAAGAAATCACATGTGACAAAAACGAATGTTCGAGAACGATGAAGAGGAACGAATCTCGACTTATTCTTTGCTCACGCCAGCCGCAGCCACGCACGAAATATTTCATTGCTCTGTACCGTCAAAAAAAAAAAAAAATGAGACAAGGTAGGAAACTCCGACTCCGGAGCACGTGTTCCTGAAGAAAGCCCCTGCTTTGAGTAGATATGCGGACGCCTAGCATTGACAGAGCGACGAAACCGTCAGGCGCAGCAGCGCAGCTTGAGCGCGCAATTCTGAAATTCATCCTGCTAGCAGCCTTTATTCTTTGAACAAATTTGGTACGTATCTGCGTGCGCAAGAAAGATTGCTTTTTTAATATGCACGCTTCGCGCGTGGATGACCGCTTTCTTAAGATGAGCTTGCTCGTGTGCCGCTCCTTTTCAACGCTGAGAGTACTCTCCGCGATGAGTATGGCTGGGTGAGGACTCATATTTTTGTCTAAAAAATGAACAGGGCTGAGCAAAGCAGTGTCGCATCCTGGTCCTTCGAGTTCCTTGCAACGTGGCAGGCCTGTTTACTCGGCGGGAAGTTGTGATTTCGCACTTCTTCTTCTCACCTCAACGAAAACCGAGGCCACGTTGTACTCTACAGAATGAAATATGAATAAATCATCGATATTTCCGGAAGCGACCGCGGTGACGAAGATTTCAAGTTGCGTGCTAGAGGCATCCCCTTTGAACGTTCCCAAAGACGAGTGTATCAGCTAAAAGGATGCATCTGTGTCTGCTGTACCGTATTCATTTCAGTGGTGCTGACTGCAGCGCTGCAGTCTCCAGCGTCCTATGAATGGCTTTATGAATGCGCAATGTTGAACATTTGAGGGCAAAGCAGCTTGAACGTTTTCGCATCAAACCTGAGATTCAGGCGAACGTTCTCTGAATCCAGAGAGCCTGCTTGCCCACTCAGAGACACTTCAGAGGTAAAAATTTCTTCGTTGTCACCGTTAATCTCGTTGTCCAGTTCTGCTGGAATTTTGAAAAAAAATATCGTTATTTTTGTATCCTTTGATTGTCCCAAAGATTCGTGTTCCTGCACTGCAGATAAATTTCTTCATTTGCAGACACTCGTTTGCGTACAGAATAATAATACTGTGGTCGCGAAAAGCTTTTTGAATATTTCTGGGTCCACGGACGAAGAAAACCTGTTGGTGGGGGAATTGTAGAGTGGCGGGCTCTTTTTCATTGCGTGCAGTAAGTGTATGAGGCAATCACGCCGCTTTCCCGCAAAGCTCATCCAGTGTGTCTTTGAATTTGTAGCGTCCACAAACTAGTAATTTAAACAATGTTACCGGAATAACTTGAATTATATGGAGTCGCTGCGCGCTGTAGTAGCTTCGCTGGCTGCCGTCGAGGAATTGTTTTGCGGACAGCAATTACTTAGAAATGGAGTGCACCTGACTAAGTTGCAGACGTTTTAACCGCAAAACGTGTAGTTCAACGCAAGCTTGTGCCACTCCGATACCGCGGACACGACCAACCGAAATCAGGGTCTATCACACACTTCACACCTAAGCAAACTTCTCTTACATGAATTGGTATTCGAAGGGCCTGTTCGCACTTGTAAATTAAAAGGCTTTGTACAGCAGCTGTGCGTCATCTCTGCGTTTCGACGCTACCCTTCTGTTTGCGGCTCCTGAACGGAGCGTTTACGACGCTCCAGTTTTTTCCTTAGTTTTTTCTTGTCGCCGCTACTTGACACCGCTCCACTTTGACTGTACGAGCTAGCATGCACTCTCCTTGTCAACAAATCTTCGCTAATATCCAATACGTTCTTATTCTTCTAGACATTAATTTTGCGCCTCGGCCTCCTCTGCACTCAGCCCGCGCTTCAGCCCCATTTTATTTGCATTGAAGTTCGCGTTGCGCACCCGGAGTATTTTGGAGTTTGGAGTTTATTTCCACCACAGAGTTTCAATGTTTACATTTTTTTATGTCCATGCATGAAGCAAAGATACAATGTGCCGTGTGGAATGCGGGAAAAAAGCTGTGATATAAATGCAGCTTGACTGGCCCCGCATCCCAGCAACACAAGGCAGAAAAGTGACAGCATTCGTAAAGTCATATAAACAGGTAAGTAGGCACATAAATATATGGGGAAATCGGCACAATAACGAATGTATTTACACACAAAGGATAAATGCAGAAATAATTGCACTGATCGAGAAAAAAAATGATAAAATCGGAAAAATGCCGCACCTTATACGACATTTCTGGCAACAAGAAAACACAACAAGGGTGCTATGCAGGATGCGCCGAGTTTGGCGAAACTCGGGATCTTCACGAGCTCTGGCGACACCCCAAGATGAAAGCACAAATGGTACCGAGACACAGTTAACTTTCGAGAAGCCTCCATTTTCATTGGTTTATCCAGATTCACTCTGGGTGGCTATCATTCCTTGGGCGTCGCCTTCTGGGCGGTCGACAAACTGGGGCTCACGTGATCATAGCGTCGGAGCATGGTCGCGCCTTCTTTCATTTGTTTGTCGTTCCACCGAGTGCATTACACGCACAAGCGAGTTCTAAAACAAATGCATTTAATACAATATTATTAGTTAGTTTAACGTGGTTTAAAAGCAATTTAAAGCTTACAAGATGTACATTGAATGTGTATTCGACTAATTTGTAATTTAGTACGCTTCGCATCATACCACGAGGGAACGCTGTGGTGGCGTCATCACATACATTCATCGGGCGAGCATGGCGGATAAACGTCGAAGAGGCCCAGTGTAAACAAACTCGTACAACGAGCTTGCAGTGCGCGACGTAGTGATCAGGCTCGACGATGACCACTATTTCTTGGATAGTTCTGTTCCTCCGCGAGCGATCTTTCCGTGCACCCCGAAAGACTGCGAATAGCTTAGGCGATTTTACAGATCGCAATGCGTACTTACTGTTCACGGCACAATCCTGAACAAACAACTTATCGGGTGCTGCTTCTGTGGGTGCGCTGAGTTCCTCCAATCTGCGTGACTGCGAGCGTCACGAATATTGCATAGTGTGTGCAAAAGGAAGACAGCCGATATAGCTACGATGCGACAAGGAGGTGGTGCCGACGATGGATCTCGCAACCAACACAGTGACGGAGGCATCGACAAACTGCAGATAAGTATATTTCTACTGTTTCATATTTAGCATAACAATAGTGCACGGATTAAGTTACTTTCGTAGTAACGAACTGAATGTCCTGCAGTTTAAAAAAGGCATTGAGAGCCAATGAGTGTTCGTGCTTTTACACGTACGTGGGCCCGCGAAAATATGGAAAAGATAAAGGTAACCTTCACTAACTTAGTGATATAACAGAAGTTCATCAGTGACATTCAGCCCGCAGAATCTATGGAAGAGTATCTTTATCCAGGTGAAATATCAATTCCAGGTGAAATATCAATAGCAGCTACTGATATAAAGCAGGAAACTTACACGAAAATTTCATGGGTTGAACAGCACATGGGAGGCATTACCGAATCGTGATCGCCACGTTACCGATATCCTTGAAAAATGTTTAGAATCGTTGCATTCTACCGGTTATGCAATATGGGACATAAACCTGGAGGTTAACAAAGAAACTTGAGAAGTCGAGGACTGTGCAGAAAGCGAAGTAACAAAACTTGTTGGAGATAGCATTAAGGCAGGAAGACAGTGGCGTAGTAAACCGTGGCAACTGATATGCTAGTTGAGATTAAGAAAAAAATATGGAATCGGTGGGCAGGCCATGCACATCTTCAATCACTTGTTGCCAATTTATAACAGGTGATTACATAAGCGTGAGCCAGTGCCAGTTTATTTCTGGCACTGGCACACCGTGCAGAGCAGCAAGAACTGGATAGTTGGAGGAGGAGGCAAAGAGATCCTCGCCTAAAAAGTGCGAACATGTTGAACCGGGCCCACTGGCGAACCACTACCCCACGAACAACGAAGATTTTTCGAGCTTTAATCCTTAGCGACACATTGTGAGAAACTCGCTACGGTAGTCTTGGTGTTCTATTATGCTTAAACATCGGGCGACACAGTCACAAATGGCACAGAAGGCGAAGCAGCGAGCAAGCGCTCGTGCTAAAATGTGTCGATGTCATGCTCGCACGTAATCATCTTCGGCGTCATTACGTCACAACATATACACCTCCTCTCTGTACACCCAGCCGCGATTTGGCTGTAGAAGAGATATTATATTATTTAGCCGCTTGATGCTTCCAGAATAATTTCTAGGGTTTCAAGTTCCTCAACCACAACTTGTCAGAGAAACAAAAAGCCGAAATTGTCACGTAAGTACACATTCGAACGATTCACCAAATACTAAAAATGGCGGCCCCAGTTGTGCTATAACCTAAACGTTTTCCCTTCTGATTCTAGTCCAATCTCCAAACGCGAAATTTAGGTGAGCGTCGACGCACAACCTTGTTTGATTAGCCGAATCAAACGCTCTCCTCTTTTATAGGAGGTGACTTTATATGCTTTGAAAACGAGCAGTATTGCTTACAGTGAGAGGTTTTCCTGTCTAATTGCCTGAGGAGACGCGAGGAGCACGCAGAAGTGGAGAGGCTTTCGGTAAGGCTGAGCTAGCGCAGTGAAAGTAGATATGCGGGTTAGGAGAATGGTGCCTTCCTTCCTCTAATGCCTATGCATCGCGGTGGCTCCTGGACGATAGCGGCGACTTGCAACTGGGAGTTAAAAATGCCACTAAAAGGAATCTTCAGCGAAGAAGAGTTGGCAGAGCGGTGTTTTATACGTAGCTAAATGGCTTGAGGAGCTTATACTGTCATGCGAAATTTTGTTATATCTAAGTTAGTCCATTCTCGCTGGCAGCTCCGAGCAGCCGGCCCCAGAGGGATCGGATTGCAGCCATCATCTCTTTCAGAACGAGGTATTCTTGCGCTACTCCAATGAACTAAAAAAAATAATTCAGCTTTGTTCGGCATAGTAATGCATCTCTAGTGGGAACACGCCATTTTGAGATAGAGAGTTCTCGTGTTTCTGGGGGCATAGCATGACAGACAGTCAAAATGGACGTGGTCCGAAATTTTTTTACCAATTTGAATCAATTTTACAGTAAAAAAATAAAACGGTATGGTGTAGCACTCGTTAAAGTGACCCAATTGTCTGATTCTTATGTGCTTGGCTCAGTTTACCAGTAAACAGGAAACGCAAAGCGCACTGAGCGTTCACGAACATAGATAGGCGAGTTGTAAGCACGGCACGCTTTATAGTAGTACTGCCTGTGAATCGTTCACATATGTACAAATACAGTAACTTTCTCGCAAAAAGCCTTTCACTAGTGAACATGAAACTGTTTTCGGGCATTGCAGAAGTAGGAATACATTGTTTAAAACCACAGCTCCATAGCGTTGCTTGTGCTATCTTTTGTTTTCGGAACACTACATGAGTGATCACATGATACCCAGATTGCACAATGCACTATTTCAGGCTGCTTAAAGGTTAGCAGCAACGTGAGCAGATGCTGAAATCATGAAACTGCTGGAAAGGCAGGAATATTAACAAGAGGCGAGTTTCCCCTTTTGTGCCCTCTAGAGGAATGGGCGATAGAGGGCTTGAAAGAGGACAAAAGAGAGTGAGAAAGAAGAACAAAATTTGCCGACCATTACGATCTGCCTAATGTGAAATTTAAGCGCAGCTCTATACGTGTTTTCATTTCACGATGTGTTGGCGGTCACGGACAGCCTGTTTCGTGCGGCACATTACAAACGCAGCGAATTGTGGCGCGACTGCCTCGCTATTCGGGAAATCGCGAAAGGCAGCGCGGGGGTAACGCGTGAGCGCGATTCACAGCAGCCGCCACAAAGAGACCACCGCTCATGCAGTGCTTTCTTCGCATACGTGGTATTGACGGACGCGCTCGCTGCATGCCATTGCTGAACAGACGACGGCGCGCTACTCTGGTGCCATCACGTAGAGGTAGTAGCCGCAGCGCCCGTCTTGCGAGGCACTACGCTTTTCTTCTCAAGCTTTCGCTACACCCTCGTCCTCCGCTTTTCTCCACGCTCTCTGTTCGCTATCGCCGTCTTTCAACTGCCGCTGCGCTCCGCGTTCACTCTTTCATTATTCGCTAGGCTCGTTAGCTCAGTTACGCCGAGGGACTACGCTGTTGGACGCCGCCGTGGTACGCCGACGCCAAACGCAGGAGCGAGCACATAGGACCAGCGCGCCAAAATAACAGGAGCAGGTAACAGAGAAGGCGCTCGAATTACAAGTGTTTCACATGCCGGTTATCTAAAGAAAAGCTCTAGCGCCTGCACGGCCTTCTGATGCGATGTTAGGTCACGTGGAATCTTTCTTCAGACAGAGGCTCGTAATCCAGCAGAACTCCAAAAGCAGGAATACTGTTTGGACCTAAAAGAGCTATCGTCACAACAATGTTTCATCTATGAAATAACGCGCATTATCTTGTTCCTGCAGGGCGGCATTTGTGATTAGCTCGGACCTGGAGTGCTGGAGGTAGACGGCTCGACTCCTGGTTCCGGCGATCGCTGATTGGTATGAAAAAGTATGTCACAATTCTGCGATTTTTCCGCTTCGGCTTTCAACCAAATTACTACAAAACGGAATTCTCTCACAGTGAAGACGCCATCTAAATTTCGCTTGCTTGCTTTTTTTCTGAAATGATTGCGATCATCAACTACGAAAGAGGCAGTCATAGAGTGGTTCGGGGGAGATTGGTGGTCGTATAAAACTGAATACTTTAAAGGAACACTTTCAATAATAAAGGTTTCCAATAAATATTGGAAAAATAATCATAATTTTATAATACTGTAGGAAGAAAAGTGTAAACTAGATGAATAAGGGTCGACGTTTTCTAATTTGGGATGTCCGCAACTTTCTGCAGTATAATGCAATCCTTGTTGTGGAATTTGAAATAAGTGCATGGACATAATTTATCACTGTCAGACCCTCTTTGTTTAAGTAGGCTAGATTTACATAGTTTTAAAGTATAGCTTTTTATAACCAATTGTTCGCTGTTGGTTAGCCAAAGGATTATGCCATTTTTTTCTGTCGCGGTGGTTCTGAATTTTACGTTTCAAATATATTTCAATCAGGTAAGATTGCTGCATCATGTTTACTTTTGCTTGTTTTGTCTACGACCGCCACCTTTCTTTGTTTTCATCATTGAGTTAGACAACCTCCACTGTACCGACCTTCTCTGCATGACTGCAGCTTTGCATTTGAGATTACTTTGAGCTTTGAAGTCTCCTTAGACCACTTTATAAATACAGTTTTCCTGTCAATTGCTGTTTAGGCGGCAGTTAAAAAGGCAGTTGCTTCATTAAAGGCTCCTTGCTTTTCAGACACGATGACTCGTTTGGAAGGTCCCACATTCGAAATATTGAACTCTGAGGCCTAAACTTCTAACAGAACTGATGTCACGAGCAACATTATGCACTTCCACGGACTATATTTGATCGATTTCATTTTCTCTCTACATTTGCAGTGTTAACGTGCAGGGCACTCGGCGGCTGTGAATGCTGTGAGCTACACTGCAAACTACATGGCGTTGCCGCTGCGAAGTAGCCCGGTGGCATTGACATTATCGATGCTTTAGACGTTGCCTCCTTTTTGAGACTTATCATAATCATTGTCAATATACGCCTCCTTCGCGGTGCCGGCGCTGTTTCCACGGGCCTAATTGTGAACGATTGCACACAATTAAGCACACCACCATCACGTCAAGAATAATATCTATCAGACGCATGTAATGCAAGAAGTACCATCCATTGCAGCATTACTCGTTCTGGCCTCCGAGATACATGTACAGCGGCCATTGGTTTCACAAACTGTGTGGGGCACAGAGATTTGCGCTTGAGTTAATGCAGTCCCTCTGAGCTGGACAATAGGCAAGCACAATGAATGGTTGCAGGCATGATTTGTGAGAGAGAGAAAGAAACTTTTATTTGAAGTAGTGATTTGTCAGTCGAGGTGGGAGGGTCCCTTATTCCAGGAACCCTCTGGCTTGGATCTCCCTCCGGGCCTGGGCGACGAGTTCGCGCTGGTCGACCAGGTCCGGCTTGGAGATCGCAGCCTCCCACATTTCAGCGAGGAGGTTTGGGTCTGCGTCTGTTGCTATTAGTTGGGGCGCTGTGATATTTGCTCGGGCGTTTTTGCATTGCATGAGAAGGTGCGCCAGGGTGTCTGGCACGTTGCAGTGTGGACAGATGTAACTGTATAGCGTCGGGTGGAAATGATTCAGTAAGCTTCCATGGGTAAAGGTATTGCTCTGGAGTTGCCTGTAGTCGGTGCCTTCGTTTGTTGTTAGTTTTGGATGTGGTGGAGGGTAGACGCTGCGTCCAAGCCGATAGTGTTGTAGCAGTGCTTGGTAAGTTAACGGTATTTCCGTTTCCTCCTCTGATTTGGGTGGGTGGGACATGTATAGAACGTCGCGCGGGGAAGCCCGGTTGATGCTTGCGCGCGCCGCGGTGTGTGCCGCTTCATTCCCCTCGAGTCCCTCGTGTCCCGGAACCCACATGACGCAGGTGTAAGGGGGAGGAATATCGCCACGTTTCAGTAAGTTGATCGCTTTGATGGAGATCCTGCACTTCATGTAGTTGCGTGCCGCTGTTTGAGAGTCGGTGAAGACCACTATGGCATCCTCGCTTGTATGGGTGGCGAGTGCTATAGCGGCCTCCTCAGCTGTATCTGCGCGTTTGGCGAGAATTGTCGCCAACGCCAGTGTCGTCCCCCTGTTGTCTGTGACGCTGATGGCGAAGGCGTTTCGGCCCGGATACTTGGCTGCATCCAAGTAGCGCGCCTGCGGGTCATTACGGTGCTTGTGTCTGATGGCGTTTACCCTGGCGAGCCGTCTGCCTCGATGGTGTTCTGGATGCATGTTCCGAGGGATCTGAAGAACTTGCAGACATTCTCGCAGCTTCAATGTGATCTTTTCTTTGCGTTCTCCGTCGTGTTCTAGATTGGTTGCATATCCTGTGCGTCGGAGAATTGCTCGGCCTGTGGTTATGAGCTTGAGTCTCTCGACCTGGTTGATGAGGTGCGCTTCCGCGAGTTCTTCCCAGGAGTTGTGAACTCCCATGCGAAGCAATCGGTCAGTGGAGGCGGTTGTCGGTAGTCCTAAGGAGAGCTTCGTGGCCTTTCTTATTAGAAGGTTTAGCTTTTGTTTCTCGGCTGTCTTCAGGTTGAAGTAAGGCGTTCCGTATGTAATGTGGCTGTAAAGGAGGGCTTGTACCATTTGCAAAGTGTCGTGCTCTTTGAGGACATTGCGGCGGTTGACCACCCGTCGTATCAGATGAGTAAACTGTGCCACGGTGTTGTGTAGCCTGGGGAGTGTCGCGGAGCCGGATCCATCCTTGTGTATATGGACCCCGAGGACTCGAAATGAGTCGACCTTCGGTATCGGGACTCCCTGAAGAAGGACTTGTGGGTCCGGTGCGTCGTGGCTTGGGGGCCGGCCCCGGGTGCGTACCCCGAGTACTAACAGCTCGGATTTATCTGGAGCACAGTGGAGGCCGCAAGTGTTGAGGTACCGTTCGATGATGTTGACCGCCTCCTGAAGACGGGCCTCCTGTTCAACCGTGCTCGCGCCTCTCGTCCACAGTGTGATATCATCTGCATATAGAGCATGGAATATCCCTCGGATGGTGTCTTGGAGGCGGGGAAGCTTGAGAAGGGTCACATTGAAGAGGAGTGGCGAGACTACCGAACCTTGTGGCGTACCCCTGTTAGGTAGGTGAAATGTCTTGCTCCGGAGGTTGGCAATCCCCACCGTGGCCGTACGGTTGGTGAGGAAAGCGCGCATGTAGGCGTATGTTTTGGCACCGCAGCCGATATCTTCTAGGTTACGGAGAATGGCTTCATGGCTCACGTTATCAAAGGCGCCCTTTACGTCTAGCGCTAGAATGGAAGACTTGCTGTGCTTGCTCAAATGGTCAAGAATATCTTCCTTTAGCTGGAAGAGGACGTCCTGCGGGAGAGCATGTGGCGGAAGCCGAACATGGTGTGCGGATAGCGATCACTTTCCTCGAGATGTGTGGTGAGCCGCTCGTTGACCATGTGTTCAAATAGTTTCCCGGCGCAGGACGTAAGGGAGATGGGGCGGAGATTTGCAATGGAGATGGGTTTGTTTGGCTTGGATACCATGGTTACCTCCGAGTGTTTCCAGGCTGTTGGTAGCTCGCCCTTAATCCAGCAGTCGTTATAGTACCGAAGGAGAGCCGTCAACTGTAGCTGTCGAAGGTGCTTGTTGGTGACTCTGTCTTTGCCCGTGCTCGTATTGCGTGTTAGCCTAGAGAGGGCCGCCTGCAACTCTGCCTCTCTGAAAGGCCGATTTAGTTCTTCGTTCGGCGCTCCTTGGTACTCCCTGGGGGTGGAAAGGTTGGTGGCAGTGGTTTGCGGGTTAGCTGAGCCATGTAGGTTAGTCTGAAGTTCTTGGAGTAGTTGTTCCTCTGTGCCGCCATAGTTGTGGATTAGTCGGCGAATTGTATGTCTTTGTTGGGTTTTGGTGTGAGTGTCGTCAACCAGGGATCGAAGTATATGCCAAGTCTTCTTCATGCTGAGGGTCCTTTGAAGTTGGTTGCAGAAGGATCGCCAGTTCTTACTCGCTAGCTGTTCAGCGTACTCCTGTGCCTGCATGCTTAATAGGGCAATTCGGCGCTGGAACTTGCGGTTGAGCTCTTGGCGGCGCCATCGTTTGAGGAGCGATCGCCGAGCCTCCCATAAGTGCAGTAGGTGGTTATCGACTGCCGGATTGTCCTCGTCTAGTTGAATCGTCCTGGTGTGGCCGTCAGCCGCACCTATGATACCGTCTTCGATGTCCGAATCGTTGTCAAGCTCATTCCTATACGCATTCCAATCAGTGAGTCGCGCCTTTCCTGTCTTGTGCGCACGGTGAGATTGTTCGACCTCGATTTGAATTATGTGGTGATCGCTCCCTAGCGTGTCCGGGAGTCGGGTCCGCGTGGCCTTTCGCACGTGTCGAGGGAACGTGAGGTTAGGATTGGTGTCCCTCGACACGCTGTTGCCCAGTCGGGTGGGTTGGAGCAGGTCATTCGATAAAGTAAAACCGTGCTGCTGTGCGGTGTCGTGAACCCGTGCCCCATTCTTGGTGGTATTGGGGTAGCCCCAGGCCGCGTGTGGGGCGTTAAAGTCCCCTACCACAACAAGCCGGTTGCCGTTAGCGTTCTTGCGAAGGTCCCGGAAGAAGTGGTCGTAGTGGAATATCTGCTCCCGCGGCGGCCTGTAGAGATTGGCCAGGTGTAGGCTCTGTTGATTCTTGCGAGTCGGCAACACCTCCACTATGGTGTGTTCGATTTCAGTGTCTTGAATTTCGTGACGCTGTGCGGTTAGTGTCTTCTTGACAAGAATTGCGGTGCGGGCAGTGTGTGTCAGTGTTGTAGCCGGGGAGCTTTATTTTCTTGGTGTTGGTTTCCTGTAGCGCGATTATGTCTGGATTGTTTGCTTTGACACATTCTTGCAGGTTGGCCGAGCGGGGTCTATAGGATCTGCAATTCCAGTGCCAAATGCGGAGGGTGGGAAGCGGCTCGGTATGTCTACGTTTGGGAGCCGCCATGTTGGTGGTTGTCCTCCACCTGGAGTAGGTGGTCTGGCGTTGTCCAGCTAGAATCCTCCGTGGATTCCCCTCGTACTGTCCTTCGTCCTTTGCGTTTCGTTCCTAACTGCTCCGCCAGATGTTCATGGGTCACGAAATTCTTGTAAGCATAGGTCATGAAGTTGTGTTGTTGTGCCATGAAGCCGTCCAGTTTGGTGTCGAGTGTGGTGACCGTACGGGTTAGTGGCTCTACTTTTTCCATGATCTTATTTAACACTGTCTGTATGGTTCTGTCTGCTGATGCGAGAAGTTTTGTGGTGAGGGTTTCCTCGAAGACTTGAAGGCGTCGTTCAACAAGGTCGAGAATCTTCGCTTCATGTGCTCGCAGCCGTTCGTCTACCCGCTTCATTATTGTCGTTTCCACATGTTTTATTATGCTTTCTTCTACTCTCTTCGCTACTCTTTCCTCGAGTTCTGACATGTTGCACTCGGCTACCGGTTCTTGTTGTATGGTCCTCTGTGGATCCTGTACTTTATGTTCGAGAGTCCGTATCGTCGCTGTCTCGCCCGAACTGCTCGGGTTGCGTGAAGAATTCGAGGCGCTGCTTCCGTTCGCCGCGGCGGCGTAAGTGATTCGCCTGACGGAGCGAGACCGTGACCGAGAGCGGGATGTAGCGCTCGATCTTAGGATAGAGCGAGAGCGTCTCCGGCCAGGTCTTTGTCGAAGCAAGGGCCCCCGTAAGCTGTCTGAGGTGGTAACCAGCGCGGGGAAGTCTTCGGTGCTCGAGCTCCAGTGATTCTCTCGGGCGCGAGCGTTGTCAAGTTGCTGTCTTCTTACTTGGTAAGGAGGCGGGTTGTTACGGAGTTTCT
The DNA here is from genome assembly GCF_023375885.2 of Dermacentor andersoni. Lineage (NCBI taxonomy): Eukaryota > Metazoa > Arthropoda > Arachnida > Ixodida > Ixodidae > Dermacentor > Dermacentor andersoni. The sequence goes on along the minus strand of NC_092818.1, from coordinate 42,582,151 downwards.
TCTTGCATACCTTGCCTGCCGTTTCGTGGTCTCCGCCACAAATTTTGCACTTCGGGTGACAATCGTGTTCTTCCGTGACCCCATCGCGCCCGCATGTGTAGCAGAAGTTGGCTCTCGGCTGAGGACAGATATCCTGTCGGTGTCCGATGGCGCCGCAGGTTCTGCAGTATTGGACGGATTTTCGGTAGGGCTTGCATCTGTAGTCACCGCTCTGGTACGTTACGTAATAAGGGACGTGCTGTCCGTAGAAGGTGATAACCGCAGCTGTTGAAGATCCTAGCATGCGCGCACCGAGAACCGTGTATCTTGAGTCCACTCGAAGGCCGGCAACAATCTCCGCGGGACTTGTACCCGGTTCGAGGCCGTATATCACTCCGCGGCACACATCGTCTGGGTGTCGAATGGGTGGGTGGCACACATCGGTGGCACAATTGGTGGCACACATCGTCTGGGTGTCGCTCGTTCAGTACTTGCCGTGCTCGCGATGATCACATTCTCTAGTTTCTGCACTTGTACTCGGACATTATCGTGAAAGTCTTGGTGGGCCAAACCACTGGATCTTCCGATGACATGTGCCACTGCGATGATTGTGTGCTTCGAGAGGTCAAGACCTGCTTGAGGGCAGAAGACGATTTTGAAGTCGTCAGTAGGGAGGGGCACATCTTCAGAATGCGTTGACGTTGCGGCAGTGGTTGTGCTTGATGTTTGGGGTCTGGTTTCAGGACTTCAGTGGCTCTTTCCTCGGTGGATTTATTGTCTTCTTTTGCTGATCTGCCTTTACGAACAACTTGTAGCCACTCGATGTGGGCTTTATCCGTCGTTTTGCCGCTATTCGCGTCGTATATCCACTGTGGTATGGTATCTGAGTTAGCCCCGGTCACCTCCATTCGCGCCGTTGTCGGCTCTTCTTGTAAAGCGTTCGCCATCTTTGTTTCCAGAAAAGCGGGCGCGCTGTGCCTCAGATGCTGGTTCTGCGTGATTCACTCCTACTGCAAGAGCGCCGTGCGCGTGCACCGCGGGCATGCAGGCGCGAGCCGCTGGTCTCCCGCTCGTGCCACGGGTGTCTCGGCGTTAGGGTTATCTTGGAGCGCACGGTCACAGAATGTTCAGGGTTCGGTTATTCGAGTAAACGTCTACTCACTGCGTCGTGGCTGGTGTCAAACGATGCCTTGCAACTTCAGGAATCCGAGGTTACCAAATTCGCCGAGTTTCGAAGCAATGTTCTACACAAAATAGCGAGAAATGCAGGAGCCTATGTGAGGTACGACTGTGCTCCTCAGCCCCCTGGCGGTTTTTTCGGCATGATTTGTGTTGGGAAAATTATGCAACGCAAGAAAGATAATCGTTTAGCGTGGTACTTCTCAAACCAGGAAATAGAAAAAAAAACGCTCAGTCGTTTGCACGCTTGACTCCGGAATGCACATAGCTTCGCTGCCATGGTTTCCAATTCCTGCGGAATCGGCTCTGAAAAAGTTTAAACTTTTTTAGGACTGTGGCTACAACAAAAGTGGACATTATGAGGTGGCCTAACGACGGATAAACTTGTCGTTGGGTCGTCCAGGATGACAATAGTCGTCAGCAGCGTAACCAAACGTACGGGCGGTCAAGACAAACCCAATTTTGAGCAATGAAACTCACATATTGTAGTTGGCTCTGTCTTTAAGCATAGCGAGGATAGCGCGAAAAAAGATAGGGCTTTTTCGTGTAGCTGAAATTGGTGTGGTGCTGAAAGAACTTGTGTGAATCTCATTGCCCGGGCAACGCACCATTCTCGAGTTCGGGAATTTCCATTCGCGAGCGCCTGGGAATTTCTTAATTTCATCACTCCCCCTAGTCTTCTGCCATCCTCGACTGCGCTTCCCTTCTATTGGCACCCATTCTCTAACCCTGATGGTCCACCGGTTATCTAACCTACACATTACCAGACCTGCCCAGCTCCATTTCTTTCTCTTAATGTCAATTAGAATATCGGCTATCCCTGTTTGCTCTCTTAACATTACGCCGAACATGCTTCGTTCCATCGCTCTGTGCGTGGTCCTTAACTTATTTTCGAGCTTCTTTGTCAGTCACCTTCCTACGGCCACAGGGACGCTCCCGCTACTCACAACGAGATTATTAAATTCTTCTACATGTCTAGAAGGGTCTTTCCACACCCTCACCCCAAGCTGAATAGGGGGCAAGCCGTTTCGCTTAGGCTTCTGCAGACCAGTACGTATCCGTGTCTGTCCGTTCTTCACGAGGCTTACCCGGACGTGTATCGCGACGACGCCTGCCCCTCCTGCGGGCAGACCTCCACTCTAGCGCACATGCTGTGGGAGTGCGGGTCGACATAACCCAAGTTCATCAAGGAGGAGTGCGACTCCCTTCTGCGTAGCCCCGCTCTAGAAAAGCAAATCCTGGCTGTCAGGCGTGCCCGCGACCGGGCCGCTGGGCTAGACCTGCCGGTCCCGACGTGGGACTAGCCAGGTGCGCGACGAGTTCGCGTCCTCGCCGGACCTGCAATAAAAGTTTCTTCACTGACTCACTCACTTTGTCAGTCTGCAAGTTTCTGCCCCATAAGTCAGCTCTGGTACAATGCATTGTTTGTACACCTTTCTTTTTAATTATAATGGTCAGCTTACAGTTAGGATATGACAATGTCTGCCGAAGGCGCTCCAACCCATTTTCATTCTTATGTAAATTTGCTTCTCATGATCAGGGCCCCCTGTGAGTAAGGTTCCTATTACACGAGGGAAAAGAACTTCAGTTCGTGAAAAGTGGTGTAGTCGGCCAGAGTAGTTTTGCCTACCGCCAGGGGGAGAGCATAAAAAAATATAAAATAGAAAATAAAGAGAGATAGAGAGAGAGAGCATATTCCACTCCCAGAGTAAAATAATTACCTGCACGTCGGACGTGCAAACATATGGTGTGGTGTTGTAAACCGCGTCAGCGTTTCTAGGTTGTACAGAATTTGAAAAAATCACCTGTTGCAAGTACCATATATCTAGTTTTTCACTTGGATCGTTGAACAGGGCAGACCTTACTTGCACGAAAAATCGAACCACGTATTCAACTAATGAACAGAAGTTCACTAGTTAACTACCCAATTACTTACAGCACTGCACATACTGCAATTTACGAATTTTAGCCGTTGAGATTGTCAGGCACATTTATTTCGAATACATTTCCAGAATCACACCACATTGCAGAAATGCGCCGTGAAACTTACTGCACAAATGCACTGTTCGTGCGCATTCCTTTCTATCAAAACGTTTCTTTATACATTGAGGCACAAAACTAACTGCAACGCCCATGCACTTCGTCTAACAATTTGGCAAATATCTCAAAACTGGCGTAATCCTGGAAATTCACTTCAAGTGAATGCGTCTTGCAAAATCACAGTCTACGATTCGTAAATTACAATATGTCTCGCAGAGTAATTAATCAGGAGGTTAAATAGTTAATTTTTGCTAATTAGTTGAATATGTGTTTTTGTTTCAAGTGCTAGTAATGTCCGCCTTTTCGAATAATCCAGCTAAAAGACAAGAAATATGCTATCTACCGCAGGTATCTTTCATAATTCCGTGAAACGGAAAAGTGATCGCCCTGTATACGCTAACTCACGTAGATCCCTGTAAAATTGTGTTGGGGATCTAAACAGAATAAATTTATAGTGCCTAACAGATCGCTGTTGTTCACTGACATTTATTCTGCTCGATTATCAACCTTGAAATGGCGGCTTAGGCAACTTGTAGGCATTGTTGTGGGCGTGAAAACTTCCACCCATGTGCAGGCCTGATAGAAGACAAACAGAAGCTTCAATTCATTGTAGATACGCTCTCAGATGGCGCAAAATATGCAAAACAAATATTTTTGCTGGCGCACTCCCCTTCAAGGTAAATTCATCAGAAACTTTCTCCGGCTGCCATGCAGTTCGTAGCCTGCGTAAGCACACCACATTTTACACTTCTGTGAATATTGGAAATTTTTAATGGATGATTATGAAACGGTGCACATCAATTTGATACTCGATTCGAGGGCGTTACAGAGTGGGTGTTACAGAACGTTTCTAGGATACTTTGCATAATATTCAAAGTGTTTCCGAAGGACAAGTGGTGAAGGTGACAAGCTGGAAAGCAGAATTTAAAATGGCACATAGTGACCGTTTGCGCCCGTACAAGCGTAGCATAAATATGCATACAGTATCCTGTACCCAGAAAGATTGTGAAGGTTCTAACTTCGGCCAGCTAACACATATTCTAAGGGACGATGGTTTAACCGCTAATCTTTTTCTGAGGAGCCGAACCGAAACGTTGAGTCGAGCCGGGTTGTCTCGTTTTGGCAAGTGCTCTTTCAGACAACGTAATGAGCAGGTGAAGGCATTTTAACTCTTTGTTTTTGTCACTTTTTGTCTCCGCCTTCGCAATGTTGGTCATTCTTTGTCTTTTCGATGTCGCTGCTGAAATAGGCCCATGGATTTCTGTCCAGGGTCAGTGCAACTCGCTTAATTTTATTGCTATTTTTGAGTTTTCACTCTTAAGAAAACTAAGCTCATGGTGTTGCGAATGCTCTGTGCCGGACAGCGAGCAGCCGGCAAAGCCCTGTTTATTAGAGCGAGATGTAAGGAAAAAAATCTATGAAGTCCTAGCAACTGCAGGAGGAAGCTAGCTTGTAATATCAATGACGCGATAAATGCAAACATTCAACCAACAGTGATATAATACGTGCATTATAAAATGTCAACCTCTGCTGGACCCTGCATGACGACGTGCTTTTTTCAGGAGATTAAGTTCGTCATAGACGCAGCGACGCATGATGCTTATGAAAATTCCTTGCAGATGAAATAATTTACAATAAACGCTCTCTTTTTGATGATGTAGAAAAAGCGACATGCTTAAATAGTTACTTCCAATCAGTTTACCTGTCTTAATCAGTATGCAGCCCACAATCGTCACATAGCAACACCCCTCTTATGCAACCAATCTAAATTACCGTGAACGCCTCGGAATCTTGATGAAAATAAGGCTACGGGCCCCGAGCTATTTCTTCAAGTATTTTTAAAAGGTGTGCTCGCCCTCGTTTAAATTTACCGTTATCTAATCTCTGGGAAGTCGTTATCTTTCCAGTCGTTACGGGACTGGAAAGTAGCAAATGCAGTCCCAGTTCATAAAGGAGATTGAAGAGAAGACGTTACCAATTATACAACTATTCCGCTTACATCCATTTCATATAGGGATATAGAGCACATGTTATACAAGGTTACAATCAAACATCTAATTGAGTACGTACTGCTACGATCGGTCAGCATGGTTTTTCTAGGGTGTTTTCATGAACAACACAAGTTCTTGAGTTCTATAACGACCTAGCGTGTGCAATTTCTTTGGGTGGGCAAATAGGTTGAATTTTTTTAGACATACGCAAAGCATTTGACACCGTTTCCAATTCTCTGCTACTTGAAAAACTTCGTATGATTAATATAGATTCAAGTGTTTTTATTTGGATTGCAAACTACTTGTGAGAACAAAGTCAATGTGTTCTCTTGAACGGCATCAAGGGCGCTATAACCGAAAGCTATTCCAAACTTTTCTATTCCAATTTTGCAATCAGCCCTCCGCGATTGGCCAAAACATTTTTCGACCACCCGCACTTCGCCTGTCTGTCACGCAACGTCACGAAAACCACGGTAGCTCCCCATCTGATGTTACATGTACACACTGATTATGAATGATTCGAGCAAACAAAAGAAAAATAGTTATTTTTGATTCGACACCTTTGCTCATTAGCCCTCGGCTATCGGTCAAACGTTTTCGGGTTGCACCCACCTCACCTACCTGTCACGCGGCGTCACAGCACCGCGAAAACTCATCGCGTCAAAGTGACGTGTACGCGTTAAAAATGCGTTAATATGCCGCAGGAAACTGAATTTTTTTCTGAATAGCTGCAGGCTGCCGCGTTCCGCAAGGAATAAAAGATGGCTGCCCCCGATCGCTCAGGCACTGGCTACTCGCACCTGCAGGGAAAGCAGGGGTTATTTGCGTATAGTAAAACTTTTTGCGTGGCCGTGTAACGTGTTCAAGCACTTTCGGCGCGTTTACGACCTCGTTCTGGCAAGTCGTCTTCGCTGGGGATCCGTTTTAGCGTCATTCTTATGCTTCCATTGCATGCCGCCGCGATGTTCGACCAGCCATCACAAGCTAAGTAAGAGAAAGTGGACCAATAGGACACGCTGGTACCGCCCTCTTCATCCGGTTACCGATTTTCAGTGCACTGGCTGGGTTCCATCGAATTCCTCTCCACTTGAGAGTGCTCCTCGCCTGTTGTCAGCCAATTAGATAGGACAAGCCACTCAGTGTAAGCAATGTTATTCGTTCTTGAAGCAAACAAAATTGGCCTCCTGTAAACGAAGAGAGCATTTGATTGGTCTGTGCAGACGACCCTACGGCTCGCCGCCCTATGCTTGCGTCAACGGTTACACAAATTTGACGTCAGGAGGCTGGAATAAAAACATATTGGGATAGTTTTACGATATAGGGCCCCAAGTCAGATTATGTAAAGGTCACATCAGGCGGCCCGCAGGAGTCTGTTGTGGGGCCTCTTCTGGTTCTTGTTTATATGGTTGACATTTACTTAGGTTCTAACATGCGGCTTTTGGCGGATGACTGTATTATATAAAGAAAAACTAAGAATGAACATCATGTCCTAGAAGTACAAACTGATCTTGAACCTACTTGTGGATGGTGTTCAATGTAGAAAATGACTCTGAAGACGAATAACCATGTCAGAATGTGTTTTACTCGGAAAAAGATATTGAAGTTACCATACAATGAACAATACTTTACGTAAGTTAATCACGATTAAATATTTAGGTATGCTGCTGTCGGACGGCTGCTCTTGGAATCTACATGTGGACTATGTGGTTGCCAAAGTCACAGCAGCATTGAATTATATTCAAAGAAATTTTAAATCTGCTAATTCCAACCTCAGAAGCACGGTGTACTTAACATGTATAAGAGCTATCTTGGTATATGCCTGTATCCTTTGGGACTTGTCTCAAAGATGCCTGATCAATAAACTAGAGAACGTTCAGAACAAACAAGGTAGCCACGTCCGTCTTGGGAAGGTACGGTAGGAAGTATAGTTGCACTGAACTGAAAAAGAAATTGTAGAATTAGGAATTATTTTCGTCTCGCTGACAAAAAAATCTGTTAAAGCTTTTGTACCCAGTATTTAATAACAAAAATCAAAGTGATAGCGAAAGTTGCTTGAATCAGCCAAATAATGTCTGGACAGACTGACAAGTACAAAATTAGGGAATACCAGGCCACGATGAATTTGTATGCAAATTCTTTTTTTTAAACTATCGCCCGGTCGAGTTGACTGACGTCTAAGCGAGTGTGCAGCGGGAGTAACGATGTACCTTTTTCAAGCATGTAACACCCTGCTTTAACGCTTTCGGACTAAGCTGCGATATGAATGAATAAACAGTAAAAGAATTATCATTTTGCGATTCGATCTCTGGGGTATGGAACGCCGTGAAGGTGCCCACAACTCGCCTTCGGGACTCCCTGAATCTGGCATTGTGGATGATTGTCCTTAGATGAGCCAGTGCTTTCATAGTTTCCGGCAATACGTCAAACGATAATTTTTGACAACGTGGAAGGAAGACGACGCATTCTTGAACTACTAATCGATCTGTTTTATATTCATAGGTTATATATGGAAACTCATGATATATATATATATATATATATGTGTGTGTATATATATATATATATATATATATATATATATATATATATATATACACATATATATATATATATATATATATATATATATATATATATATATATATATATATATATGTAAAAGACGAAAGGCAGAGAGCTTAACCAAATGAACTTCAAATCGGTTACCTTGGGCTGGATTCGTGCTAAATGCAGAAGAGATCTGAGGAAAACAAGAGAAGATACGAAACAGGAAAGGTTTGGGATTTTACTTGCCAGAACAACAATCTGATTATGAGGCACACCGTGCAAGGGCAGGGGAGCTGCGGATCATTTTTTACCACCTGAGGTTCTTTAAGGCGCACAATATGCATTGTGCATCCGCATTTTGCATTCTGCCCCTAGTCGCTACGCGGCCACCACTCTCACTTCAACACCACCACAACACGTCACTTCGAGCTAAGCAGCCAAACGCAATAGCCACTTGGCTACAGCGGCAGGAAAAAAAAAATCACCGACAATTACAATACTCCCTAATGCATAATTTTAGCGCAGATCTATAGTGTTTTCATTTCGTGATGTATTAGCTCCCGCGGACAATCTGTCTCATGCGGCACGTTGTAAAGAGAGCAAAGAGTGGCGCGACTGCCTTGCGAATCGACAAATCGCCAGAGGCAGCGCGTGGGTGAGGCGACGACGCGATTCGCAGCAGCCACCCTCAAACAGACCTCCACTCATGCAGCGTTTTGTTTCTATATAAGGTATCGGTTGACGCGCTCGCCGCATGCCATCGGTGAGCAAACGACGGGACGCAACTCTGGCACCATCACGTAGCGGTCGTCACCAAAGAGCAGGTCTTAGGCGACACTACGTTTTCCTGCTCACCCTTTCGCCATACTTTCCTACTCCGCTTTCCTCCTCACGCTCTCTTCCCTATCGCCGTCTTTCATCACCCGCTGCTCTCCGCGTTCGCTCTTTCATCCTTCGCCGTGCTCGTTCGCTCAGGCTCGGTTACGCTGACGAAGGCCGAGGCACACCGACAGTAAACGCAGGAACGGGCGCCTAAGTGTTGCGCTCTAAAAGGTTTTGTCAGCACAAATACAGTGAATATTTCTGATTGTCGGTGTAGTGTGCCAATCATTCGCGATGTGTACAAAGATTTGGCAGAATCCATTGCACAATGACTGCCGAAGCTAATGCGTTGAGAATTGAATTCTTATAGTGACACAACGTAATGCCAACTGTCGAATGGAGCTATCTATGAGACATGCTCTGCCGTGAGATCCCACTTTCGCGCTTTGGATGGATGAATGTTATAAGCCTCCCCTTTGGAACGGAGCAGTGGGCCGAGCCACCAAGCTCTTGCCATTGTACTAACAGTGATATAATACCAACCTTGCCTAGTGTCCTACCTAGTCTAAAGAAGAAGAAAAAGAGAAAAAGAAAAGAAACACGATGTATTCTCATAATGAAATATTCTGACCCCCTATTGAAAAGTTTCTTTATGTACGTCTCCGCTTTTTGTCGCCTCCCTACATTTCTTCCGCCAATCTTCCAATCGCCTCTTACTAATCTCTATTGAGGGCATGGGCGCTATAACGTAAAACTATTCCAAACTTTTCTATTCCAATTCTACTATCAGCCCTCCACGATTGGTCAAAAATCTTTTTCGACCACCCCCACTTCACCTGTCTGTCACGCGACGTCACAAAAACCGCGATATCTCCCCATCTGATATGATGTGTACACACTGATTATGCATGATTTGACAGAAAAAAGAAAAACAGTTATTTTTTATTCGACCCCTTTTCGTCATTAGCCCTCGGCTATTGGTAAAAAGGTATCGGGCTGCACCCACTTCACCTGCCTGTCACGCGACGTCACAAAACCGCAAGAACTCATCGCGTCAATGTGACGTGTAGCCGATAAAGATGCATTAATATGCCGAACAAAACTGAATTTTCTTCGGAATAGCCGTAGGCTGCCCCGTTCCGAAGGGAATAGAAGATGGCTGCCGCCGATCGCTCAGACGCTGGCTACTCGCACCTGCCGGAGAGCATGAGTGTATTTGCGTAGAATAAAACTTCTTGTGTGGCCGTGTAGCGTTTTCGAGCACTTTCGGCACGTTTACCCCCTCATTCAGCCAACTCGTCTTTGCTGAGGGTCCGCTTTAGCGTCATTCTTGAGCTTCCGTTGCACGCCGCCGCAATTTTCGACCAGCCACCGCAACCTAAGTAAGGGAAAGCCGACCAATCGTAGACGCCGGCACCACCCTCTTCATCTGGTTATCGACTTTCAGTGCAGTGGCTCGGCCCCATCGAATCCCTCTCCACTTGAGCCTTCTCCTCGCCTCTTGTCAGCCAATTAGATACGACAAACCGCTCAGTGTAGGCAATCTTATTCGTTTTTCAAGCAAGCAAAAGTGACCTCCTATGAACGAGGAGAGCGTTTGATTGCTCTGTTCAGACAACCCTGCGGGTGACCGCCCGGTGCTTGCGTTGGCGGTTACGCAAATTTGACGTCAGGATATTGGAATAGAAACATATTGGAATAGTTTTACGTTATAGGGCCCCATGTTTACTTTCCCCCTACTCTCGCTTAACCCAAGGACTTCAAGGAGGCCAGGGGTGACTAAATCCACGGCTTGGCAGATATCTTCACATTCTAATAAAACATGCTCCATCGTTTCCGTAACTTCAGCACAGCAGCAACACGCTTCTTCTTCCTTCTGATATATCGCTTTATAGGTGCGTGCTCTAAGGCGCCCTGGGACCGCATAATGTCAAACTATTCAAACCTGTTTTTATTCGAATCTACTGACGTCAAACTTACGTAAGCACCGAGGCAAGCATCGGGCGGTAACCCGAAGCGTTGTTTGAAGAGTCCAATAAAATGCACTTCTCGTTTATAGGATGTGACGTTCTTTTCCTTTTCAAATGATTAGCATTGCCTACATTGCGCAGTTTTTCGTATCTAATTGGCTCAGAAGAAGCGAGGAGCACGCTCAAATTAATTGAGTTTCAACGGGGCCGAACCAGCGCAGTGAAAGTAGATAGCCGGATGAGGAGGGTGATACCGGCGTCTGCGATTGGTACGGTTCCCCTAACTAAGCTTGCGGTGGCTGGTCGAAAATCGCGGCGGCGTGCAACGGAAGGTCGAAATTGACGTTGAAACGTATCCTCAACAAAGTAGAGATTAAAGAGCTATGTCGTATACGGGCCAAAAGATCCCGACAACGTTACACTGCCACACAAAATCTCATATTATACGCAAATAAATCTATACTCCCCGGCAGCTCCGAGCAGCCAGTGCCACAGCGAACGCCGGGAAGTCATCATCTATTATTCTTGTAACGGGGATGTGCCCAGTCATCCCGATAAACTTTATTCTTGTTCGGCATATTAATGCGTCTTTGACGCGTACGTCACTTTTGCGTGTTGAGTTTTCGTGGTTTTGTGGCATCGCCTGACAGACAGTACACTGAGGGCTTTCTAGGCATTATTTCTCAGTATCATTTACGTAACTCCGTCAGACCCAGACGATAAAGTACCCAGCTCAGCTTCCAGTTTCGCCCGTAGAAAACATTAGGCCAGTATTCACAAAACGTTCTTATGCTAAAAGCGTTCGTGCCAGCCAGTAGTGACGCAGGCCATATTAGCGAATGCGATAAGCCAATGAAAAACAGAACTTACGAACGAAAAGCTTAGATAATTCCGCCCCAGATCCGTGCGAGAGTCTCGAAATGTCCGATCATCACAAGGCGTTGACGTGGGAAGTGATGGCCAGCCGGCAGTACTCAGCAGCCAGAAGCGCGCAAGAAAGGGGTGCTGACGTCAGGTATAGTAACACTTGTCTAATCTGCCTGTGAAGATATTTTATTCCTTTCGTTGATATACCGGTTGCCGCATGAATTCGATGCCCTTACCCACCAACATCAGGTGCTATTTCTACTTCATTATTACTAGGGGATTCCTCTAAGCAAATTTTTCAACTTCAAATGCAGCAACATTTTACCTCTAGTCCATGAAGCGCTGCAACAAAGGCGCATTTGGGGAACCCCTTGGCTGAAGTTACACATGCCTGCGCCAAAGGAGAGGAAGCTGAAAAAAAAAAAAAAATGGTTCGCAACGCGTTCTAGCGCCCCGATTCGCTTCAGCTATGAGCGTCCGCAGGGCCTCATCCGTAAAAACGCAGCTGCTCGATAGCACGCTCATCTGGCCCCATGAGACAGGGCATCGTGGTGCGGTTATTATGTTATAGAGAGATGGAAGAATAATTACCGCTAGGGGAACCCGCGCAGAAGCAGGCCCGCGCGCAGATGCTCCTTGCAAGGGGACATTCTGTATATACTGGATCTCTTGCCAGTATGTGTTCATTCCCTTTCATTAGGGCTACAGTCTCAACGCCGGACCTTTATTTGGCGTTATATTTTTGCCAATGTGTATTTCCTGTGTAATTTGTTCCTTCGATCATTTATTGCATCATCATCATGAATATACTATTATTATTATTATTATTATTATTATTATTATTATTATTATTATTATCTAGCTTGCTACTATCAGAATATAGTAGCAAGCTGCCTGTGGAGGCTGGTGTACCACAGGGATCCATTCTATCTCCACTACTCTTTAATATATTTACAAGTGACCTGAGCTTAATAACCTCTAAGTGTTTAATATTTCAGTATGCGGACGACACCGTTTTGCTCACGAGACATATAAACTACGAGACAGCAGTTAATGTTTTGCATCAAAACGTAAATCGCGTAATGAAATCGTTCACTGAGAACGGAATTTCAGTGAACATACAGAAAACCAAAATAATATGTTTTAGTAGTCCGTTAAAGACAGCCCTTATAGGCACACAAGCATTTTTACATGATCATCGTTCTCTCTCGTATCGTTGCCAACCCGTTGAATATGTAAATTCGTACAAATATCTCGGCGTGGTTTTCGATCGCAGTTTATCATGGCATGACCACTTGGCTTACGTTTCTGCCGGAATGTTTCATGGCTACTCTTTAATATCGGATCTTTGACTGCAATGTATGTGAAGAAAAGTATAATTTATGCACTTGAGTATGGTGTTCTTAGATATGGAATCACATTATTTGCGTCATGTCCTTCCCGTTGGCATTGCGGAATTGACAGCATCTTAAAAAAACATGTTAAAGAGCATTGCGTATAATTGTCATATCCCATCCGGGGGGGACATTTTCCGATTCTTACGCCTTCCTTCATTTCATTCTCTCTACGTAGAGAAGGTTGTTCATCGCCACTTTTGGAATTCAGACTTTTTAATTAGATATGCTGCTAACCGGAAATTCCGAAAGACCATTCGATATTATGTACCGCGGAGCTTAACAAAGTATGGAAAGGCAAGGCGGTGTGCTTGTGTGCCTGACATTTTTAATGGCTTACCAAAAGAACTTTTTGCTGTAACCTCTATGCGGAACCTAAAAAAGCATTTGAGAACATTGTGTTGATTGTTGAATTCTTTTACGGTTGTACTTAGAAGTATGAGGGTATATATATCTTTAGTTTTGTTTCCTTGGAGTTGGCACTGCTGTCCTTGGTACTGGTTTCGTGATTGCTTTGTTTTTCTATTTTTTTCAGCTGATCCTATTTGTTCCTTTCAATAAATGTTCCGTTTGTTGCCATTTTGTTACCTCTGCCGTAAACTGCCGGGCCCAGTCCTTCAAGCCTCCTGTTGGCTTTGACGGGCCTGAGCCTCTCTGTATCCTCTACAAAGTGGCAATAATAATAATTATAATAATAATAATAATAATAATAATAATAATAATAATAATAATAATAATAATAATAATAATAATAATAATAATATTAATAATAATAATAATATATTATTATTATTATTATTATTATTATTATTATTATTATTATTATTATTATTATTATTATTATTATTATTACATTTCTCTAGGCTGCATTCTTACACAAGCATATCTTGTTTTCGTTTAATCTGTTGGAACTGTAGCTATGCGGACAGACTTCTGTAGATGTACACTACATTGCCTGCTCTTTGTTTTAGCTCAGCGCACCTATGCCTTGTTTTTATTTGCTCTTAAGGTACATACTTGACCATATAGCTCCGTTTTGTTTGGGTAGCTTATCGCGTTCTGAGCACTTCACACGGAATGTAAGTGGGTTCAATGAGTGCCAGAAATGGAGCCAATAGGGAAAAAAAAAAGAAAAAGAACCAGAAAGTTTGAAAGGCTTCAATGTAAGGCAGCTGCGCCCATTTAACGCAACCTCCCCCTCCTTCCTTTGTTAAGGGCAGTGCGCTTAAGGCACTGCTGAGTTTTTTTTTTCTTTTTCTTTTGTCCAAACCATTCATAGAAGAAATATAGCTACAACACAAATCTCAATAGAAAGTGCTTTCGTAAACCTAGATATTTCATTGGTGCATAATTGGAGAAAAAGCAAATTTCAGCGTGCTCTAAAATGCATTTGCTGTGCCGTGCTGCAATGAAGCATGTCCAGGACACCCTCCCATTCACTCTTTTCCGGTAAACTTTTATTAGCAATGTGAAAATTTCTTTACGCGCCGTAGAGAATAAGTTATACTGGAATCAATGTACGGTATGAGATTACTTCATATTCGGGGATTTAAAGAAAACCTACGCAATAGAGAATAGGGTAGCTGTTAGCCGGACTAATAATTAGCCCTACACAAGATGGCGCGTCTTTCCGTTTAGGGTAAGCGTCCTCATAGCAAGGCTGTAGGCTCTGCGCGCTAATCACAATAGGTGGTTTAAAGGCAGCTAAACAGATAGCGGCCATATTAGGTGTTGTTCCAGTTATGATAAAGCAGACTGAAAAGGCGGCGTCGCGGAGGCAGCATCGAAAGGAAAACAATGCAAGCTACTTTGCTGTTTAAACAAGATCGAGGCTGAGCAGAAGGCTTGAACACTCAACGGGAAAGGCGTATGCTCATAGGATAACGCAGTGACGCTTTCTTACACGTTGAATGTAAGCACGTTGCCCGTCTAAGAGGTTCTCAGACGGAAGATGTCAAAATACAACAATATTATGTACTTTCTTCGCCTTTGCTTGCGTACGCCAGGTGACGTCATGTCGCAGCTGTCTTTCAGGCGGCTTCAGGTGCGTTCTACGGCGTCAACTCGAAACTGTCTTTTTAGCCATCAACGTGCGCAGTCCACAATGCTGGCAAGAATTAGAGCAAACCCTGGGTGATATTTTGGACACCGACCATCTGAATCTGGACCAACGGAGCGACAACTGGTTACACATACTGTCCATTGATATCGCATGCCCAGCCGCGCTTTCGTATCGATTCCAGCCGGCGGCTCTTCCAGGGGCTGGCAGTCACGCGGACCGTTATGTCCCGCGTTTAGGTTAAGTTTGATGGCGGCAGCACGTTCCATAGCTGTTGTTTGTACATGTGAAGAGAAATCGCATGCTGCAGTTGCTAGCTGTCGTTCAAAAACTGTAAAATGCGTGAGGTGAAATTTAAATCAGCTTAATCTCCTGTTCTTTTTTTAATCTACTTGAATAATGGTGACTGCGCAGCTTTCAATTCTTGTTTTTAATTTATTTATTTATAATGAATCAATAACTAGCGCTTAGGTAAGGGGTCTCCTTTTATTTGTCTAAACGCATTTATTCGCAAGCAGCAATAAATTGAAATTTGAATCATACATAATCATATCACTGCATTTTCGGAATGTCGCTCCAATGAGTTCAAGTAAGGTAATTATTCAATAGCATTTTTGCTGCCTAATGTGCTTTGCGAAATGTGCGTGAAACATAGGAAAGACAAAAATATGCTATAAAGAGACGCTGACAAACCAAGGCCGAAGAAATACATGCTAAATCAACGCGCTGAAAAAAATGCACATAGAAGGGCTCAGAAGTAGAACTGCATGTAAATAAATTATTAGAAATCATAAAATTTTATTTGTATCTCATTTATTTACTTTTTCTGGCATGGTTGGTTAGGTTAGGTTAGGTTAGTAAGCTGTGGTGCTTAAGTATGTCAGTGAAATTTTTATTACATGTTATACAAGTGCCCGTTTCTTGGTCCAAAATGGTCCATTTTAGGACGCTTCAAATACCCTTTCATATGGCTCAGCTATGCCAACTAAGGATGACCTATAGTAATACGCCAAGTAACAATTACTTGCATATATGAAGGTGAGATCCACCAAATTACCTGTCTTGATTAGCTCATGCCGAGTGTCATGCTCTGTTGCTAGCGATGTGGCCATCTCTACGAGCCATAGCACAATTTACACTCAAGGTCTTATAAACGAATGAGCTTGTAGCGGCCAGATCAATATAACTACACAGTAGGAAAGAGAAAGAAGTGCACGGAGTTTAGACAAGCACTGACATAATGTTCTCGTGTTTTTCTTAAATTTCTTGAGTTAGATAGAGGTAGGGGACGCCTAACCAAAGAAAAGAAATATTTTTCTACAACTTTTCTGCGGCGACTTTCTGTTCAGTTTGCCAGAAGTTATATGTGTATCGACGTCATGACTCATAAAGTGCTCACGTAGGAGGATGATATCGTGACGTTTCGGTAGTTGTTCTAGCTCGCTCTGCATACCACCGCTCAATACTACATTGCGTGTTGGTATACGTTTAGTCCTACAATGAGTAGCAGCATAACGGACAACTGAGCACGGTGGAGCTGCTACGAGAATCTTGCGATGATCCGCTCTTACGTGATAATTATAGTAGCTTGTTGAGCGTTTTGTTGCGTGGCACTACGTGTAGCAGACAGGAAGGAAACGAGAAATAAACTGTAAGAAAGACAGGCAAAGGTATAACTGCATGTACTGGAAAGAAGGATGATGGGTGTAACGTTAAGGGATAAGAAAAGAGCAGATTGGGTGAGAGAACAAACGCGAGTTAATTACATATTAGTTGAAATCAAGAAAAAGAAATGGGCATGGGCAGGACAAGTAATGAGGAGGAAAGATAAGCGGTGGTCATTAAGGGTTACGGACTGGATTCCAAGGGAAGGGAAGCGTAGCAGGGGGCGGCAGTAAGTTAGGTGGACAACATGGCCACAATTAGTACATGACCGAGGTAGTTGGAGAAGTATGGGAGAGGCTTTTGCCCTGCAGTGGGCGTAACCAGGTTCATGATGATGATGATGCTTCAATGAGAAATGACTTGTAACATTCCACGACAAGTGTGCACAGAACCAAAGCACGACCTCTGTATTCTCCCTCTTTTTTTACCCCTCGTTCCCACCAGATCTGTCCTTTGTCATCTCGGCCCACTACACTTTCCCCGGCTTTGTCTCATCCATGCGCTGTAAAAAAGGGATGACTTCGGCAATGGCTGCTATTTCCATCACACCGTTTTCCGTCATGTAGCCAATAGTCTTGAGTACCCCCTCTTTTGTAGCCAATTTTGCCACATTAAACAGACCCACAAGTTTTGTGTCAGGACCGCCATATCCTTTCCGCACCAGAGCCATGTCGGCTAATGCAATTGTGGGAATTTTTGAGCTATGACGCTTGCCGAATGCTCTGTTCGTCGCTTCCCTGTGCTTCCTTTGCTGTTTTGAACTTTGTTTCCTTCAAGTTAAACTTCTCTATTATGCCAAGTATATCGTCCGCAGGCAAATTGGCATGCTCCTTAAAGGCGGCATATTGAGGACTGTATCCCAGAGTGCTCGTATGAGATCTATGATGGTGCGACACAGCTGCTTGTGGACAGCACTTTCACCCTCCTGGGAATCATGCGTACATGTTTATATATGCTTTTATATCTCGGATAACTCGCTCTGCTAGTCCATTGGTTGATAGATGATATGGTGCGGTGAATTTCAGGGTAATGTTTCTGCCTTTTGCCCACCTTGCAAATACCTGGCTCTTGAATGCAGAGCCATTGTCGGATATGACACGTTTCAATCCTTTAAGCTTGTGTCTATTCCAGAAAGATATCGTTACGTGTAGCTGAAGCCCAATGCTATATACAATTTATTTACAGGGAAGATAACGGAAGGCCAAAATGTCGATGCTATATCAAGCCGGCTCAAGTCGCCGTCTTCTTCCTGCTCAGTGCAGCCACACTGTGGCGGCTGTTCCGTAGCATCACCCCCGGCAGTAGAAGCACCGTCCCGGTGCTTAATCTACACATCTGCGGTGAAAGGTGTGTGGTATGGCTTTAGTCTTGCCACGTGAACGATGTCACTTGCAGCCGACGATCACGCTGAGAGGTCGGCGGGGATGACTTCATACGTGACAACGGTCACTTGTCGCACCACACGGTATGGGCCGGTGTAGCGCGACAGCAGCTGTTCGGAAAGGTCCACACGTCGAATGGGTGACCAGAGAAGCACCAGAGAAACCGGAGTAAAGCGCACGTCGCAATGGTGGCAATCATATACGCATCTCTGATGCTCCTGTGAGGCCTCGAGACGGGTGCGGGCGAGCTGGCGTGCGTGGTCGGCGTGTGCGATCGCGTCGCGGGCGTATTCAGTGGCTGAACGTGTGGCCGAGGGCAACAAAGTGTCTAAGGGCAACGCGGGTTCTCGGCCATATAGGCGGTAGAATTGTGAATAGCCGGTGGTGTCGTGACGTGATGAATCATACGCGAACGTCACATATGGTAAGTGAAGTTACCAGTCGTGGTGGTCGGTCGCAACGCACTTTAAAAGCATGTCGGTGATGGTCCGGTTGAGGCGCTCCGTGAGGCCGTTGGTCTGTGGGTGGTAGGAGGTGCTGAACTTGTGCTTTGTCGAGCAGGAGCGGAGGATGTCCTCGACGACTGCCGACAGAAAGCTGCGGCCACGGTCAGTGAGTAATTGGCGCGGAGCACCGTGCACTAAAATAATGCCATAGAGCAGAAAATCAGCAACGTCAGTAGCACAACTTGTCGGGAGAGCTCTGGTGATTTCGTACCGCGTAGCATAATCAGTAGCGACGGTGACCCATTTATTTCCGGAGCCCGAGAGAGGAAACGGTCTAAGCAGGTCTAGAACAACACGGAAAAAGGGTTCCGGTGGAATGGCGATCGGCTGGAGACATCCAGCTGGAGGTGTGCAGGGCTTCTTCCGGCGCTGACAGGGCTCACAAGCGGCAACGTAGCGCTGCACGGAGTGGGCGAGACCTGGCTAGAAGAATCGACGTCGTACATGGTCGTATGTGCGCGAGACGCCCAAGTGTCCAGCCAAGGGAGCGTCGTGAAGTTGATGGAGGACAGTCGAACGCAGGTGCGATGGAATTACGAGCAGAAAGTCAAGGCCGTGTGGATCGAGATTGCGGCGGTATGATGTCCCCTCCTTAAGGACAAACATCCGGAGTGAGGCGTCGCCAGGCGTCGACTCCAGATGGTCGATGAAGGCTCGTAATGAAGGATCGCGTCGTTGCTCGTTGCCGATTTCAAGCAACTGGGACACAGAAAAAACGGAAGCGATGGCGTCCGCATCAGCAGGTTCGTCGACGGGGTAGCGGGACAAACAATCGGCATCCTGGTGCAAGCGTCCCGTCTTATGTACCACGGAGAAGGTATATTCTTGCAGGCGTAACGCCCAGTGAGCGAGTCGTCCCGTGGGGTCCTTAAGCGAGGATAGCCAGGAGAGCGCGTGATGATCAGTGATGACACAGAAGGGGCGTCCGTACAAGTATGGACGAAACTTCGCAACAGCTCACACAAGAGCGAGGCAGTCGCACTCTGTGATTGAATAATTGCGCTGGGCTGGTGATAAAAGTCGGCTGGCATAGGCTATCACGCGATCATGTCCACGCTGGCGTTGTGCTAACACTGCTCCTATGCCGTGACCACTGGCATGAGTTCGAACTTCCGTTGAGGCAGACGGGTCAAAGTGGGCCAGAATTGGAGGCGTGGTAAGGAGAGTAGTGAGCTGCGAAAAAGATGCGGCATGGTCAGGTCCCCAAGAAAATGGGGCGTCTTTCTTCAAGAGGTCGGTAAGGGGACGTGCGATGGTCGCAAAATCCTTCACAAAGCGTCGGAAATAAGAGCACAGCCCTATAAAATTACGAACGTCCTTGGTAGACTTCGGAACAGGAAAGTTCGTAACGGCGCGAATTTTGTCCGGATCAGGTGTCACGCCTCTGGCGTCCACGCGGTGTCCAAGGACGGTGATTTGGCGGCGAGCGAAGTGACATTTTGACGAGTTCAGCTGGAGACCGGCGCGGCGGAACACGTCAAGAATCGCTGAAAGACAGTCTAGATGCGTGTCAAACGTGGGCGAATAAACGATGACGTCATGCAGATAGCAAGAACAGGTGGACCACTTGAACCCCTGAAGCAAAAAGTCCATCATTCGTTCGAAGGTGGCGGGCGCGTTACAGAGGCCGAAAGGCATCACCTTCAACTGATAAAGGCCGTCAGGGGTAACAAATGCCGTCTTCTCTCGGTCCATGTCGTCGACGAATATCTGCCAGTAGCCGGCCCGTAAGTCGATAGAAGAAAAATAGGTGGCACCGTACAGGCAGTCTAGAGCGTCATCAATACGTGGCAGAGGGTACGCGTCCTTTTTTGTGATTTTGTTCAGGTGGCGATAATCTACACAAAAACGCCGCGTTCCATCCTTCATTTTAACAAGTACGACGGGAGAATCCCAGGAACTACAGGAAGGCTCGATAATGTCCTTTGCAAGCATCTTTTTTACTTCCTGTTGGATAACGCCTCGTTCGGACGCAGAAACACGATATGGACGTCGGTGAACAGGGTTCGCATCGCCAGTGTTTATGCGATGGGTCACGACGGACGATTGACCTAAGGGTCGATTGTCAAAGTCAAAAATGTCGCGATGGCCTTCAAGAACGCGGCAAAGAGCTTCAGCTTGAGCAGGTGTAACATTTATTGAAAAGATAGGACAAGCAGGTGTCGTTCTGCTTGTGCGGGAGGCGCCCTTAGTCCAGGGCTCCTGCGGCTCTTGCTGTCTCCCGGGCCCGCCGCACCAGTTGCTGCTGGTTACGAGGGTCCGAACTAGTCAGCACGGCCTCCCACTGTTCGGATGTGGGGTTGGGTATTTGCGGGCCTGCCTTCACGTTGGGGCATGGCCATGTGGTGTGATATAGGGAGGCCTAATCATTACAAAGGGGACATTTGTATGAATATAGTATAGGGTGTATTGCGTGTAGTCTGCTTAAATGGGGGATGTGTTGGTTTGTAGTGGTCGCCATGTTACGGCGTCTTCACGTGAGAGGGTCTTGTGTGGAGGCGGGTATTGTCGTCTGTTCAATCTTTGGTGTTGTAGTATGGCGTTGTATTGTAAAGGTAGGCGCTCCATGGATGCGGCCGTATCCCTCTCTTGTGGCGCCCGGGAGGCATGAGCTCGGGCTACAGCATGCGCACGCTGATTTCCACGGAGGGACTCGTGTCCTAGAGTCCACACTATTTCAACGTCCGGGAATTGGGAGGCTTGTTTGAGGAGTCGGTGGCCGATTGAAGATATTCTGCCTCTCGCATAGCTACAGCAAGCTGCCTGGGAGTCAGTAATAATTGTGACGTATTCGTTGGTCGGTCTAGAGGTGATGGCCAAGGCGATGGCTGTCTCCTCCGCTACGAGGGCGCTGGCAGTGCGGACCGTCATCGAGATCACCTCTTGTAGGTTATAGTCGACAACGCTTGCCGTCATGGCTGCGTTTTGGGGGTACTGCGCGGCATCTGTGAACAGTGCGGTGGGGAGACAGCCATATTTTGTCTGTAGAGCTTTTGCGCGAGCTTGGCGACGATCGGCATGATGTTCCGGGCGCATGCTTCTGGGGATAGGTGCTACCTTGATGTGTTCCCGGAAGTTCGGGGCCAGATGGATTGTTTGTTCGTGGCCTTTGCCGTGTGTGGGGTAGCCTAGGCGCGGTAGGACTGTTCTTCCTGTTGGTGTGAGGGCTAGTCGTTCTCGTTGGCTTGTGAGGTGGGCGTCTATAATTTCTCTTATAGTATTATGGACTCCTAGGGCTTCAAGCTTGAGTGTCGCTGTTCCCGGTGGTAGGCCGAGCGCTTGCTTGTAGGCTTTCCGAAGAAGTACGTCTAATTGATCTAGCTCCTTGGGAGTGAGGGGCAAGTACGGGGCAGCGTAGGCAATGCGGCTGATTATCAGGGCCTGGACGAGCTGTATTATGTCGTCATCTTTCAGTCCGTATTGTTTGGTGGTGATACGGCTAACCATTCGCATGATTTGGAAGGTGGTCTGCTTGATACGTTGGATGGTGTATGCGCCTCCACCGTCCTGTTGTATGTGGAGTCCGAGAATGCGGACGCGGTTTACTGTGGGTATTTCTTTGTCGTCGAGGGTGAGTGTGATGTGGGGTAGTTCATTGAGTTATCTTCGTGATTTCTATTGAACGACTAATAGTTCTGGCTTCTCGGGGGAGCACCGGAGACCACTTGTTTTTGCATATTGCTGGACGACGTCGGTCGCTTGTTGAAGGGCGTCTTGTTTCTCTCCTTCGGAACCAGTGGTGGTCCAGATAGTGATGTCATCGGCGTATATTGCATGCCTGATTGCTGGTATTGCGTTGAGTTTGTCAGGTAATTTCATCATAGCAATATTGAAAAGGGTGGGTGATAGAGCAGCACCTTGTGGGGTTCCTTTGTTGCTAGTAGGTAACGTCGGGGTTCTGAGTGAGCCAATGCCTATTGTGGCCGTGCGGTTGCTTAGAAAGGCACGTATATAATTGTAAGTATTACGACCACAGTTCGTGAGGCTTAGGTTTGTAAGAATGTATGGTGAGCCACATTGTCGAAAGCGCCTTTGAGATCGAGTGCTAAAATCGCTCCGCTGTTGTGCGGTGAGATGTGTTCAAGGACTGGTTCCTTCAGCTGAAGAAGGATGTCGTGGGTAGAAAGGTGGGGCCGGAATCCGAACATTGTTTCGGGAAAGAGGTCACTGGATTCTAGGTAAGGTTGAAGCCGGTTCAGAATGACATGTTCCAGAAGCTTGCCTAGGCATGAAGTCAGTGACATTGGTCTCATATTTTCTAAGCTGGAGAGTTTGCCTGGCTTCGGAATGAGTATGATGTCCGCGTGCTTCCAGTCTGCTGGTAGCGTACCCGCTTCCCAGTGATGATTAAAGAGGTCAGTAAGAGATTGAATGGTGCCATCATCCAGATTGCGCAGGAGCTTGTTATTTATTTTGTCCTTGCCTGGGGTGGTGTTTCGTGTGGGTGCATGGAGTGCTTGTTACACCTCAGTGATACTGATCGGCTTGTCGAGGTCGTAATTGTCACTCCCGCTGTAGGTTGGAGGTTGTCCTTGTGCGGGTTCGAAATCGCCTATGTACCGCGCCCGCAACTCCTCCAGGATTTCGTCATCAGAACCCGGATGGTTGCGGAGGATACGTTGAATTGTTTGCTGGTTAATTGCCTTGCTTTGTGTGGGGTCAAGAAGATGGCGTAGCAGCGACCATGTTTTGGCCGTGCTAAGATTACCCTGCAACTTGTTGCATAGTTGTCGCCAGTTGTGACGGGTGAGCTCTCCAGCATAACAATCCGCAGTTGCCGTGAGTTTCGCTATACGTAGTTTCAATTTACGGTTATGTTTTTGGCGATTCCATCTTCTAACAAGGCCTCGACGTGCTTCCCAGAGGTGAAGAAGGTGCGGGTCTACGGCTGGTATGTCTGTGGTGAGTGTGATCTGTTTTGAATGTCTGGCTACGTCTTGTTGGAGCTCTCGTACCCACTACTCGAGATCCGTAATACCGGTTGAGGAGTCATCCGCTCGCTCTTTGCGAAAAGCTGTCCAATCTGTGAGTGTTGTCTTTTTTATCGGGTGGCGTGCATGCGTAACGTTCAATGTGGTGGCAAGTATGCAGTGGTCACTGCCCAGAGTTTCCTCCGTGTTGTGCCAGGCAGCTTGCTGTATCCCTTTAGTGAGGGTGAGGTCAGGGCATGTATCTCGGGAGACGCTGTTTCGTAGACGTGTGGGGTATGCGGGGTCTGTGAGGATGCTGAGACGGTGCTGCTGTATCGTGTACTGGAGTGCAGTGCCTTTTGATGTGGCTGTCGTGTAGCCCCATGCCTGGTGAGCCGCGTCGAAGTCGCCTACAATCAGCAGACTATTATTTTTGGCTATGCCAATCGCTTTAGTCATCAAGTAGTCGAACTTGGCCTGCTTCTGCTTGGGTGGGCTGTATACATTCAGTATGAAAAGGCTCTTTCGGCCTCGTATGAGTGGCAGGATCTCAATTAGATTATGATCGACATCACTGCCGTCTATTGTGTGTTGTGTGGTTGTGAGCGTTTTAGATGTAAGTGTGGCCACGCGGCTTTCAGGCGTGGTGGTATGTGTGTTATAGCCAGTTTGAGTTGGGTGTGTGCCTGTTTCCTGTAGTGCGATTACGCTTGGTGTCGTTTTGGCGTTACTTCTGTACTGTCTCAGTGACCCTTGCTTGCGTTTGTAGCTGCGACAATTCCATTGCAAGATTATGAGTGGGTTTTCGTTCCTGTGGTTGTTTTTGCTATTCGTCCTGGCTGACGGGTGGATCGGTAGGGTGTCCCTGCTCTACTTCCTGTTGTACTAGTGTTCTAACTTTCTTGCGTCGCTGATCTTTTGCGAGCAGTGTTTCTTCAATAACACTTGCCAGTTGCTGGATACTTTGTTGCATTGCTAGGAGCTGCCGTTGCAGTACATCAACTTTCTCCTCGACTTGTGCGATTTCTGTTGGTTTTGCTGATTCCGCGAGAATCATCGGTTCAGAACGTTCCGAAGATGATGGCATTGAGGGTGGGGTTATTGGTGTGGAATGCTGAGTGGCAGTACGAGTGGCGTATAGTTCTGCAATCTGCGTGCGAAGTTTGTTGTTTTCTTCATGAAGGCATTTGTTTTCTTCTCTGATGGCCTTTAGCTCAGCTAGAATTTGCAGTTGAACATCAGTATTGTTTATGGGTGAAGAATTGTGTGAGGTGGGTGCTGTGTGTAGACGCGATGACAGGGTGTTGTCTTGGTGGGCTGTGTGAGAGGGGAAAAGCCATGCTGACCAGCTCACCGCTTGTGATCCCGGTACAGCAGGTCCACTGAGGTTCCGGGTCCCTCCTTGTTGGTTCCGCGAGCAGGAGCGAGACCTGGAGCAGGAACGCCTCCGATGCTGTTCTGTACGTGACCGAGACTTCGACCGTGAGTAGTCCCGGCGGCTGGTACTTTGGGATGCTGAAGATGCCTTCTTCAGTCGATCAGGGCACTCCTTGGAAGCCGTAGGATGAGGCCCCTGGCATAAGGCGCACCGGGGGTGACAGGGGTGGTGCTGAGCGGGGTTCCGTGTACCACACTGGGGGCATACGTTTGCTTCTGGAGTTGGGCATACATCGGTCCGGTGGCCGACTTGGTGGCAGATGCGGCAGAAATGCTTGGTTGGTCGGTATGGTTTGCATCGCACTTCACCGCTGTAGTATCGCACGTAGAAGGGTACATACAGCCTTGCCAGTGAATGGGATCACTGCCGCAGCGGTTTGTCCGAGCATACGGGCATGTAAGATTTCTCGGCCAGGTGCATAGAGTCCGTTAAGGAGGACTTCTGTGGGAGTTCCTGCGGGAATGCCGTGAATGACCCCTTTGACGGAGCTGTCGGGTGCCGCCACGTATGCCGTGACTGCAAATTCTCGACCGCCCAGGTGAATTGTAGTGATGCGACGGATGCTCATAGCTAGCTCTTCGTTTGGTGTGCTAGCAATAGCGATGTTTTGAACTGGGTCAATTCTTACAGTAAGGGTCCGTACGTGTTCAGTAGTGGGGTGCTTACATGCCAGCTTGATGCCTTCAGCAACCTGTGGTGTGGTCCAAGTGGCAAGGTTGAGTCCTTCTCGGGGGCGGATGATTACCTTGAGGTCATTTCGGGGTAGCAGTGGGAGTTGGGCTTGTTGGGGAACCGATGGGTGTCGGGGTTGGAGGGGTGGATTGCTGGGAGTCGATGTTTTCTTCCGACCGTACTTAACAGTGAGCCAGTCTCCGCCGGCAGGTTCATCAGGAAGTGGGATTTGTGCGTGCTCGAGATTCATCTCGATGCCATCATTGGTGGCCATTGGAGCGCCGAACTAGGCCAAGGTCTTCGGCTAGACCGTACCCGTCGTTAGGCTTAGCTTGGCGGGCGCCTCTTGCGAAGTTCAGAGTCCGGTAATTCGTGGAGCAAGCGACTCACAGTATAGCTTTGGGTTCGTGGGTACGGTGAAGCGAGGATTTCCTGTCAATGTCGTCATTGCAGCTTCACCTCAAGAAGCTGCGCTGTCTAGTTTTCTGGTCGGGGGTGCGGCGAGTAGGTCGGAGAAGGAGCACAGCGTGACGGGGGCGAACGAGATTGACGACGGGAAGGAGAAGGCGAGCGGGAGTAGCGGGGCGTGTCAAAGGCGTCGCAGGGTCAGATGACGGAGCGCGCATAGAAGGGGCGAAGGAAAAGGATGCGCTAGAGGGGCGCCAGTGATAACCAGGAGGATAGCGCGCCGGAGAAGTTCAGTGGCTGCGGCAGTGCCGAGCGACATGTCCAATGCGTCGGCAGTTAAAACAGATCGGCTTGTCGTACACGGTTCGTCATTCGGAGGGGTTGCGCTGTCCATAAGAGGAGTAAGAAGTGCGGGGTGGGGACGTGCGTGCAGAAAGAGGTTCCGAGCGTACGGGACGAATGGATTGCAGGCCGACGTTGGACAGCTCTTGACGGACGATGGCCTGGATCAAGGAGATTGTCACCGGAGAATGATCAGGTGACGGGAATGAAGGGGCCGCTGGTTGTGCCGCTTCGACCTCACGACGAATGATGCGGGTCAAGTTGTCACATCACGACCGCTGGCGGAAGAGGTCATCACAGGATGACGTAGCAGCTGTGTTGGGAAGTCGCGTGATGTGCTGGGATGCCCGGCGGCTTTTAGCATGCTCGAGACGGCGGCACTCCTTGAGGATCGTGTCGTTGCTGGTGATGTTCGTAAACACCAGTAAATTTAAAGCGTCGTCAGCAATGCCTTTGAGGACGTGATTAACCTTATCGTCCTCAGACATGGTCCGGTCAGCCTTGGAACAAAGGGTCAAGACGTCGAGAATGTACGACACGTAGGACTCGGTCGACGTCCGTACACGTGTTGCAAGGGCTTTCTTGGCATTGACTTGGCGACCGAACGGATAGCCAAGAGTTCGCGGAGCTTCTCTTTGAAGAGATCCCAGCTCGAGATCTCCTCTTAGTGAGTCGGGAACCATGAAAGTGGAGCTCCGTCGAGGTAGAAAAGAACGTTCGCAAGCATAATAGTCGGATCCCACATGTGACTGGTGCTGACACGTTCGTATAAGCGAAGCCAGTCGTCAACATCAGGACTGCCGACTCCGTTAAAAACACCAGTATCCCACGGGAGGGAAACGGCGACGTAGGTCGGGGCTGCAGGCGGAGACGGTTGTGTACATGAAATGCAGCCAGCAGGAGCCGAAGTTGCACTGTCGCCATTGCGACCGTTGCGAAGCTCCATGACGGGTACGGGGAACGTCCACCTCCACCAAATTAATGTTACGTGTAGCTGAAGCTCAATGCTATATACAATTTATTTACAGGGAAGATAACGGAAGGCCAAAATGGCGATGCTATACCAAGCCGGCGCACGTCGTCGTCTTATTCCTCCTGAGTGCAGCCACACTGTGGCGGCTGTTCCGTAGCAATATGACAGCAACATGCATTTTCTTTTCCTGGTTTGACAGCTAGCATCCTTGAGCATCAGTCGATGCACACTGAAATGGACTGCGTTTTCTTCACTCCGCTTTCTTTCCTTAGTTCAGCGAAATGAACATGTACGGTTTGAAATGGGACATTTGAATGAGGGGCAAAAATCATGCTGTCTGTCTTCTGCTTATATTTTACTTTGCTCGGTTGATATTGTTGAGAAGAGTTAATGTAATCGCTAGTATATTTCTTCATACCGGGCCATGTAACTCGCCTTCTCATTTTGTATTATCTTCGCCACAAGCCCTCATGCCCTCCTGACTCTGGACTGTCGTGATAGAGGTCGAGAACTTTTGTTTTCAGTGTATCCGGTTCGTGAAACTTTCCGTGGAAATACGTCAGCTGTTCTGTGCCTTCCCAGCTTTTAAGTGAGTTAACGCTTTCCTCGTTCCCACAGTTACTTACAAAGGGAAGTCGAGAATGTGCATCAGCATCTGACAAGTCTTGTCCGCTGCTGTGTGCCACCTCAAAATCAAGCCGTTGAATTTCACTGAGCCAGCGAGCAATCCGCCCTTTAGGCTGACTAGCATTCAGCAAATGAGTAAGCGCCCGATGGTTCGTGAACAATTTGAATTTCGTGCCTTCTAGGTACGATTGAAAGTACCTAATCAGTAGCACAACAGCCAATGCCTCCTTTTCAGTTGTGCTGTAGTTTTGTTCCGATTTTGCGCACGTATAAGAGTAATATCCAACCACTTGTCTTCCTCTTTCGCTGCCACTTGTGTTTCTTCGTTGGCACAGTACACCACCATCTCCGTAGTTCGATGCATCCGTTGTAAGTTCAAATGAAATAGTGAAGTCCGGTACTGTGAGGAGCGGGTCTGATGATAGGGCTAATACCCAATCTCTGTATGCCTTCTCCCATTCTTCAGTCGAAATGAAATCTGTGTTCTTACGGAAAAAAGTTGTTCAACGGTTTAGCTCGTGCTACAACATCCTTTATGTAATCTCTAAAATGTCCTGCGAGACCAAGAAAAACTCTGACTGCGTCTACATTGCGTGGCTTCTTCATCTGTTGTACACGTTTCACGGACTCCTCTTTCGTGTTCTTTGTGAATCCGTCTAAAATGCGACCGAGAAATGTAATACTGTGTTAAGAAAATCCACTTTTCTTAAAATTCACATTAAGTTTGGCGCCACTTAATGTCATCAACAGAGATGTCAAGTGTTCGGCGTGTGGTGTTTCATTCTTGGAGTAGACTATGATGTCGTCTACATACACATTACAGAATAATCCGAGAAATGGCTTGAGAACACTATTCATCACCTTATGGAACCAAGCGGCACTATTTTTCCATCCAAAAGGCAAACGATTATATTCATACACTTCAAATGGAGTGACGATTAAAGGCTGTATACACAATATATTTCTCTTTGAGCGGAAACTGCCAAAATCCTTTACAAAGGTCTATACGGGAGAATATGTGCAACCTCCGGTTTCCTTAATTATCTCGACGATCCTTGGCATTGGAAAAGGAAAAGGCCTGCTTGGCTATTCAAGATCTGGTAATCAGTACACAGTCGCAGAGACCTGTCTTCTTTCGGAGCCAGCGTAATAAGTGAGGTGAACGTCGACACCGATGGCCGTAGCCCCGTATCTAACATATTCTGGATCTCATTTTTCAACCAAAGTTTCTTGTCTCTTGACATACTGTAAAGCTTTTTTATGACTGGCCTAACATGTCTAAGCCTAAAGGGAATAGTAAATTTTGTTGTAGCCGGCGCATAGTTGCCTAGACAGACAAGTTCAGAGAAGTGTTCACGAACGACATTTTCACAGTCAACAAGGCGGTCCGCAACGTTCAAGGAAGCGCACTTCTCTTGCGCCACAGTTACTTGATCATTACAATAAAGCTTTAATTTCATTGTCTTCATATCTGGTTTCGAAAGTAAGAATTTATAGTCATGTCCCTTCACGACAAGGGTGTCGATATCAGCCCTCCGGCCTTGATAAGAGACATTTGCTTTCGCCCATTCAACATATATCTGTCTCATCCCATCAAAGCTCTGTACCCGCACCGGTATTCCTCTAATTATTTCGTTGCTTTTAACAAGAGTCTCATTTATTACAGATGCAGATGCACCACTATCAACCAATGCATCAACATTGTCTCCATTGATATTGAGTTTAATATAGGCAAGGCTAAGGGCGGTTAGAAAAACAGTCTCAATTTTTGTCGTCAGGTGGGACTAGACACCCTCTTTTATTAGTTTTTTGGTTGCGCTTCCTCTGAATGAGAGGGTACTGGTTCAGCGCGATTGCTGTTAGTAGACATTAAGTTGGCGACTCGATTTCTGCCATGAAGATTTTCGATATCGCAAGACCTCCATGGAGCCCTTTCGAAAGTTTGATCTGTCCGACGCACATATTGTGGTGTAAAATTGGTGAAGGTGTTTCTGAAACATCCCAGCAGTTCTTCTATAGTTTTAGGCGGCTTTACTTGCACCTGCCTTGGAAGTTCCTGGGGTAAGCCATGAACAATCAGTGGCACTACTGCGTACTCCGGTAGTTCCACCTTTGCCATGTGAAGAAGCCGTGTTTTCTCGTGAAAATGTTCTAGGGACTTTTCTGAGCGATATTTATAAAGAAATAGCTCCGTCCAGCCTTTCAACCGGGTTTTCGTCAAAAGCTGCCAAAAAGCTTCTATGTATCTGTAATATGTCCAGCGAAATGGATGTGGTACCTCTTTTTAGGAAGTCCGCTGAGAAACTGGCGCGTGTTCCTGATGCGATCGCAGGGTTCCTCCCAGGAGTTCTCGTCATACGCTTGTTCGTAGAACTGGATCCAAGTCGCTGGACTTGAGTTCTCTCCATCAAAGAAGTCGGGCTTTACCATCTGCTTGTTTTGTCGTTGTTGGGTTTTAATAAGTCAGAAGATTTTCCAAGAGTTGCTGCTGTCGCTCCGCGCGTTGCTGCTGCAGGCGAAGCATTTCTAGCACGCACGAATCCATGGAAGAATCAGTCTTAGTCGGTGCAGTTCTTCTGTCAGCTGCACTAGCGGCATCATGATGTGTTCTTAAAATTCGGAGTGCTTCATTCTCATCTTCACTAATGCTTGAAGATCAATCTCCTGCAGCGTCTTCCCTCCCTTTTGGGCGACGAAATCACGAAGCTTGGGACTCGTGATGCTTTCGGGCAAATCATACTTGACTTCTTCATCCATTTAACACGTTGAAAAATACGACTGACCTAGCGCGTCTCTGGCTATACTCAGCGTTAGTCACCTAATAGAATAATCTACCCAATAGAGGCTTCTATCCTGGCATAGACTGCACCAATGTAACATTCCACGACAAGTATGCAAAGAGCCAAAACACGATTTCTTTATTCTTCTTCTAACCCCCATTACCACCATCTGTCCTTTCTCATCTCGGCCCACTACATGACTTAATTTCGTTTCTACGAAATAAAGTTTGTTGTTAGCTGCACCTTTGTCTGTGTCTTCCTAGTACTATTTTCTTCTTTGTTTCCTGTTGCTCGCGATCGAGTACGTAACACTTGATCACTTATTTTTTTGTCATGACGTTACTACAGATAGACCTCCTGTGAAGCTAAACTGAAAGTGATTTGTAAAGAAGCCATTACCGTGAAATATGTAGGGTGATCTGAGGTTTGACAGTGTATTTTCATGGGTCTCGTGGACCAGGATTTTCGCTTAACACAAGAAATGAAAGAAAAACACGTGCAGGCGAAATCCTGCTACACATGTAGTAGAGCATTAAGTTATCTGATCGAAGGGGGTCAGTTTTATTACAAGACATAAGCAGTAGCAGTGTGCATGAAGTAAACGTATTGCGCTGTAGTTCTCTTTTCTCAACGACGCATGGGAGCACCTAATGCATTATCTGAAGGTTATTTCGCCCTTACTTTCGTTGTTTACGTCTTTCTTGTTTCTTTCTTTTTTTCTTTCAATCTTTTTTTCACTCTTTCTTTTTTGTTCGCCCTTTGTTGTTCTTTCACTCGGTTCTTCGTTCCTTCTTTTTTCGTTTCTTTTTTCACATTCAGCCATTGCATCTTTGCTTTTTAACGGGGGGAGGAGGGTATGAGATATTTCTGGTGTCGCTGTTTCCTTTCTTTCTTTCGTTCATTCTTTTGTCTTTCCTGTCTTCGTTCATATTCAACCATTGCATCTTCGGTTGCTTACGGGGATATAAACCATTCCAGATTATGTTATTTTGGGGGGGGGGGGGAGGGGGTATGAGCCATTACTGATGATATTTTTTGCACCACTGGATAGATTTGTTTAACCGACTCGACTTGATGATATTTTTGAACCACTCGATTAAACGCAATATTTTTCAGGTATGAGGCATCGCAATGAGCCACTTTATGCTCTCGCCTTAAAAGTATGGACATCATATCGGTACCCCTTCATTATTCTTCATGAATCTTCAGACTTCATTAATTCTTTCAGTTAAGAAGTCGATCGACTCATCGTGGAGACTCGTAAGCATCCTGTTAGTTACGCCATCCGGGCCAGGGGCGGATTTGACGTTGCGGGAGAAGAGGACATCTCGAATCTGGGCCGCAGACTGTTCTGGTCCAACTCCGGCACCGCACACCCCGCGTAGTCCGGGAACTGGGTAGTGGCAGAGCTATCCGCGACTGGCAGGTACTTGTCTATCAGCCTGTCGACAATCAATTCGTCCGGGGTATGGTTCGTAGCGGGGAGGATGGCTCGAGCGAAGGATCATCTCTGGCTGGATCTGGTGCAGCCCTAATCGAGACGGTGTTTGAGCAGACCCCAGCTCTTGCCTGATCTGGACTGACCCTCGACGGATTCACTGAGCTCCTCCCATTGTTGTTTACACAGGTTCTAGCAATGCTGTTCGATCTCCCTGTTAACATCAGAAACATTTCTTGCGGAGCCTCCTGTTATGCTTCTGCCTCTTGCATCTCTTGAGGAGGGTTTGCTTGGCTTCCAGCTGCTGCACCAACCAGCTATCCATCTTGTCAACGTCGAGGTCAATGACGACCTCCTTGGTTGCTGCCGCAGCGTCATCACTGATCCCTTTGCACAAACCTTCAAAATCTGTCGCGGCCGTTGGTGCGCGCTCGGCTCTGATCTTGCCCAAAACGTCCCAGTCGATCAACACGAATTCGCTCGTCCTATAGCGGGCAATCGCGAAGGAGACTTCGATGACGTACTGGTCAATTCCGCGGTCTACGGTCGCGTTGACCCACTTGACCTCCCCTACGTTCTTGACAAAAGAGAGTTCTGCGGTAGTGTCCCGGCATGTAGAGTTGCCTTCCCAGAGGGGAAATCGTTATCGGTGATAAGGGTCAAGTCCGCTTCCATCGCCGTCTGCCACAGCTCGCGTCCCTTGGGCGTGTCGTGGGTGCCCCCCACACCCTACGTGGAGCGTTGAAATTTCCTACGAAGAAAAGGGGGTGCCCACCGGCCAGGCTGATGGCCCTCCTGAGGAGACAGTTCGCCCTCGCCCTGCAATAGCTGGGGCGGCAGTATACGTTGAGGATAAAGAGGCTGTTTCTTCTGATGCCCATTCTGGGTGGGTTTATGAGAATTTCGGCCATGACGTACTCAATGCCATCACTAATTGAGCCGAAGTAGCGAGACAGGCAATTGTACATTTTGTTGACGAGGGTAGCAACTCCCCTACCTCCTAAATGTGATGGTACTTCCGGATAAACCACGAATTAGATAGGGGTACTAGTTACAGCTTCCTGAAGAGCGATGATCTGGTGCTTAGCTGCGAGGGTTCTTAAATATTGTCGAAGAAGCGGCTTCTTGTAAGGAAACCCTCCTCACTTCCATTGCCAGATACTAACGTTCCCGTCCGCACTATCCATGTCTAGGCTGAGAGGAGGGTTCAGCGGCCCTGAGAATCGCGGTCTCCGTCGGTCGTGGCAGTACATGACGTCGTGTGTGACCTGCGAAGGAGCCGGGCTGGGTTCTCTCCTGGCGTCGGCCTGCTCTAATTTGCTTATGCGTTCACTGAGTGCACGTAAGCCTATCTTGTGGTGTGCTGTAAGAGAGAGAGAGAGAAGAATACAGGAAGGCAGGGATGTTAACCAGTCAATAGTCTGGTTGGCTACCCTACACTGGGGGATGGGAGAAGGGGAAGAGAAAGAAGGGAGAGAGAAGGTGTAGGTACGTGTACGGACAGCACTTCAGTTAAAGACGCTCGAGCAAACCAGAACTTCTGACAAAACACAAAAGTGGCTTCACTGCCTTCTGAGCCAATGATCGGTCGGGACGGTGCTCTAATATTGTCTGTTCACTTAGAGGACGATCATCTAGTTTCCTCAATGTGTCGGACAAATACTGTCTTTGTGCTTGAAATTGAGGACAATGGCACAATAAGTGGTCAATGTTCTCCTCGCATCCGCAAACATCACATGCAGGACTATTAGCCATTCCAATTAGTGCTGAGTAGGCATTGGTGAAGGCCACTCCAAGCCATAACCGACACAGAAGAGACGCTTCACGCCGGTGCAGACCGGCTGGAGGTCTGAGTTGAAGTGACGGGTTTAGTCTGTGCAGTCTTGTGCGCCTTGTATCTACGGTATTCCACTCTGCTAAGGAGATCGTGCGTGCCAGAATGCCAAGTTGGCTCGCGGCGTCGGTCCTTGAGAGCGGAATGGGGACGCAGCGGTCTTCTTGGTTTGACGTCCGAGCTGCCTTATCGGCGTCATGATTTCCAATGATACCGCAATGACCTGGTATCCACTGAAAAGAGATATCATGGCCTTTTTCTCTTAAGTGATGGACAAGTTCCGCGATTTCGCACGTGAGCTGATCGTGAGTTCCATGTCGGAAAAATGACTGCACACATTGCAAGGCCGGCCTTGAATCGCAGAAGACTGCCCATTTTCTAGAACTTTCAGTATTTATCATTTGAAGCGCGTCGCGGAGAGCCGCGAGCTCTGCAGCTGTAGACGTAGTGACATGGGAAGTCTTGAACCGCTTGGTTATTCTCATTGCTGGTATAACTACAGCGCCGCCGGAACTGGTTGATGTAGTTGATGCATCAGTGTAGACGTGTGTGCAGTCGCTGTATTTCTCGTACAAGAGAAGTAAAGTTAGTTGCTTGAGCGCTGATGATGGCAAGTCCGACTTCCGACTTTTTCTGAAGTCCTGGGATTGTAAGGTTCACTTGAGTACGGCGCATACACCATGGAGGAATAGAACGCCTTGCCGCAGGTGCGTAACCTGACCTGAACGAGGCACGGTGCGCGAAGACAGTCGCACTGAATGTCGTGTGGGGCCTATCTACTGGGAGACTTGCTAGCTGGTGGGTAGGGGTCCGGGCGAAGTGTCTTATGTGCACACGCATTGTTTCAATGCTAATGTGCGTTCTAATAGTGAAATCTTGAGCGACTGCAATAACTTCAGTCGTTGACGCACTCCGCGGTAGACCGAGACATATCTTGAGTGCTTGGGCTTGGATGCTTTGAATTATGTTCAGGTTAGTTCTGCAGGTGTTGGACATGACCGGTAGGCTGTACCGCAGGAATCCATAAAGAGGACCCTGTACAGTTGCAGCATAGAGTGTATTGGCACTCCCCAGGTCTTTCCTGCAAGGAACTTAAACATATGGCAAATTCCTGTCAGGCGTTTTCTCACATAATTCACATGAGGGGTCCAGGAGAGATTTTTGTCAAGGACCACCCCCAAAAATCTGTGACTCGCGCTGTACGCGATCATGTGTCTGTCGACGGATATCACGTATGGAGACATTGATTTCCTGGTAAATGCCACCGCTGTGCACTTTTCGTATGATATACGAAGTCCTTGTTCTCGAAGGTAGGATGATGTTAAAGTAGTTGACTTTTGAAGCCGCGCGCGAAGCTGCAGTAAAGATCCAGGAAGCTACAGCACACCACTTGCATTTGAACGTGGTGTGCTGTAGTTTCCTGGATCTTTACTAAGCTAGCCTGCATGCTGGAGAAGGCATTCTTGAGTCCCGAGAATAATTTTATAGTCTCGTCTTCCTGTCCGTTCTGTACCGCTCGACGCTTGGGCGCGCGAGAATCGTGGGATGACTGGGACGCATCCATGGCGACCGGGGCCAAGGCGGGTTGCGGCGAGAAGGGTAATAGCGCGAGCTTCCTAATCTCTGCCATATCCACAGCAAGCCTGCTGATTCCTTGTTTAACCTGCGCGTTTTCTTTGCTTAACTGCTCGTTAACTCGTCGCAACTCCTTGAGCTCATTTGCGTGGTGCGAATCGCGAGGCAGGTCGTCACCTTTTGGGGCCTCACGTCCCCCTCGAGCATTGTCGGCCCAAGAGAGCGTCAACTTCTTGCTTCAAGGGCGGTGGGCGTGCCGGAGTGGGACCTGGTTCCCCCCCCCCCCCCCCCCCCCGACGTCTCGGGCCCCAGCCTGGAGCTGGAGCGAGGCCGAGAACCGGAGCGTCCCCTGGAAGCGGCCCGTCCTCCGGACCCACGGCAGGAGCCAGAACGTGCCCTGGGGGCAGAGTGGCCCTGGCCCCTGGAACGGCAGCGTCTTCTGCGCTGAGCACCCGAAGTGGACTTATCCTGGAACTCGCCCGCAGTGTCGGAGCGCCCCTGAGCGGCGCCGGTCATCCTGGCGCGCTCACTGCGGCGAGGATGCACGATGTATGGGATCTTGAAACGTTGAGCACAGTCCTTACTAGCCGTGAGATGCTGGCGACCACAGAGTTTACACTTGGGGCTACACTGACGCTGCTCATCGAGACTAGGGGCACCACAGCCACGGCAAATCGTATCACCAAGAGTGGGGCACACGTCGCCGCGATGGCCGAGGCGGCCACGCGTATATCACACGTCGATTTGCTTGCGGTAAAGCGAGCATTGCATGTGTAACGGTCCATACCTGACAAAGTTCGGTACACGATGCCCGTCGAACGCGACAATGACCGTGCCGGTTTGTGCTATGCTCTTCGCTGCTAAGGCAAGTGGATTATTGGTGTTGACAATCTTGGCATCGATGATGTCAGGGCCGTCTTGAAGGGGGATGCTGCGAGGCCATCTCGTAGGCACTGAGCTCATATACGCTCCCGAGATGAGTATCTGCCTCATCCGGACCTAGAGGAAGGCATTCTCGCGCTTGTGAGTACTGGCGACCATAATATTTTGTTGTAGATTCGGGCATAGAGTATCTTGGCATAGATCGTCCTGACTGATGCCAGCGGCGGCGAGTATTGCGTGAGCCACTCTAACAGCCCCAGTCTTGGAGGTATTCAGTCCACTTCGTGGCCTGATGACGATCTTGATACCATCTCGAGGAAGTGAGGGCATCCTTCCCGCTCGTAGCAGCTTGTATTTTAGCGCAGCACCGCCTGATTTGCCCCAGCCCGCTCCCGGCTGCAGCGATGGCGCATTAGTGTCTGCCATGCGCGTTTTGGTGCCAACTCTTCTGCCCCCGCGGACTGCCAACCTTGTTCTTGAGTAACCTCTTACGGCAAGATATCCTCCCCCTCCACTTGATACTCGATCTTGAGTAAGAAATTAAGCCTACCTCGCCTTCAAAGGGCCGGTACGTGGCGGGCAAGTGGTTCACGAGGCGAGAAGTTTCATCACAAAGCTCGGGCGTGGGCAAGAGGCTCGTGGCCGAGGCGCGAGGCGCGTGGCCTCGGGGAGCAACCCTTGGCAATCCTCCGCAGGCTTAGCTGGGCGTCCGCCGCCTTGCTGCTGTCAGTGTGTAAATCTGTGAAAAAATGAACTCACGGCACTGCGAATGGTCTCTCTGAATGCGGCTTCTCGAGCTGTGTCGAATGGTGCAGATGATCTGGCGCTTTCAGGTGGCAGTCCGCCGGAAGTTCAGGTTTAATAGGGAGGTCGTGTGGAACAAGTTCGCTGAGTTGGCGCCCTTGCGGCTAATTCCCGCGATCGCGTGCTTAGCAGCGCCACACCAAAGCCACTTAGCAGCCATGGCAGGTGTACGATGGAACAAAAGCTACCCGAAAAAAATTTGAAAAAAGAAATTAAGGGACACTTAGTTATCCCTACGTGGATAAACGCGAAAGCATTAAGGCCGCGCGAGCAGAAGTGCGGCGACGTCCGGCGGTGCCACTCGCGGAATCACCTGAGTGAGTCGACTGATTCGAGTGACTAGCGACAGAAGCGCCGCGACGTCACGTGACTAACGGTGTTCGTTACATGGTGCGCAGAACGCAAGGTCATGGGTTCGACACCCACCAACGGTCGACGGTTTGACGTCCTGCAAATATCTTGGGTTCGAGTGTCTTAAGTATATCTTAATTACCTGTGCCTTAAATAACTTCGCCTTAATTATCGCCAAACGTCGCGCATTCGAAACCAACCAAAGATCGTGGTTTCAACTGCCCCCAAAGCTTGTAGGTTCGACTCCCAGTAATGGTGGATGGTCTGTAGCCTGTTGGAGCATCGTGTGGTGACGCCCACAATGCAGAATTCACAGCCCTATGAGCCAAATAATGTCTTCCCATAAAAAAAGCAGTCCACAACATATACGCAGTCACGGGCCCTTTAAGAAGAACTCGAGGGGAGCGGGAAAATATGTTCCTAGTGTCAGAATTTTGTGTTAACCGAATCAGTTAGCCAAGCTCAAAAGATACGTTTTCTTTTAGAGCGAAATGCTGTGCGCAAAAGGAACACAAACAGCCTTAAACTAGAGAGAAATACGATAAGAGACATATAATTAATGACCATCAAATAAATTATTTGTTGACGTGCTCATGTTTACGCTATTGAAAAAAGTGTTGCTCTGGCGCCCTACAAGCATCTATGCTATTGCAAATGCAGGCCTTTCAGCTAGCCCGTTCAAAAATTCCTCATTGTTCGTATGATGCTGAATGCATCGCACCAAGGATTCAGGGTGTTATCAATTGCACCGGAGGTTCTCGCGGCTCATGTGCAGCAATTATAAGCTAC
Source organism: Dermacentor andersoni (assembly GCF_023375885.2). Lineage (NCBI taxonomy): Eukaryota > Metazoa > Arthropoda > Arachnida > Ixodida > Ixodidae > Dermacentor > Dermacentor andersoni. Next base: position 42,543,927 of record NC_092818.1, on the reverse strand, counting down.
AGCGGTACCCGAAAACCTCTTCAGATATTCTGCAGAAACACTGTTACTGATTCCGTTATTGATTTTATGGTGTCAGCTTATAGGTTGCCATGCAATCACCGAGGTTGCTGTAGTGGCTTACTCACACAGCAAGGTAATCGTACTTTGTTTTAGCGATGTGTGCTTCTCACTGAGAGGAGTGCCTATTGTCAATGGCGGCTGCCGAATATTACTCCTCATACGTTGCCTAAACCATGTTCGTCTTAACTGATGTACACTGTATAGCTACTTCTTAAAGGGGTCTTGAACCACCCTTCGCGTTTCCTGAAAATGCCATATTCTGGGGTTACCCTACGCTGCTATGAACATCTCAGCCAAGTTTTGCTGTCGTACGTGGCGCAAGGAGCTCGCAAGCAGAGCGCGAAGTCACCTTTCTCTCCAGCGCTCTCCTTTCAACAGAAGCCTGCTCCTTATTCTCTTCTGCAAGCTTTATTTTCTAATAAATTCAATTCCCATACGCGGTTGCTATTGGCCAATGTCTGACGTCAATCAATAAGGGTGTTCGGATCAGTGCGCTTCTTCCCACTTTTGCTGCGTATCTTTATTGATGAAGTTGAATAAACAGGCAGAGGTATGCGAGAATGTGCTTTCGAATTTCTACAATTACGTACTTCCGGAATAAGACGACTATCGTTTGCTCACGTACGCTCGGCCGCGCCCGCCCGTGGCAGCCCGCGTAGGAATCAAGCTTTGGCCACCCTGCTTATCGGCACCGTAGCCGGCGGTTTCGATAATTTCGACTAGTTTCGAACGCTCGACTAGCGTCGAACCACTCAAAAGTTACGGTTAGACCGCACGCACGCTTACCAGAGCGCGCTCGCTCCTCGCCGCTCCTAGTTAGACGCCTTGGCAGACTAATTGAGAGCGCTTCAAAAAGTTGGATGTGACTCCTACACGCCCGTCAAGCTGGTGAAGGACAAAGCCGCTCTGCACCACGTAGCGTGGTCACATTGCATCGTATGAGCGCGAGAACGCACTCAGGCCCACTCGTGCACACAGCAAGCGCTGCCCACGCGCGCTACAGTTGCACGTAGCTGTGGTATTCTACGTAGTGTAGGTAAAGCGGCCAATGTGGTGTGCCGCCACGAGTCCACTCGCCAAGCGCACTGCGGCTCGTTGAGTACAACCGTGTTCGACTTACGATTGGCGCGTTGTGGGCACCAAAGGCGGAAGTCATGGCGTCTACGTTGACATCCAAAAGCGAATTTGAACTGCGCGACACGGTGACAGTCAGAAGGCGGAGCGTTGTGCGCACGCCCCGCCCCACCGTAGCCTTCGGCGTGCAATGCAATGAAGAAGGAACGGTAGCACAGAGAAGAGGGTGTTTGATTGCCGCTTCCTTCGGCTTCTGCTGAACGCAGTGAAGCAAATGTTTGGCAAGGTATTTAAGAAATAACCTATTTTAAATACAAACGCATTTCTTCTCTCGGATAACAAGTGCTTCAGGGCCCTTTAAGGTGAAACAGACACTGCTCTTTGCAAATTACCGTCTTCTGTGCTGAACTCGGCAATATATATATATATATAGGTTCCCATGGTGCAATATTCCTGTAGTTTTCGCAAACACTTCCGTCAAGAGATACAGTATCGTTCAGGCATTGTGCAGGCTATACCTCCTACCATTCCCTCAATTGGATTCAATTTTCCTGCTTATTCATTCATTCATTCATTCATTCATTCATTCATTCATTCATTCATTCATTCATTTTCTTCCTAAAGAAGACGAGGTTAGGAATATAACTCGCAGAAGCGACTTCACAAATGTCCTGACCTTGTTATTACAAGTTCGCGTGAAGCACCTTTTGAGCACTTGTTTTGTTATGGCCGCCACCGTTTTCTTACTTTTGGTTTGATTGTGGTTTTTTTTTTTGTCTACGCTATAGTGGGAGACGCACGTGTGTTCGTGGGCTCCGTTGAACCAAGGCAATACATGTATTTCGTTCTTTAAGCTTGTGTTCTAGTAATTGCTAGCCTTTATTGAGATTGCAGCCATTTTCCGTTACGATAACACTTCGTTGTCTTTTTGTATCGCGTTGTATTGTTGTGCCCTCCTTTTGCTCACCACGTGTAACCGCATGTCTGACAGTTCTTTTTTTCTAAATGATGCTTTGAGCTAAAAGTAGACGAGAGAGTTCAACACTGGTTCAAAAGATATTCAAAGTAAGAAGCTAGAAGAATAAAAAAGAAACTAAAGAAGAGAATGCCGGTGATGTCTACTGCGTAAAGCTTAATGAGATGCAAGACTGAAGGTAACCGAATTGGCTGGTGCGCGCACTGAACTTGCGTAGAGCATCAAACGGTTAAGAAACAGCTGCTGCCTGAAAGGGAATCACGAGGCCAGTTGCGGAAAGCCTTGAAGGAAAAATGAACGAGGGGCCACCTTTGTGAACGAAAATGATGCACGCGTGGCAACCGACTAAGAGAATTCCCAACAGTGGCATGGTACAAAACTAAAACCGCTCGAGAGTAAACTAAATATGCATCAAGAATTATAAGAAAGAAGACAATGTCTTGGACACGTGTGTAGAACAGGAAGTGCCGGCGAGGCACACCGGAGAAGAAAGAACAGGACAGTGTGAGCATAGCAGGATACACAAACGAACACAGGGAACACAGTAGCAAAATAGAGAAAAGCTGGACGCATTGAGCGAAGGTGATATCACAGCCTGAATGTAAGCTGGACTAGGTAATTCAGGAAGCCTTGATTGGTCTTTTAGATTACAGGAATAGGCGCCACTTCATATGTGTAGCCTGAGGTTTCAATGACACGCTGAGGAAGAGAGGTGGATTAGTCGCTCTGATATTAAAACGTGTGAAAAGCTTATAACAAGCGCCAGTGAGAGGGGGAATTGCGCCATGAGGCGTTCCAGATGGGACCAAATAGATCAATCACGTACCTAGGCCGGCGAATGTCACAAATAAAGAACTTCAATAAGATGGCACACCAAGCGCATTTCAGAAAATGCGGATGCGGAGAGGCAGGTGCGAGTAGCAGGCCTCATACGCTCACCAGGTAAAAATACGGCACTAGTATATGCCATGGATTGTAAGTAGCATCTATTGCTAGCTTTGTAAAGTACGGAAACACAAATAAGACGGGGCACTTAGCGAAAGAAAAATGGAGTATCAAGGCCTAAAGTTCGTATACAGAAGTCAATGAATCAGGAGGAAACGTGTCTGGCTGGAACTCGGTACGTAGAAGATAGAAAAGGAAAATACAGAAGTAAACGAAAATGTAAAAGCAAAAGAATGAAAAAAATTTTCTTTGAAGTAAAGTCTATAAGCTTGCATGCTAGCAGGAAAACTGCTTAGATATTTCAGGTCAATGAAAAGCTTACAAGTAGATGATGTTACGATAAACGCTTTTGTCGAGACGTACATATTTTATGCACTTGAAGGAACTTCTCCAACTGAAAACTTGTAGTTGCGAAGAACATGAACGATTAGTTGTGTCCTCGTTGAGCAAGCACCATGTTACTGCACCATGAGTTCACTTAAATCAGTGTCACACGCTTTTACGCATAACCAGTGCCCTGAATCGCTCTGATGTTTCAGTAGGGGCGGTATGTCTCTGTTCAAGGTGTGGCAAGAAAGAAAAATGGCATTGCTTTCTTAAATGAGTGCCTAAGTTACCTAGGAATTGGGGACATCTAGTTAGGTTCGCCTATCCAAACACTTGATTTACTTCGGTCACTTTTCTCGCGGTTTTAGAAATCATTTAATCACTTCAATGTCGCCTTTGGGGAGGCTGGTTTTTACAGCGAAGCTGTTAGCTTCTGGTTAGTCGTCATAATTCCTGTCCCCGTCCGTCAACGAAAATGTGCGCTGATATCCCGGTGGCAGTGCAAGACCAGGAGCAGTGGCTCTTACCCCCATAAGGCACAGGGTCCAAGCAGTCGGCAAAGAGAAGCGAACAGTTCATATATTCTTCGGAATCACGCATACAGCATACAGAACAGCATATTTTTCAGCAAAGAAGAAGCACAAAAAATAATCTGAACCGCGTAATTAATGATAACGCGCTCCTGATAGCAATGCCAAGCACGTTGTGCTCTCCGCATACTTTTCCCAGTAAACCAGGGTTACTATTACGCAAGATGCCGCTCTGACGGCAAGGTTCCGACGTGGGGAGTGACGTCCCTAGCCTTTCGTATATAAAAGAACCAGCCTAGCAACTGATTTCACTGTTGTTGCAACACCGCGATGGGCGGCGGCGTGCTGTCTAAATTACCATTACTGACCTTACTCTAAAGAAATATAGCATTGCTTACCTTCCTCACCAGTCGTAGCAGTGGTTTCAAGCAGATTCGCTCGATATCTACTTTCCCAGAGCCGGGATGGCAAGTGATTTTTTTATTTCATGATTTTATTAAAAACTAATTTCACATCATTAGATCACGGCTCATTTCTTTGCGTCGCTTTCAGCGCATTCAGCCGATGCTTTACGTGTCGGTGGCGAGCTTGTAAATTGTTGGGAACTCGAGTACATATTTAAGTACAGTAGCCTACAATGTAAGCACACACAACTACAGCGGATATGTTCCTAACGCGAAATATGGTTGGTTGCGCAGAGAGTGGTTGTTAGAAATCATACTAGCCTTAAGAAATGAACCATTACTTCTCACGCGACGTGTGAATCTCGCGAGCTCTCATATATATATATATATATATATATATATATTGCCTGAGTTTCAACTTCATCATCTCCACATGTCATCATTCATTGTACATCTTCATGCTTACATATCAACAGCTGCACAACTTGGTCCTCACGGTAGCAGCACCAGCTCGGGTAGAATAAAGCGGTTCCTTACAAGTGGTGGACGGTGCTTTTGGTTCCCCACGATCTCTCGCACGTTCTCACTGGAGCTCCGCTAGGGTCGCCGCATAACACCACCGGCCATGCTCGCTTCAGCGAATCCAGGCACATCTGATGCCGCTGCTCTACTGCAGCCTTCGCCTTCCGTCGCGACCATCAACAGCCGCCAGCGCGGCACTCAAGTCTTCGCTGGTCAACGCCGCGATGACCTGGAGGACTGGCTCCAAAACTACGACCTCGTTAGCGACTTCAAGAAGTGGGAAAGTTCACAGAAATTATGGAACATCCCGTCCTACCTTTTCGATGTCACGAAAACCTGTTCCTGGAACCACGAGACAGATCTTCCTGACTGGGCGACGTTCACGCAACAATGTCTGCAGATTTTTGGTGCCCCAGTTGTTCGTGCTTAGGCCGCGAGGAAGAAGCTCGGTGAGTATATCCAATACGCTGGAAAATCGTACACCTTATACATTAAGGATTTACTTGCATTGCGCAAGCGTGTGAACGCCACCATGTCCCAGAGCAACCGAATATGCTGCATAATAAGAGGCATAAACACTGTCGCCTTCAATGCCCTTGCTACGCAAAATCCTGCTACCATACAGGAGGTGGTAACTATTTGCCAGCGACTTGAGGAGCTCCAGTCCCTTCGCCTATGCACCGATATTCAGACATTCGTCTCCCTTCGGCC